>NC_058130.1:7130850-7164651 GCF_016433145.1 Gracilinanus agilis | reverse complement strand
AGAGGAAGTTACTTTTATTCTTGTGGCAGGGGGGCCCCTTCTCCTTTTATTCCTCCTTCTCTTCCTAATTTATAACCATTTCCTGATTGACTTTCATGGTACGTGCTCCCCCACCCCCATGTTACTCGATGCTGAGGCAACGAAAGGACAGGGCTGCTCTGGGAGCTTAGATCGGGGTCCCTGCTTGCACCCGGGTCCAGTGACCAAAGGATCATGGAAGATGGAGATGGCCTTCTCAGCTGGATAGATGGAAGTGGGGGAGAGAGCCAGAGCTAGACAGAGAGACAGTGACAGATAGAGAGACAGAGATAGACAGACAGACAGATGGAGAGAGCCAGAGAGAGCCGGAGACAGAAGATGGTCAGAGGGAAAGAGACAGACAGACAGACAGATATAGACAAATAGAGATAGGGAGACAGAGACAGACAGACAGAGATGGAGAGAGCGTGAGAGAGACAGAGAGAGAGAGACAGACAGACAGACATAGACAAATAGAGACAGACAGACAGACAGATATAGACAAATAGAGATAGGGAGACAGAGACAGACAGACAGAGATGGAGAGAGCGTGAGAGAGACAGAGAGAGAGAGACAGACAGACAGACATAGACAAATAGAGACAGACAGACAGACAGATATAGACAAATAGAGATAGGGAGACAGAGACAGACAGACAGAGATGGAGAGAGCGTGAGAGAGACAGAGAGAGAGAGACAGACAGACAGACATAGACAAATAGAGACAGACAGACAGACAGATATAGACAAATAGAGATAGGGAGACAGAGACAGACAGACAGAGATGGAGAGAGCGTGAGAGAGACAGAGAGAGAGAGACAGACAGACAGACATAGACAAATAGAGACAGACAGACAGACAGATATAGACAAATAGAGATAGGGAGACAGAGACAGACAGACAGAGATGGAGAGAGCATGAGAGAGACAGAGAGAGAGAGACAGACAGACAGACATAGACAAATAGAGACAGACAGACAGAGAGAGATGGAGAGAGGGTGAGAGAGACAGAGAGAGACAGACAGACAGACATAGACAAATAGAGAGAGAGGGAGACAGAGACAGACAGACAGAAAGAGATGGAGAGAGGGTGAGAGAGACACAGAGAGAGAGACAGAGAGGGTGAGAGAGAGAGTGAGAGAGACAGAGACAGAGACAGAGAGACAGAGAGAGAGAGAAAGAGAGAGAGAAAGAGAGACAGAGGGGAGGGGGAGGGAGACACACGTACACAGAAGGAGAGAATATATGAGAATGTATCTGTACGGTTGGTTTTCTTGGTCTCTAAGCCAGGCATCAAAGTGTGTGAAAGATGAGCAAACGACAGCTTTGTCTTAAGGTGGGGGTTGCTTTCCTTTCCCAGACCTCCATTCCCCACCCTGGCCCTGCAGTGGGCCCAGAAGGAATTGGGGCTCCCTTCCCTGTCTCAGCTCCTCTCCCCTGCCCCAGTGCTCTGTTTCCTGACTTCTTCCTCCTTACATTAATCAGCTCCGTCGGGGATTTGCGATTTCCTGACCTAATCACAGGATTTGGGAAATCCCAATGTCTGTGTCTCCCGAATCCTCTGTTTATATAAAACGTGCCTCTGATTACTCAGTGGGTACCTCGGGGCGTCCCTGTGTGTCCTCACATCTGTCATGGCTGAGCCAGAGCCGGGGGTGTTTCTGGCTTGTTTCCTCCAGAGTATAAGTCCATTATTTCTTCTTGTCAGAGCAAACACGAGATAATTCACTTTCGTTCAGAATTGGCAACGGGGTCAAGATGTGATTAAAAGAACATCCATAAAGATGGCCGTGTTTCATAGGACATGAGGAACACGCATGAGATTTACCTGTGTGGATGGCTTCCAGGTGCCGTCCTCGAGCTCCAGCTCTGCTTCTTTGGGCAGGCACAGCCAGCGTCTCACGAGGACCTACCTGGCCCTTGGGCGCCCCTGGGAGGGGGAATGCTCAGAATTCAGACGACTATAATAATAACAGTAACAAAAAATTAATTTACAAAGTGTTTAAACTGAGAGAAGCCAACAGCACAGATTTTCTAATTCGAATTCTCAATACAACTGGGCGAGTATGTTCTAAGGCACGGGATTGGAGCCCTCGTCTTCCTGGACAAAAATCCAGTGCTCTGCTCATTCTCAGGCTGCTATATTCTCCTAAGAAATTTGTTCAGAAACACAAGATTCCGATGCCATTGACAGCTTCCTTCCCTTCCCCACATGGGAAACTCTACAGTGGATAAATGAAATGCCCAAAGAACATTTATACTGTTTCTGAGGCAATGATGCATCCTATCGCGGAGGCCCGGTTACTTGTCCTGTCCTTGCAAAGCGGCAGTGAATACTATTGCTTGATTCGGTGCCTTTAAAAATCCCTAAATTTTTCTTCCTTTAACCAATTTTATCTTTTTTTCAATATTCTCAGATTTGTTTCTTTTTTAGTTAAAGAGTTACATGTATTAATGATCTATTTTATAAAGAGTAAATTATTAAAATAGAAATTTAAAAATGTATTAACTAAACATAATTATTAATTATACATTACATGTAACAATAATTTTATTTAATAAATTTAGCATTTATTCCCAGGTATCTCTGCCCCTGTTTCCCCTTCCCACACCATAGAAGGTATCACCTGACAAACAGATCTATCTATCCATCCATCCATCCATCCATCCATCCATCCATCCATCCATCCATCTATCTATCTATCTATCTATCTATCTATCTATCTATCCATCCATCCANATCTATCTATCTATCTATCTATCTATCTATCTATCTATCTATCTATCTATCTATCCATCTATCCATCTATCTATCCGTCTATCTATCTGTCTATCTATCTATCTATCTATCTATCTATCTATCTATCTATCTATCTATATTCAGTTCATTCGCTGGAGGTAGATCTTCTAAAGTCATTCTTCAAATATTAGTTCTTTAGCTCTATGTAATGTTCTCTTGGTTGTACTCATTTCACTCTTCATTACTTCATGTAGGTCTTTCCAAGTTTTTTTTTTTAATTAACCTGCTCATTGTTGCTTATGGCACAGTAGTGTTTCATCATAATTATATCCAACAATTGGTCCGGCCATTCCCCAATGGCTGGCCATCCTCTCAATTTCCAGTTCTTTGAGAGTTCTTTCAGAACCACAAAGAGAGCTGCTATAAATATCTTGGAACTTCTAGTTTCTTTCCTTTCCCCCTGATCTCCTCAGGAAACAGACCCAGATCAGATTTGTTTCTTCAAAGAGTAGCTAATCTATGTCAGCACTCTCGTCCCTTTTGAAGCATGGGCACATTACTATTTATAAAATATACGATTAATACATGTAACTCTTTAACTAATAAACTTATTTCTCTGATAGTGATTTCCTACTAGGAAATTTTGGACCTCAGAGACTTCTTTTATATGCTACTTGTTGGTCCAACTAGAATGAATTTGAACTGGAGTTTCCTTTCACTGAAAATATGTGAACTGTGATGGCAAACCTATGGCATGTGTGCCACAGATGTGGAGTCTGTTACTAGAAAGGCAGAGGGACTAGGGCCAAGCTGCTCCACTCCCTGTTTCCACCATACCTGAGGACATTCCTCAATTCACCCAACCCTCTGCCCAACAGCCCAATGGATGTGCTTCCTTCCTCCTGTCTGGGGTAAGGGGGGAGGGAAGGAGGGACACTTTGTCTCTAGAGGGGGCAGGGCATGCCATGTGGTCGCTAAAAGGTTTGCCATCACTGCCCTAGAATCTATCCTCTCCAGCCCTTGCTATTTGCTTCTTTCTCCATTCTCCCTTTAGTCCTCTCATTCACTTCCATGACTTCTGAAGATATTTCCTAAACTCTGTCTCCAGTCCTGACTTCTCAGCTTGCCCCACAGACATACATTCATACAGGCAACAAGCAAAGGATGCTTAAGAAATGAGTGCTCTTTTTAATAGGGAGTCCTAGATCTACAATAGAGAGGAGATGCCTCCTTAGTCTCTAGACCATAGGTCGGCAACGTATGACTCGAGCCATATCTGGTTCTACCTCCTGACCTGCCAGTTCGGGCAGAACCCCAGGATGTGCCCCATATTCCAGCGCCTTCCACCTCCATCCTCCTCCTTCCACAGGCGTTTATGGCTCTCACGGCCAAAAAGGTTGCCGACCGTTGCTCTAGACATTCAGGGACGATGAAATGTTTCTGTAAAAAGTTGGAGAAACCAAGTCTTTTATATGAAAGCAAAGAGGAAGAAGAACATGGAAAGAGGCAGAAGATAATCCTGGCATCTGCCAGGGAGTGGTAGGGAGGAAAATTGTGACAAGATGGAGAAAGAGAAGAAGGACCACAGAACACTTGGATCAAAGAAATAATTTGAGGTCCTTCCCAAAGGGGAGAGAGAAGACTCTCTGACTAAACTCTGCATTCAACATTATCTCCGAATCCCTAGTGTCTGCTTGCTCTCTAATAAATGAAGCTGGGGATTCCCCAGATGCTCTCAGTTGAGGGGTCACCCAGGAAGGGGGTGTAGAAGATGCAAGATCAGAGGCTGCTGCTGCCTTTAGTGTTGAGAGCAGCACAATGATGTGGGACAGAAAATCACTCAAGACTTGGGAAATTGATAACTGATACCCTCTTCTATTGGTTACTATGACTACCAAGGATAACACCCTAAGGAGTCTGGGAAGCATTACTACTAACTCTTGTGAAGACCTGGGGAAAGCCCAAAGGCAGTGAGGCCAAGGTGCTTTCTTTTGCTTTTGTTTCTGTTGCTAATCAAAGCCAAAGACTTCAGGAGAAAAATAAAGAGTTGGGAAGTAGATAGCTGATTATGAAGATGGTAGCTGGAGTTAGGCTGTGGATTTAAATACAAATAGATTAAGCAAATCCATCTATACACACACACATATGTCCACATACACACATACATACACACGTATCAATATTTATTAACCATCTACTGGGTGTGCAAGGCACTGGGTTAGACATTGAGAATAAAGAGGCAAGAGCAAAGCTCTCTTCTTCCACCTCTCAAGGAGATCACATGCTTTTTTTTTTCTTTCTCAGTTTGATGGGCATTTATTGGCAGCCCAATGGGAAGGGAATGGTCCCCTCAAAACTGTTTCCACTTCAGATAAACTGCTAGTGTTCCAGATCCCAGAATCCAGCTTGTTCTTCCATTTAACCTTAAATTCTATTGGGATGACCTTTCCTCTGAGGTTGGCTCCTGTTTATCCTGCAGGAGCCTTGTTTGTACATTGGTTTTGCCATTAGACTGGGAGCTTTGTGAGTCCAGAGTCTTTGTATCCCTAACGCACTGCTTGGGACATGGTTGTTTTTCACCCTTCGTTTTGAAGAGGACCAATGGCAGCATGGTGTGATGTCTTGACTTGCTCACGGTAGGTTTTTTAATAAATAAATACTGGTTGGCTTGATTTGGATTTGTCAGCCAGCGAGGACCCAACACCCTCAAGCTCAGGACTCAGAGGGATTGATTCCAAGTTTGGGAGAGACATTAAAAATTTAATATCCTGAGTCTTGTCATTCCCTTAGAAAGAGTTTGCTATGGGAATAATCATAAATGTCGCTTATGCCTCAGCTTCCACTAATGTGGATCTAACCATCAATCACCAAGCATTTCATTTAGCCCCTACTATGTCTGTTTATTAATGAAGAAATGAATGACTCAATTAAAGTCTGCCTTTAGGCCATGAGCTACACTATGGCCTCTTCTTGGGGCCTCCCTTTTTGGGGTGTGTATGTGTGTGCGCATGCGAGCCTGAATTTTTCTTCAAAGGAGTCCCAGTAGCTTCAGGAATCTTGAATAATCCAGCTGAAAACAAAGGGACAGAAGCTACATGAACACACACAACTGTATAAGTGAGGGAATGATGAACCTAACTGACAATCGTTTTTGTCCAGGTTACTGTAATCCTCTAATGGAACAAAGTCCATTTTAATGTTGTTTTTATTTTTCTTCTGAATTTTACTATTTATGAAATGTGTCCAGATGGATCTGCTGAGTTTGGGCTCATTGACAAGTTGGGCTCCAGCCAGGCGCCCCAGCTTCTTGGGCCTTGTATAGACCCCTCCAGGGAGCCATAACATTCCCCCGATGAGAAGTCCTTAAAAGAATGTCCCACAGAACTCTCCAATTCTGTCTTTTTTCCCTTCCATCCCATCATGGGCCCCGGGAAATCTGGAGAGCGTAGATTTGGGGACTGAGCAATAAAGATGGCTTTCCGGTGCCCTTTGTTGTTGGGCTTGGGGGTTCCATGATGACTGACTCCTCTTTTGGGGGGGTCTGGTGGCACAAAGCAGGCTGGGCCCTATCTTGTCATTTCACCCATGGATGAAGATTTCTTTGGGTGCTCTGCACCCTCCTCCCCTTCACCCCAGGTTATCCTTATTTGTATCATCAATAGCGCAATGAAGGGGAAGGGAGGTGGATCTTGCTTTATGAGACAACAGCTCATAAAGCAGCTGACATAAGACTACAGAGTTGGAATATGATAGGAATATGATAGGAATTTGAACCCAGGACCTCTCATCTCTAGGCCTGGCTCTCGATCTACTGAGCCACCCAGCTCTCCCCTCTACCCCCCCCCCCCCCCCCCCTCAGCTTTATACCCTTTGTTTCTGTGGAACAGAAGATTGACCCTGGTGACTGCTTTGAAACCAGGTTTTCCCGGCTCTGAGGCTGCCTCCTTCTTCCCCAGGCTGTGCAGCTTCTTATCCCATTTTTATTTCATAATCAGGGACGCTTCCATAGTAGTTTCCCAGGGCCCTCATATCACTGGATAATGACTCCTTCCCTTCCCTTCCCTTCCCATGGAAATTTGGGGTTCATTTGAGCCTTAAATATTTAGCTATATGACATAAACTTCCTGTGGACATTTAGGGGACTTTGAAACTACATTTCCCATCATTCAATGGGCTTCCTTCTTACTTGGTGACGTGAGCCAACGTAAAGTGTAGCTTAAATAGAGACGACTTGATTGGGACGCTCTCTTTGGTAGGAGGCAGCCAGGAGGGAGAAGGTAATGGCGGGTGATTTGAATTAGGTCTTAGCAGGCGCATGGTAATCTTTATTTTACCAATATGACTTTAAATGAAATATTAATACTTTATTTGATATCCATGTATATTAATTTTAATTGTAACACTTCTTTTCCCTTCCCTTTCTCTCCCTCCCTTTCTCCCTCCTTTCCTTTCTTCCTTCACAAATATTTATTAGGTACCTCTGAGGTGCAGGGAGCGATGCTGGGCTCTGAAATATGACCCTGCTCTCTAGGGTCTTCCCATCCATTGGGGCAAATTGAAAATTTAAAGAGAAATTCAATTGCAATTAGGGAAGAGTGAATGCTTACCGTGAAGGGCATGGGGAAAGGCTTCCTGTGGTACATGGCACCTGGTTTGAACCTCAAAGGAGAGAAAATAAGGTAAAGAGAGGGGGAGGGGAGGAGGGGCCACATTCTGAGTGTTGGGAACAAGCAGCCTCTACGAAACCATACAATTGGGGAATGGAACACCAACCCTAGACTGCATGGAGTAGGCGAATTTGGCGAGTATGTGACGTATTGACCAGGATGGCAGCCATTAAATGAGTATTGGTAATTAGCCTATGGATGTCTTTTGTCAGGATCAGTCTCAGCAAGCTCAGAGAGCCTCCTTGGCCTCCAGAGGTTGGTGACTGGCTGATGAGTTTGGGGAGTACCCAGGAAGCAAAGAGATCACTAACCTCTCCCTTGGTCTAAGATGGCGGCCCTCCCTTTCGGTAATTGCGGCGGTAGAGTGATGGGAAGGGATAGGCTGCTAAGAATTGCACGTTACAAATATGGTCATGCAACCTCGCTTTGAAGATGAGGAAACTGAGGCTGGGTTGTTGGAGGAACTGGCTCATGAACCTGGAACCCGCTTTCTTCCATGATGCCTAACTGGTCCCTCGTGTGCTTGTGCCCTCAGCGCTCCTTTCACCCACAGTCCCCTGCCACTAGAGAGGTAGTGTGGTAGATGGAGCTTTGGGACGCGACTCAGCAAGACCCTAGTTCAAATCCAGATTCAGACCTTCACGAGCTGTGCGGCCCTGCAGAAGTCCCATAAGCTCTGCCTTTCTCAGTTTTCCTCACGTGTAAAATTGGGGTCACGATCGCCCCTACATCCCAGGGTTGATGGCCACAGGTGCATTTATCTTTCCTATTAATTGCTATTAAAATGAAAACAAATTAATTTCCAGGGGTCTAAGTAATATTTCTTCTGGAAAGGGAGTGGCAGGCCAAAAATGTTTGGGAACCACTGGACTAAATCTATGCCTTTTAGCCCCTTAGAGCAGTCCTTAACCACAGATAACATGGGCTTCTCTCCTACAAAGGAGCCCCAAGAAGTTTCTACAGGTCTTGGAGAAACCCCTATCGTCTTCCAGACAGCAGCAGCCTTCTTTGTGATTTGCTCATGTTTTAAGGCTAATTTCATGGGGAAGTGGCCTAATCCTCTAGCGAGTGGGGTCTGCCTTCTCAAAATGTGATTATTGCTCATCAAAGCCCTTTAATTGGAAATTTCAGGCCCTGAATAGCCCGTAGGAATCTCGAAGCCCCATGCCTATATTTATCTGACTATAATTTATTTTGTAAGGTTCTCCATACAACAGGATTGTGAAATTACTCACGGGCTCACCCTCCGCCTCCCTCCCCACACACACTTCTATTTTAGTTCTTTATCTGGGCGACTTTAAAAGACATTACTGTTCTGTTCCCCTGTTGGCACTCTTGCTGGCAATGGAAAGCTTAAGAATATTATCCTCCCTTCCCCCCAAAAGCCACATCTGAAAAGGTCACAGAAAGAAACACACAATTCAAATGATCTCCAACCGGTCCGCATCCGCAACGAGCTCGGACACAGATGTTTTAACTTATAGCTGGAACTGGCGTCAGAGAGTCATTCGACAAAATCCTGTTGGGGTGGCTTCTATAAACACTGGAGTTGCAGAAAAGCCAATAGATTCCTCTGCTGGGTAGGGGCTTTTGAACTGGTCCTTCCTTCAGCCGAGGCCAGAATTCACTCTTTCAGCTCTTTCCCTGCATGTGTGGATGTATGTGATGTGAAAATATGTGCTTGTTTATGTTGAAAGTAACTTGTAATGCCTCCCTGCCTTTTTTGTGGTCAGCCTGGGAGAATCGCTGGGTTCTGCTCTTAATTTCCCCCAGAAGAATAGACCTAATAGAGTTCCTAATCACTCCGTAATCCTGAAAGGCCCAAAGAATAATTGAAAGATGACTGACAATGAGAATATACCGTTTAATGGCTTGCCTCCACACCAGGATATCCAGACACAGAAATCATCCTCTTTCTTCCTGGTTGGGCCACTTGACTTCCCAATGTGGGAAGCGCAGGCTGCTGTGACTCAGGCCCCAATGCCAGCGGACATCCTCATGCCCTTTGCCCTTGAGCTCTTCCACCCCAGCCTGCTTTCTTTCTTCATAACCCTGAGTCATCAGGGTCTCTGGACCAGTCTTGCCAGAAACATTTCTGTTGTCGTTAACGTTTCTCCTCCTCCAGCTTCCCAGACCCTGAAGGTGGCTCTGCCATCTCTCCCATCATTCTCCTCTGGCTCACTATCTCCATGTTTGCCTTCCAACCTCCAAGGCTCTCCCTCAGTTGTCTTCCTTTCCCTCTCTGAGCTCTGTCCCTTGGCGAATCCTTTCCACTTCTGTAATTTGAGCTATCACAGCTAGTCAGTCAGCTTCCACAGCTTCCGCCCTAGCTTCTCTTCGAAGCTCTGCTTGGGGATTTGTGGCCCTTTTTGTGTCATGGGCCCCTCGGACAAGCTAGGTGAAACTAGTGTACCCCTTCTCAGAGTGTGTTTTCCAATGCAAAGAACAGAGGAGGAAATGGCAAACGTCTCCAATATCTTTGCCAAGGAAATCTCAAAATAGGGTCATGAAGAGGCAGACATGACTAAAATGGCCAAACAACAATAATAACAACAAAAATACAGAGGATTACAGAGGAAAGCAATTATGTTGTTACCGAAATACTCATGAAAATCCAGCTTCCTGGACCACCCATTATACGGATCAGTCTTTCCAAGGGCCCTGAGAACCCCCCTACCTGGATGTCCTACTCCCTGCTCACATGCTTCATGCCCCAAACAAAGCTTCTTTTTGTGCCCCTAAAAAGGCTTCTTCCAAGCTGTAATTATACCATATTGTTTTATTTCCACAAGTCCCGTGTATAGAAGCCAACTCCTCTTTCTCCTTCATCTCTCACTCATAATTGTTTATCACGTCTTGCTAATTCATTTTATGTCTGCCACATCTCCTCTCCAGTGCCTTTCCTGGCACCCTCGTGGCCATGCTCCTTTGTGGCCCCCATCTTGGGCTATTGTAGGCACCCGCTCATAGGTCTTTTGTTCTTCCCTCCCTTCATGCTATTCCTTTTGGTGTCAGTCTGGTGGTGTTTATCTGCTCTGATGCCCTCACTGGCCTTCTACTATGTGCCCAGGAACTTAGGATCATAGATCCGGAGCTCAAAATCAGAGGCCAAGAAGCCTCCCTTCCCTGCAAGTTCATTTCACCCCAGACTTTTGCCACTGAAAGTATTGGCCGCCCTGTGTCCCCTTCTCCTGATTGGCTGGTTCCTCCTAGAACCTCCATTTTAAGGAAAATGCCCAGGCCAGCCATAGCTCATTCTTCTTCAGGCTGCATGCCAGCCTCCCCTGGATTTTCTGAACCTACACTCCCTCCCCATCCCCCCCTCCCATTTTTCTATTCTGATCCTTCTCCCATCCCTTTGGGAATTTCTTTGAAGATCTCTCTTTCCTCATTGAACATAAGCTCCTCAAGGGCAGGGATTGTCCTTCCTGCTCCACGTATTTCTGTTGTTAGCACTTAGGACAGTACCTGGCCCAGAGAAGGTGGGAGGCACAGAAAAGATACTTGAGGCCTTCCCTTCACAATCCAGAGAAAGAAGGAGCTTGGCTTTAAAGTCTTTGAAGCCATAAACAGCAATCCTGAAACAACAATTTCAGGCTAGAGAAGCCAGTCTGCCGAGTGGCCCCTCCTGGAATGGTGTAAAGGGGACAGATGTTCCTCCGACCTCAAGGGCTCCTGTACACCAAACTCGGGGACTTTGAGTCTGATAAAGGAGAGAGTACAGCTTGGTGTGATGGGGGGGGGGAGGACTAAGGAGGAAAGTCAGGAAAAGTGGATTTCTTGGATTCAGCTGAAATTTTTCTGTTTAATTGGTTGTGTTTGAATTGAATGGCTCTATCCTATGGAGACATGGAACAATACAGCCTTCACGAAACTAGGGATGAGCAGCAGAGAGATGCCTAGTGGCTGTGAGCTCGCTGCCCCAGCCAGCCATTTATGAAGTGCCCACTATGTGCTAGGCACTGTGCCAAGATCCAGGGATTCAATGACCAGCAAGAGGGTGGTCCCTGCCCTTTAGGAGTTTATAGTCTAATGAAGGCGACAACATGTACATATCTAGGAATATACAGCATTGGAAAGGATTTCAGGTGAGATTTAAAAGAAGCCAAGAGGCAGGAAGGAGGAAGAACATTCCAGGCTCGAGGCACAAAGGCCCCATGTAGGGAGACGGGCTATTATATATAAGGAACAGCAAGGAGTTGGGTCATAGCTTGTGTGTGGAGACGAGTAACATGCTAGATGACAAGAAGGGCAGGAAAGAACCTTGGAATGAAGGGAGTTTGGTGCCAGAGGACTTTATGTTTGATCCTGGAGGTATTAGAGAACCAATGCAGGGTCAGGAACAGATCTTCACTTGAGAAAAAGCCATCTTGGCATTGGACAGATGACTGAGGGAGTGGTGGATGATAGCAAGGAGACCTTCAGTCAGGGAGACCAAAGAGAAGGGGTTTGCAGCAGCCCAAGTGAGATGATGAAGGCCTATGATAGAGGAATGGCTGGTCAAGAAGAAAGAGGAGGACACAGAGAAGAGATGCCATGAAGTTAGGAATAACATTATTTGACAGAAGATTGGAGAAGCCAGATGAGTGAGAGCAAAGACTCAGGGATGACCTGGGAACAGGGAACCTGGGAAAAGACTTTGGGGAGGAATATAGCAAGTTCTGTTTGGGGCATTTTGAGGTTGAGGGAAGGATCCAGGATAAGACAGAAAGATTATGAAAATTAGTGAGTAGAGATGATAGAGGAGCCAAATTCCTAGAGAAGTTGCCTTGGAATGGAATCTCTTGTTCATGGAGAGGCCTTTGCCTTGGCAAGAAGGACAGGAAGGAAGGAGGAGGTGATGGGGGGAGGTGTCTGGGCAATGTAAGATGAAGGGTGAAAAATGAGGAAGCTACCAGGGAATGGTCTTCATTTCCTCAGTGAAGCATGAGAGAAAGATCTCAGCTGACAGTGTGTGTGGTCCAGGTGGGGAGATGGAGCTGGGGGATGTTTGAGGATGATAGAAATGTTTGCCAAGGCTGCTGTGATGAATGAGGGGGCCAGTGACTTGATCAGTCACTGGAATAAAAGTCACAAGGAATAAAAAGATGCCTTGCTTCGGTGAGAGCCCAGTCGAGATTATATATATTTGTAGGGCACCCAGTCAACACAGCTTCATGATTTTCTTGTTCATTCAGCATCATGCAATTCGGTTTTAGAGTGATCTAAGACTGAGCCTCTACAGGACAAAATAGGAGATGGGGGGACACGGGACTTAAGAGGAGTGGATGATGGAGAGTTGAACTAGTTCCCCAAGGACTCTGGATGGGTGAGGGAATAGAGACTAGCCAGTGCAAAGATGGTGGACGGCCAGGGAAAGGACCAAGGGTTGGAGGCTGTAGAGGCACCAAGAGCAGGGTTAAGAGTGTCAAGGCAGAGGGAAAGGTGGAATGACATAAGATAACTTTGAAGAAGAACAGGAGTAAAAAGGAAACCACAAAGTTGTATGAGAGAAAAAGAAAATGGACTGGTCACAAAGGCCACATGGAGAATGAGGGATAATGGGGAGGGGGACTGAGGACTCCATTAGCATGTCTAATGGGCCCCTTTGGAAGAACTGATGGGAAGACTTTTTTAAAAAGTCCTGTAAAATGGGCTGGCATCAATGCCCAAACTCATGAGATCCCGCATCCATTTTTGTATTTAAGTAAAGGCCAGAGGGTATCCTGTTAAGACCCCTGTCTTGGGGGCAGCAAGAGGACTCAGGGGATTGAGAGCCAGGCCTCAAGACAGGAGGTTATGGGTTCAAATCTGACCTCAGACACTTCCTAGCTGGATGACCCTAAGTGAGTCACTTAACCCTCATTGCCCAGCCCTTGCCATTCTTTGGATTAATTCTAAAATGGAACGTATGGATTAAAAAAAGAAAAGATCCCTGGCTTTGGGATTGGGACACTTGTATCAGAATCCTAGCTTCTGCATTCACCAGTCAGTGTGTGACCACGAGGCCATGACTTAAGCCCTCTGGCTCCCCATTGCCTCAAGTGTTAAACGACAATGATGGCAACATAGATTTGTTGTGACCCGAAGAGTTTTTTCAACCTCCTTGTCCTCGAGAAACAGGAGTTGTTTTTCTTTTCTCTGCATCTCTGTATCTCTGAGCCTGAGGCTTTCAGTGCTCATGGGAATTCTCTTGCTCTTTTCTTTGTCCTCTTTCAGAGGAACCAAACTAAGACGAGGAGAAGAATCTGTTGTGTTTTTTTTTCTCCTTAATGTTGGTCATAAAAACAGATCTTACACAAATCCTCTTCTCTGCTCCCCGAGGCTCCCGGCTTCCGCACCACCTCTGAGGGTCCAGCCCTGGTCATGCTGGGGAAGTGACCATCCCTGGCCTCAGCACCACAGGAGACACGAAATCCAGCCCCCCATCACTTGGCCAGACATTTGGCTAGAGAATGACACCAGCAAGATGTTGATAAAGGGATCTTTTGTGTCTTGGCACAGAGAGCACATTCTTTGTTAAAATAGTGGAGATTCTCTTCTAGAAGTATTTTACATGCATGCATTTATGCAAATTTATTTACATACATAAGCTATAACAGGCTTTTAATTCCCTTTAATCCGAAAACACTGAATGTCACTTCCTCAGAGAGGGTTCACCTGGCCCCAGCACGCCTCATATGGTCATGGTAGGATGGGATATTGGGCTGAAGGTCTTGGGGGAAGGCTGGGTATTGGAGACAAAAAAATTTAGATCTTTATTTAAAGCCAGATGGAGAGCCCAGAGCCTGTGAGGCCCCCAATACTCCATTTATGTGCAGGATCCTAGAAGAGGGAAGGGTTGGTAATTCCTACAGGGATGCCGAAGCCCCTCATCTCCCTCTTGGAAGCAGGAGCTTACTTAACTCACCCAGTCCCTCTTGGTCAATTAAATGTCTGCAGGGTGGGCTTAGCCAGGAATCTGCCAGAGAGTGTGTAGCCTCACCTTTTCCCTCATCCCCCTTCCCATGTGCATCATCCCGGTTACGTCTGCTCACTTTACTGGGAAAAAAACCGACACACAAAACCTAGTTTCGATTGTCGCCAGCGCTGGTGAGTACGCGTTTCTGTGAAGGTCATTTATTGGGATTCCCTTCTGGTATGCTGGAGAGAATTTACTGTGCTGGGAATGATTTGTAGACAGGAATATGCTAGTAGATGTTCAACAACCAGCTCTCTGGCACAAACACGGCTAGACACACTTTTTCATTTCTTGTGCTTTGTTAACATTCTCCCCATCACTTTCTCGAGTCTAAACAATTCACCAGATCAGGAATCGAACCCTGATCTGTAGCCTTTGCTGATCTGTGAGTGTGAACGCTTACACAGGACATTGAACTGTCTCGAGGTGGCTCTGACACGTGCCTGATGGCGGGTCGTGAGGCGGCGGGCCCTCTGCCCACTCCGAGGTCTCTGCATTGTCTTTGGGACAGAAGCTGTTTTCGTTCTTCCCAAGGGCGAGGGCTTCCGTCGATGGTCAGGAATCTCTCATGAGCTCTTCCCCACAGTCCTGATTCCGCAGGCTCGCCTGCTCTCGGCTTCTGGAGGTGGCTCTGGGGGACTTCTGGTGTCCCCGGCCTTCTTTTTCATGCTCGTGTGGTTGTTGCCTCGGTAGGATGACGGCTCCTGGAGGGCACGACCCTTTTCATTTGTCTTAGCTTTTAGCCAGTTGAACCCTGCTGGCTTTGCAGCTCTGGAATACTACTAAGAGAGCGTGGGCAAGTCATTTCACACTCTTGGCTCAGTTTTCTTATCTGTCATTGTGCCTCCCAGCCAAGTTTGTGGTGAGGATCAAATGAGAGAATATTTGTATAGTGCTTTACAAACCCTAAAAATGCTGCTTTGACTGAGTTCTGGGCCCTGTTCATTGCACACACATACATATGTGTGTATGTATGCATATATTTACTTTCATGAGTATACACATAGGCATCCATATATATGTCTCTGGGTCTCTGCATTTACACCCATGTCTTCTCTGTCTTGTGTACTCTTGGGGAAGAGGAGAGGAAAAAGAGATTCTTGTCATTAACCCTCGCCCATTGGCCCAGGGGCACAATTTCCTCCCTGGTCGTCCTGTGCTCTCATCGGTGATGCCCTCAGGAGTGCTGAGGTTAGTAGCGAGGCCCTCTCTGTCCCCTCCCTGAATGTTCTCTTGTTTGCTTTTTGTAGTGTTTCTGCCTCTCCTCTCACAGACGTGGCTACTCTTCATGAATGTACTAAACCCAACCAAACCATGGACTTACGTTAGACTTGGGTATAAAATAAAGCAAACCAGTGGTGGGCCAAACTCTGGGCAAAGTGGCGGCTACGCCTTCATCTTCTTAATGGGGGGGAGGTAAGCTTGGTGAATGTAGAGCATAGATGACTGGACTAACAGGCCTCAGACTCATGTCAGCTGGGTGACGGGAGGAAAGTCCTTTTATTTCTCTTGACCTCAGTTTCCTCATTTGTAAAGAGAAGGATGGGTTTGATGGCCTCTGACGCTCCCTCCAGCTCTAAATTCACAATCCTGGCCTCCTAATGCTGGGATTCAATCCTGCCTTCCATGTGTGGGGAAAGAAACTGTTCCCTTGGTCCAGGTAGGCTGTCATGAGGGTACCTGGACACTAGCTGGTGTCAGGGTGGAGAGGAAATAGAGGGAGAGGGGAGAGATCCTGGAGGGAATGATGGAGGGACCAGGACCCAGCAGCTGGGTGGGATAGAGAGCAGATGGCACAGGCGAGAGTCCCAGGGAATCAGGAGGTTGAGAACAGGGGAAGTCTGGTGGACGGGACGTCCGAAGGAAATAATACTGAAGCCAAAAGGCAGATCTGGCTTGGAGAAGAAGATGGTGAGCTCAGTTTTGAGGGACCAGCAGGATCACGGGGTGGCGCCTTCCTGGAGGGTCTAGATCAGGGGTTCCCAAACTTTTTTGGCCTCCCGCCCCCTTTCCAGAAAAAATATGACTTAGCTCCCTGGAAATTAATTTAAAAAAATTTTAATAGCAATTAATAGGAAAGATAAATGCACCTGTGGCCATCACCACCTCCCTAGATTGCTGCAGCACCCACCAGGGGGTGGTGGTGCCCACTTTGGGAATCACTGGTCTAGAGTGCAGGAGGGAGACCAGCAATGTTGGCAGAGACATGAAAGGCCTCTTCAGAGAGGGGCATAATGAATGCTCGTAACAACTAGCGTTTGTCGAGTGCTTGAAGGCTTGCAAAGCATGTGGTGTATGTTTATCTTATTTGCTCCTTATAATAACCCTGTGAGGCAGCCAAGATTGTTATATTGAGGAAAGATCAGGCCATGGGAAGGGTTTTCAAGAAGTCTAGCTGTGGAAGGGAGAGAAGGGTGGGATAGCAGCTGGATGGGAAAGGAGAAAGAAAGAGGGAAAGAGAGACAGACAGAGAAGGTGACACAGAGTCACAGAGCTCAGCTGGTTGTGATGGGGGATGAGATGAGGAGTTAGAAGGGGCCCAGTGGAAGGTGTTGGGCTGCAGTGAGGACCAGCTAAGGCTGGGTACCAATTACTTAGGTCAGTGAGCCTGGCTCATCCTAAACAGGCAGGACATCTAAGTTGGCTGAGGGCACGCACTGCCCAAGTTTGATCTCTCATTCCTCCTCCTCTACCCCTGATCCTGGCTCTGTGCCTGGCCCTGAGCAGACCCCTAAGGAATTTCACTGACTGACTGATTGGGAGCTTTGAGGAAGTGAGGCCAGTGCTGGGGGCCAGTGAGCATCTAGTGGCCAGATTCTTGGAAATGGGCCTAAGCTGGCCAGTTCTGCGGCCTCATCTCAAGGGGGGCAAGAGACACCCTCAGAACAGGTCCTGTGCCTTGACTGTGCATGGGAGGTTCTTGGGCCCTAGACCAGGGAGTTGGTGCCTCTAGGCCTGGTGCCGGACAGTGTTAGGCCTGGCATCCACGGCCCTCGTCTGCCCGGTGGTAGTCGGAGGCCTGGTCGGGGAGGCGTCACCAGTTGAAATCACTTCCCAGTTGTTTGAAATCTGTCACTGGACCCTTAAAGTCAGCTTCACGTTGATGGCATGTCCCATGGCTCATCCTTGGTAATGCCATCAAACTTGGCAGCAGTCACGTGTTAGAGGGAATCCCTGCTTCCTTCCTGGCTCCGTTGCTGGTCTTTATCATTCATCATTCACTGTGACTAGACCTGTGACGTCCTTGGTACTGGGATCTCCCACATGACGCTGTTGCACCTGCTGTACCACTTGCCCTCTTAGACCATTGCCTGACCCACGCTGAAGCAGAAGGGATTTGCCCACATTCACACAGTCAGTCTGTGTCAGAGGTGGCAGCTCTTGAATTCGGGTCTTCCTTTGTCATACAAGGAGGGGATGATCAAAGAGCCTGGAAGCTGGAAGTGTGGGGTGTCTCTATTGAATAAAGAATTAGAGACGAAGATAAAATGAAATTGGAAATGAGTGGGAAAATAAGACCCAATTTCCCTGAAGTCATCCATGGTATATAATCTAGGTGATTTAATCTTTTGGAGCCTTGATTTTCTCTCTAAAATAAAGGGATTGGATGCAACTAGGTGGCTCAGTGGATAATGCACTGAGCCTGGAGTCAGATAGTCTTGGGTTCAGATGTGGACTCAGACACTTTCCAGCTGTGTGACCCTAGGTAAGTCACTTAACCCTGCTTGCCTAGCTCTTACTCTTTGCTCTTAGAGTTATTACTAAGACAGAAAGTAAAGGTTTTAGAAAAAATAAAATGAGGGGAGTGGCTGAGATGGCCTTTTCCAACACCAATTTCATGATTCTGTGATTAATTTTTCTGATACTTATCTATAGAAAACTTGGATTGGGAGCCACCATTCCTTCTGCAGGGAGGAAGATATCCTGAGGGATACCCGGACCGTGGTAACATGGCTGATGATTGTCTTCCTTCCAAATGCTGAATGATGAGTGTCTGTGATTTGGAAACTGGCCCTCCTTGGGGTTTGGATGAGCCCTTACAAGGATGAGCCCCTCTGTTTGAGTTACCCGTGAGCCCTCACCCCTGGCTCACCTTACCTCTCGCCCCTTTGACAAGAATGGAGATGAGCCAGAGGTGACCCGTCGTCATTGTCCGACTGCTCCCAGGGTCTGTCTGAAATTGGCCCATCTAGAAGCCTGGCAGGAGGACTCTTTACCTCCTAGTTGCCAGGAACTTTGTTGGGATTTGTGAAATAATCCTGGAGGACTCCAGGAGCAAGATGTTACATGAGCACGATTTATACTTCGTTAGGGTCCGATTTTGCGAGGTGTTTGTAAAGCAAGAATAAGATATTTCCTCGTCTCCTTGGGGCTCGGGAGCTCTCGCTGTGCCTCGAGGCTTGGCCACCTACGAATCCCAGACAAGGAGATGAGACTTGAGAAGGGAAGGAGAATTCAGGAGGCCCTTTGAGACTGGCTGTGCATGGGAGGGAGGACTATGTCCGCTCAGTGTTCTACTGTTTGAACTTGGCCAGGATGTGGTCAGAGTTTGTCTGAAGGTGTATGGGAAACTGGCTCCCTGGGAAGGGAGGGCCCGAAAATATCCACTGTGCATGTGCATATTTTTCTGAGGAAAATGATAATTTCTATAAAAATTCATGGTTTGGCACCACGGGAAATATTTCCTTTGTCTTCCCGAAGAGAAATACTCTGTAGGGCATTTTTCTTTGTAGGTCTGTCTTAGAAGGGAGATAAATCTTTTCCTGGAAACATTTGGGGTCACTCATTCTAAAATGGCTTGGGGTCCTTCCTTGTCATTGTCTAGGGATTTCAGAGAGAATGGGGGCACCAGGCAGAGTTCAGAAGTAAATGGCTGAATTTGAGCTTTCTTGGCCATCTCTATGCACAAGGAAGAAGGAGGCACATTTCTTTGCTGATTTGATCATGCTTGAAGGCAAGAGAACTGATCTCTAGTCTAGTAGCAAAAAGAAAAAAGGGGGAAACAACCACCTCAAAGGAGAGAAAATATGATATGAATCTTGTCGTATAAAGTTCCATTTTGCTCAGGACCAAACGGCTCAATCGAGGGCTTCTGAAGTCTCTGCCAGGTCTAAAATTCTGTGATTTGTGGAGAATCCAGCGGCCTTGCTTGGAATGTCTTTGGATTTTTCCAGACATCAATCAACCAGCCAGTATTTATTTAGTGCTTGTCATATATGCCAGACGTTGTGTTAAGAGAAAAGGATAGAAATAGTCAGCAAAAACACGTCCTGCCCTCAAGAAGCCTGTGCTATAATGAGGGAGACAACCTCAACATTAGTAGATTCATCCAGCATATGTGTAAAAGAACGCCAGGAGGGAAGGCGCCATCATCTTGGGCTGGGCCATTGCTGGGAGTGGAATTCTCCTCTACTGAAGGTGGTGTTTGGACCGAATCTCGGAGGAATGCAGGGATTCTAAGAAGTGCCGGTGAAGATGGAGGGGGACCAGCCAGTAAAAGACATGGAAATAAGAGATGGAGAATCACGGATGAGAAACAGCAAAGCAGCCAGCCTGGCTGGATTTGAGCATGCCCAGGGGCGGGGGTGATGGAGGTGATCTCTGAGAAGACTGGGAAGGTAGCGAGAAGTCACGTCTTCCTTTTGATGCCACTTTACACTGGGGCCTCGGGATAAAAGGGAAACCTGGAGTTTCTTGAGGAGAGCGGCCGACTTCTCCAAGCTTTGGTGTCCTCATCAGCAGAAAGGGAGGAGCTGACCTCTAAAGGCCCTCCTTTTCCCAAGAGACCAAGCTTATGCCCAGCTAACTCAAGGGAGAAGAATTCCAGTTTTGACTCTGACCTCCCCAAACTCCTTGGCTGATCTTAGCTGGTGCCGGAACAACTGACAAATAATCACAGTCGAGTAAAACTCCAAGATGGCGCGTCCTCTGGCCTCTGGCTTTGACAGGGGTGGCTCTGACACGGTGTGGGAGCTCGGGCTCTGGAGAGCCAATTGGTTGCTTTGGGGACTGAAGAAACATGCAGGATTTTTCTGGAATCCAGCTGTGGATTGTCGTCATATGGTTCCGGATAGGACAACCCTTTGAATCCGAGCCAATGATATCCTTGAATCATTTGGTATCAGGGTACTAATGAGCTCTGCAGACATCTCAAATTCCTTCCCCCACCCCCAGCCAGGTGTGGCTTAATCCAGCCTATTTTTCTCCTAAGTAATACAGCTTTTCCCGGATTGTAAAGAGAATTTCCCCAAATGTGTGTGTTTGTGAGAGAGCGAGAGAGAGAGCGAGAGAGAGAGCGAGAGAGAGAGAGCGAGAGAGCGAGAGAGCGAGAGAGAGAGAGCGAGAGAGAGCGAGAGAGAGAGAGAGAGAGAGAGCGAGAGAGAGAGAGAGAGAGAGAGAGAGAGAGAGAGCGAGAGAGAGAGAGAGCGAGCGCTAAAAAAGAAATAAATTGCTCTTCTGATTATGGTGGAGGGAGGGGAAAAGGAGGGTTAGTCAAAAAATATATCCTTAAATAAGATCACTTAATGCTTACACTTCACCTAAGATGGAGATTTGTTGAATTTGTAAGTTTATTGGGGAAAAAAACAACACTTCTCTTCAGTACTAATCTCTGTTCAGAGATGAAAATTTCACTTGGAGCTATGACATGTGAATTAATAGAATTTCTTAGATGACTTTGTAAGAAATCACCTTGTATGTGAATTTATTATGAAAGACCTCCAATTGTGTCTNGAGAGAGAGAGAGAGCGAGAGCGAGAGCGAGAGAGAGAGAGAGAGAGAGAGAGAGAGAGAGAGAGAGAGAGAGAGAATTTGCTGACTTTTTGCTTCTTTACTAAGGAAAGACACAATTCCTGTCAAATACTTCAGGCCCGAGGCAGCCAGCGTGAGCACAGACTTCTCTTGTGAATTCTTTGCGGGGTTCCCATTCCCCAGCTCGCTCGCGTCCTTAGCTCATTTTGCCCACTATTGCAGACCGTTTCGTGGCAGTACACTGATAGCCCGATGGTTACGAGTATGTCTTCAAATTCATTTTATAGCTCAAGTAAATTCTCCACTAATGCTGGAGGATCTCGACAATCCTGTAAGACAGGACAAAGGTTTCAGGCACTTTCGGGGTTTCTTGGTTGCCTGGCGAGATAAAATCTCTTTATTGGCTTTCAATATACGCTAATCCATATATTTTCTTAAGAATGAACCAAAGTCCCATTTTTACGTGCCAAGTTCAAGGAATGGAAGAGAATAATGGCACATAGTAGGCCCTTAATAAGTACTTGGGAAGTGGATGGATGAAAGAATAATTATGTGGAAGACTGAGGCAGTCATCTTTAAAGAACACTGTACATGGATTTCTTGGCAATTGGGAAATTTGCCTGATGAAATGGAGAAAGAGCAGAAGATTTTTTTCTGTAGTTTAACTGGCTTTTAAGTCATTTAGAAACTGGATTTTAAAAAACTTAAATTAAAAAAATGCCAGTCCCTATTTAGGAAGGTTTCAATAGTGATTGTAAACAAAATGAAAATTAATTGGGAGGAATGCAGAGTCTTATGTGTGCTTTTAAAAAAAAATTCCTCATCTTTTGTCTTAGAATAAATACAAGTATCAGTTCAATGGTAGAAGTGTAAGGGCTATACAATGGAGTTAAGTGACTTGTCCAAGATCACACGGCTAGGAAGTGTCTGAGGTCCAATTTGAACCCAGGACCTTCTGTCTCTCACTGAGTCACCCAGCTGCCCCCTTACATATGCTTTTAAAAATCATTTCTCTGAGTTCTAGGTGGAGGGGATATGTCTAGAGACAGTAGTTCCTGTAACTTGTTTTTTTGTTTTCCTGGACTGGAGGCTCACCGTAGATCAGTGGGACGTGGAGGCCACGAGAGCGCAGGGCACTTCAGACTGGATGGAGCTGTTCAGGCATCACTCTGGGGTGGGAGGACCAAATCTTTAGGGATGGGTCTGGGTTGTCCCATTTTAGAAGGGAAGAGGTGGCCAGAGAGGATGGAGGAGGGTCTGCGATGCCCCCTGAGGGTGCACAGAAGGACCAGAAGATGTTTCTCCGAGGGAGAAGAGAAGCTGAGGGGTGGGGGGAGACGAGGTGGTGGTTTTTGGGTTGTTGAAGGTCAGCACCGTAGGAAAGGTGTCCGACTTCTGCTTGGCTCAGGGCAGACCCAGGGAGAGCAGTTCCAGATTACTGGAAGGAAAGGCTTTCCCTGACCCGGAGGGTGATGGAGGCCTCGGGACCTCTCTCTGGAAGCCTTCAAGCAATGGTTGGGTGACTCCTTGCAGGAGATGGGGATGAGCTGGACGAGAAGGCCCAGAGTCCTTCCCCTTCTGGGCTTTAGTGAGTCTCCGAGGCCGAGGTCTGGGCTCACCATTGTAAGATTTAAAATTAGGTTTGCCTCAATAGGAGAGTTCTACAAGTAAGGCTGTGGTCCCCGATTATAAAATAGTAACCCTTAAGTCCGAAACTGCGAGCAGCTTTTATTTACAGGTGGGACATACAGGCAGGAGGTAGGGAATTGTCTCGCCTACCAGCCCCCTGGAGGGTTAATACTTGATAAATGGCGACCACAGTCTTGCTTTTAGAACTCTCCTAGTGAGTCAAGCCTAATTTTGAATCTCACACCCATTTCATGGACTCATTCAGCGGACATTTTAAGAACAAATACCTTCCATGGCCAGGTCTTGACGAGGTCCTGGGGATAAGCCCGAGCGGTCCTTCCATCCCGCCCCATGGCAAGGGCCTGCAGAGGCGCCGTGATCCACAGTCTGGAGGGAGGGCGCTTGCTTCGAGGACTGACCTTCCTGTCGTCTCTGCCCATTCACTGGCCTGGCTGTGGCCTTTGGGGCCCGGGACAGCCAGTCTGATGGCTCTGAAAATGCTGAGTCAGCCGCCCTGGAAAAAGCAGCGGCGCAGCTTGGACAGTCCTGAGCTGGCCGCAGCGGCTCCAGCTCTCCTATGAGGGTCTTCCTGACCTCTTGGCCTTTGACTGCTGAAGACCCCTCTTGGGTTCGGAGATGCAGAAAAGACGGCCAGGTGGTGTTGCTGGACGGGATTTCCTCACCAGAAGCTCCCTGTCCTGAGGAGGTCACACGACTTGTTGGACCCCCCAAACCTCATCCTCTAACGCCAATCCCCCCGCCTTCCCTCCTGTCATCCAGGCTCTCAGCTGCCCTCATTGGCCCCTCCGGCACAGATTTGGCAGCATTGTTTGATCCTTTATACAGTTGTTCCGGGGCTGTGGGGGCTCCCTGCGTGGGGGCTCCTCCTGCTCCGGAGGTCTACGATTCCCATTGGCAGAATGTCGGATGAAGCCCGGGCCTCGCTCCCAGAGTCCAGGCCTGGAGAAACCCTTCTCATGCCCCCCCTGAGGGGCGACTTCTCCTGGGCCTGTCCGGCTCCCCCAGCACCCCCTCTCTGAAGTTCCAAGGAGGCCTGGGACCCAGGTTAAGGCTTCCTGCTGCGGTCAGTCTGGGGGAGGAGCCCCGGGGCCGTGGCGGTCAGCCGCCCAAACACACATGAAAGAGACCTCAGGGCACACATGGAGAGGACACACAAGCATTCAAACAAATGTGCTTTATGGAAACACGCATCCAGGGGGTGGAGTGGTGAGGTCCTGTGTGCGTAGGGGTGTGGGAGGCAAGTCAGGAGGGGAGACTGAGGCAGGGCTCCCGTGGAGCAAGGGACAGAGCCTAGAGGAGCGGCTGGGCTGGGCAGAGAGAAGGGCGACGGCAGGGGAGCTCCCTCACTTTTCTGGAGCTTCCTTCTTTACCGAGCCTTTCCCCTACTTCCAGGCCTGTCCAGACTCTGGCCTTACTCTCTCCCACGTGACTCTCTCCCTCCTGGCTGCCACATTCTCCTTCTCTGCTCCAGCCAGGCTGGAGCTCCTAAGTGCACAAGTCCTATTCTTCTGCTTAAAAAGCTGTGCCGGATCGAAGTTCAGCTCCCTTCCCTCGGCCTTCAAGGCTTCCCGGCCTCTAACTTCCCTGAGTATCCCTGGATGAGCCCTCCACGGGGGCCTGATGGGCCTCCTGGCCGCAGCCTATCCTGGGCTTTCTAACACTGATCCGTCATGCTGGGTTTTGCCTTCTTCTGCCTGTCTCAAGGCTTTCCAGCCTTCTTGGTATCTTCTGCAGGCCTGCTCTTGGCCTGGAACTCCCAGCGGAGGAAGGTCCCCCCCTCCATGCAGGCACCTTCTCTGTCGGGGAGGCGTAGAGTGTCCCCCAGACCAGGCTGGCCCAGGCCCTGCAGGCTTTGAGAGCACGGATGAGCGTCATTTGTTTGTATTTTATTTGTTTTCTTAAACATTTCTCCGTTGCATTCGACTGGTTGGAGCCCACTTGGGAGTTTTGCAGGCCAGGGAGCAGCCCGACACCTACACCAAGGAGAGATCGAGCCCAGCTATTCTCTTTCAGAAACGGGATTTGAACCCAGATAACTGCCGCCTGAGCTCACTCTCTAAGCTGGTAGCTGCCGGCCTGCTATGGATCGTAGAATCGTCAATCTGGAAGGGACACGACTCTAGTCCAACCTCCTCCTTTCACAGATGGGGAAACTGAGGCCCCTCAGAAGTTTGGAGGACCCCCAGCTCTCAGAGGCCGGCTGGTCCTTACAGCCCCTTGTACAGATGGGGAAACTGAGGCATGAATGACTCATACAAGGCCACAAATGGAGATCCTGGAGCCAGTCCCCTTGCCATTGCTTCCCTGGTTCTCCTGTTTCCTTTCCTGGATTTCCCTGCAGATGAGATCTCAGTTCTGGAGCCCACATGTAGCCATCCTGGGCACCGTGTCCGTCATTTTGGGTCCGTGTGCCCCCTGTGCCAGGACAGGAACTGTGAGCTTATTACCCATTTCATTGGGTTCCTATTTTTTTTTTAACATGCCACTGCTGAAGTTTTTGAGCATTGTGCCCCCTCCCCAGTTTTTCCCATGAGCCCCCTGGTTGGGCAGGCTGCTTTCTGGGGACTTCGGGTTGGTGCAGAACCGACTGTGCTCGGACTCTGGCCTCCGTGGTGGCCCGGGGTCAGGACGCCCTCGGTGTGGGCTCTCTGAGGTCCCCACCAGAGGGCCGGCCGGGCCCTGCAGGGACTTGGCAGATCTGACCAATCTCTGTGTCACTTCCCCCTGCGAGTTAATGAATTCCTCCAAGCAGTTTGTCAGCAGGACAGGTTGGCTGAAAGCGTCTGGGCCCCGAAGGGAAGGGAAGGGGGACAGGCAGCTTCCAACAGCCGGCTCGGCCCAACAAGCTCCTGGGAAGAAGGAAAACCCATCTGTTCCCCAAGTCTCTGGATTGACTCCATGTGGAGCCTTCGTTTCCTGGATAATCACAGTCCTTCGTCTCGTTTGTGCTCGGGAGAGTAAGCCAGACGCAGAAAGAAACGCTCCCCCCTCTGCGCCGGGGTCGGAGGTCGCAGGAGCGCCGCCTCAGGCTTGGAAATACCCCGGCCGTTGGGTTAGCCTCCTCTTAAACATGGCAGAAAGGAGGCCCACCGGCCTCACCCCGAGTCCCCCAGGCCCGAGTGTTCCAGCTGGGATTTTAACCCAAGGCCTTCCTGGGCCCGAGAGGAAAGGCTGAGGGCCGGGACTGACCGCTGCCTCCAAGCCCTGGCGCCGTGGCGGCCTCTCCACATCCAGGGGTTACTTGGACACGACAGACCGGATCTCTGTCTGTTGAACGGGGCCCAGCGGACAGGCGAGGACTAGCCCCCCTCTAGTTCTTCTTTCCAGTCAGTCTGGAGCAGCCCCTCCTCGAAGGCTCCCTAAACACCGCCTGGAAAGAAGAACTAGAGGGGGGCTAGTCCTCGCCTGTCCGCTGGGCCCCGTTCAACAGACAGAGATCCGGTCTGTTGCGGCCTGCCAGGGTCATTCGTTTGGGGGCCCCTCGGAAGGCACACGGAGGCCCGGGGACAGTCCTGGCCACAGGAGCCACACGGGGCCTCGGCGAAGAAGAGCCGTCGTTTCTGACACTCGAAGGTTTTCAGAGCGCTTGGCACACGTCGCTCATCCGACAACACAACTGTGTGAAGTAGAGACTCTTAGAGTCTTTTACAGATGAGGAAACGGAGGCCAAGAGGTCGAGTGACTTGCCCAGGGCCACAAATCTAGTGTGCACACGAGGCAGCCTCTCTCCTCCCCAGTGTTAGTCCCTGTTTCCCTCCCCTGCATGGACCTTAGCGGCCTTGTCTGCAGAACGGGGACAGAGGAGCGTTGGACTAGGTAGCCTCTGCAGGCCCTTCCAGCTCTACGTCTAGCGCCATGTTGGGCCCTCAGCCTCAGGCATGCCCAGGGCTGCTTTGTGGCCCTGACTCAGTGATTCATCCCGGCCTTCTTTAGGAAGTCCATAAAACTTTGCTCACAAATCCGAGCATCGTGCCAAGTGGCCTAGAGAGAGATTTGGGCAATGTTTTGTTGTCGTTGTTGTCGTCGTTGTTTTCTAGCTTAAAACAGGCTTCTGACCAGTTCTCGCACCCCAGATCCCTTTGGCAGCAGTTAGGGAAGCCCCTGCTCAGAATGTTAAAGGCCTGGAATAAAGTATATAGGATTAAAAAAGGATGCAGTTATACTGGAGCAGTTAATAAAACATGAACAAAAACAAGTCTATGAACGCGAGGTTTTTAAATTTATTTATTTTAAATCTTAACCCTCTCTCTTAGGATCAGTAGTGCATTAAGGTCTGGGCAATGGGGGCTAAGTGACTTGCCCAGGGTCACACAGCTAGGAAGTATTCGAGGCTGTATGGAACCCAGGACCTCCCGTCTCTAGGCCTGGACCCTAGGTCAAGAATTTGTTAAGAACACCTGTGCTTAAAGCTTCATCAACTCAGTTATTATTATTCATCAAAAGTTACCCTTCAGGGGGCAGCTGGGTAGCTCAGTGGATGGAGAGCCAGGCCTAGAGAGGGGAGGTCCTGGGTTCAAATCTGGAATCAGACACTTCCCAGCTGGGTGACCCTGGGCAACCCTTGACCCCCGTGGCCTACCCTTACCACTCTTCTGCCTTGGAGCCAATACACAGTACTGACTCCAAGACGGAAGGTGAGGGTTTAAAAAAAAAAAAAGTTACCCTTCAGAATAGAACCGGGGCAGAACTCACCTGTTTGCTAATTAGTTGGTGATTTATTTGACTGGGGTTCAACAGTTCTATTACGAAGTAAACATTTGTTATGCTTGGTTATCTCATCTGTACCCAACAGTCTTAGCATCTCTAGATCATGGAGTTATAGATCTAGAAAACACAGAGGCAGCACTGAAGAGCTGACTTTGAAGCCAAAGGGACCCAAGTTCAAGTCCTGCTTCTGACTGATTCTGCGTAATTGACCCCAAACGAGCCACGTCATCACTCAGTGCCCCAGACAAGTCTCTGGGATTATAACTTTCGGAGAAGGGACTGCCTTCATTGGCAGGGGGAGTCACCTTCTTGGGGAGCTCCTTCAATTTTAATAGCTGCCATAAATCAAAGGTCCAGTCCTCATCGCCTCTTGTACAGACTAGGAAACTGAGGCTCAGGGTGAAAGCGAATTGCTCATGGCCCTGTTGCTGACTAATTTCCCATCATGTGGCTGTTAGCCTGCCTTTGTTTTTCATCTGTAGAGCCCACATATGGATGAAAACAAGAAATGTTGGTTGGATTGCAGCTACCTCCTGCCCACCACATGCCTCTGCCATCCCGTAGGGGTCTGCAGCCTTGGGAATGGTGGTCGGCCTCCCAGACCCTCAGCGTCACGGGGGGGCGGGGGACACTGGGGGGAAGAAGACGAGGTCCAAAGATCCCTCAACATCTCCGTGTCCCATCGACAATGAAGGTGGCTTTTTGTCTTCCCACACCGATGTCTGTCGCATTCATTGTCTTTGTCCCCATTTTATGAATCCCGTTTTTCCTTTAAGAAGGCCAAGTTTTATTGAAAAGGTAAATGATGGAGAAATAATGGGCCTCTCCAAGGATTCCCAGGCACATTTCTTGACACCATTTGACAGCCCATTTCACTCCCCAAGCTGATCGCCCCAAACAATCCAGCGAGGCCAGTCCTACTGAATATTATTGTCCACGTTAATATGCAATATCAATATCCAGAATATTATTATTAGGCGGCACACAGCAGATACTTAGAAAATGCTCAGTGATCAAACATCCTCTGTACAGAAGATCAGACTGAGGCTCCGAAGATCGTGAGTTACCTGACATCACCCGGCTCGTGTTTTTAGGATTTCTCTTTCACACCAAGAAGCTGTGCCACCTCAGGGTCACATAGCTTGAAAGTAGAAGGGCTGAATTTAAACCCAGGTCTCCAGCCCCTATCCAGGCAGCTGGGTGGTATGGTATACAGAACACCGGGCCTGGAGTCAGGAAGACCCATCTTCCTGAGTTAAAATCCAGCCATGGACACTTCCTAGCTGTGTGACTCTGGCCAAGTCACTTAACTCCTATTTGCCTCAGTTTCCTGATCTGTAAAATGAGCTAGAGAAGGAAATGGCAATATCTTTGCCAAGAAAACACAAAATGAGGTCATGAAGAATTGGACAATGACTGAAAAATGATATAACTCTAGACTCTGAGTCTATTGATTTTTAAATAAACAAAAAAAGATTTTATTGACACTCTTAAAAAACATAAGATCATAGATATTTAGAAGGGATTTTAGAGGTCATAAAATCCAACCCCTTCATTTTATAGATGAAAAAACTGAGGCCCACAGAAGTTGTGACTTGCTTATGGATCCACAGCTATTGTCAGAGATGGGAATTGAACCCAGGTCTCATTCATTGTAAATTAAGAACTCGATCTACTATCTCTTGCTCTTCCTTCTTTCATTTTCCAATGATCCCTCCCACTCCCATCACTTCAGTCTCCCATCAGTCAAACCTTCCCTCAGAACAAAGAAATATGATCACAAAAGAAAGCGTTGGCTGTCATGCCCCATTCCCTAGTTGCGGGTCACTGGCTCTCCACCCAAGAGAGGCAGAAATACTTCCCAATCGTTCGCTGAATTCACAATTTAATTAATCAGACATACAAAAATGGCGGACGGAGGCTATTACTCTTTCTTGGTACCAAGAGCACATGTTAGTCCCCCGCCCTCCATAGGGGCTCGCATTAGGCAATGGCCCATGAAAGAGAGTCTGGATATATTTAGACCCAAGGGTGACCACCCTGGAAGGAGCCCATCTTCGTAACTGTTGCCTCACAAGTCAGAGGCCCCTCCTGACCAACACCTGGCCCATTGTGCAATGTGGCCTGATGGACAGCTGCTAGCAATAAGGAAATTGTGCTTATGTAACCGGCTCGGGTATCTGAGGGCTATTTTCTTGATAAAAGCTGAAACACCAGGGAGTTTCTTTTGCCAGGATGTCTGTTTTATTTGAAAATCCTGACTGTGTTGAATCGAACACTTCTGTCTTCTCTGCACATGAGCTCACGGCGTTTCTAAGGGATTCCATTCTTCACCCCCATCGTCACCATCCCCACCCCCATCCACTTGGAGAACTTTGTGGATGCTTCTACCAAAGGGAGAGCTAGACATGGTGTGGCATCCAGCTCGTGGATGGCTAGGAACTGCTCTCGGCAGACTTGTTTTCCCATGTTTACCCCAAAGAGCTGTAGTTTGTTCTTCCCCATAGATGCAGGTTTGTGTGTCTATGTATGTGTGTATGTGTGTGCGCACGTGTACACGAGAGCCTTCCATTTGTTGAGTGATTTTCATGCAAACATCTTGGAGCGCTTTACAAAAGAATTTGAAAAATTAAACCAAACAGGATATGGAGCTGAACTGCCAAAAAAGTAAGACTTCAGGCATGATTTAAATTTAGCTAATGACATAAAGAGCTTAATCTGTGAAAGGAAGCGAGGCCTTAGGATTAGAGAAGAAGGTCCTCTGTCCTCTACGCACTTTGGTGGAGGCCTCCTTGGAGCCCTCGGGGAGAGCCAGCATCCAGACTCAAGAGCCCTAGTCTCAGAGTTGGTTCTGCGATTGGTGTTGGCCCTGCTCTTTGTGGGGAGAAGAGGAAAAGATGCTCGCGTTGGATCTTCTTGGGTAGAAATGTTTCCAAGTCTCCGGCGCTGGCGCTAAGCAGGCCCGCGGCTTCCATGTGGATTCTGGCAGTTGCTTCCGGATCCTTCTGATTATGGACTCTCTCCATCCTCAGTGCTACTGGGGGGTAGATGGCATTCAAGTAAGGTTCAGAAAATCACATTGCCAATGATTTTATGGTCTGAAACCCGTAAACTTTACACAATGTCAAAATCATCCAAGTTGGTTTGTTTTGGTGGAGAGAATGCTGCCTCTAGAGTGAGTCAATCTGGGTTCAAATCCCACTTCTGACATCTGCTACCTGTGTCACATTCCTCAATTCACTTAGCCTCCCATACCTCAGTTTCTCTATCTGTTAGGTGAAGCCATTAGATTAGATGGCCTCTAGGATTTTTAGTCTTACCTCTTTCACTCTGCAGTTCAATGAGGCACTAAATGGCCTTTTGGATTTAGAAGGCATCTATCCCTACCCTATCTATGTCGCTTGGTACATGTGGGTGTAATTCACTTAAACTCCCTGAGCTCAATTTCCTAACCTTTAAAATGAAGAGGTTGTTCTATATAGTTTCTAAGGAACCCATCAAAGCTCCAGAACTGGAGCCCTAATAACTTTGGTCATCGTTCATGACAAAGGATGAGCCAATGAAGATGAGGAATTCTTAGGTTCATAGATTTGGACCTCAGTGATCATCCAGGTTGCTCTCTCCATTTTATAGGGAGGATCCTGAGGCTCTAAGAGATAGAACTGAATGGGACCTCAGAGGTAAACCAGCAACCCATTTCCCCCCTCATTTTACAGAGAAAAAGACTGAGCCTCACAGAGATAAAATAACTTGCCTTGAAGTTACATAGCTAGATAGGAAGTGACAGTCGGGTTTCTTCATTTTTATAATGAATTTAAATCCTTTATATCAGATGATACTGAGATCTCAAAGGAGTCTAGGAAGATTTTCTATAGCAGCAGGGGGACAGGACCCTAAGCCAAGAGAGACTTTTGTGAATTATCTTTAGAACTGATAACTGGAAGTCGAGTGAATTACAAGGGATTGTCCTTTGTTTTTCAAGTTGCAATATTCTTTTCTTACCCATTTTTGTCTTAAAACATACTTCTTTTGGTTCCTACCTGGATAGTTTCATTCTGGAGAAAGCACCTGTTTTGAGACAGCCCAGGTCATGCCTAAACCTAACATAACAGCTCTGGAACAACTTGGAAACTAACCTCTGCTGTTAGTCCCAAGGTAGGTCTGGATCAGGCAGTGTAGAGGACTGTAGCTATCTAGTCCTTGTCTAGTTGATTTGAGCATCACAGAAAGCCAAGGCTGCTGATTTAGGCCTGAAACATTTCCAATGTACAGCAGGTAATAGAGGATTGAAGCAGATTTCTGTCCTGTTTTTTTTTTTTTCTGAGTCCTACTGTTGAATTCTCTGGGCATGTGGCCTGTTTAGTAGAGTGCTAAGACTATGGTACAGGTACCTATTGGGAGGGGACTTCATGACACTTGAGACTTGTCTAGGTAGGGCGGGTCATCTTTGCCTTCAGAAAAAACCATGCTACCTGAACTTTATAAAATTCAGGGATTTTCCAAAGCCACAAAAGGCAAATGATTGTAAAATTTTGTACACTCATGTTCCCTGGTGTTATGGATGATGTAACATCGATCTGTATTATAGGAAAACAACATCATTGGATTCTGATGACTCTTGAGCAGATGGGAAGGCTTGGAGAAAAGTCACCGAAATTCCTCTCTTCTACCTTGAGTGCTTTCCCCAAATGTTTATGCTCCAACATTTCATTTTTAGTGGTTCAGCTTGGTGTTTGTTTGACATTGGCACAGGAAGGAGGGCGGAGGTGGGAAGGGAAGCATATTTTAATCAAACCTGAATGGTACGATGTCATATAACTGAATCCATTTTTCTTTAATTTGTTTGAATGAAAAATAGCTGTTGGATGAAGTCATCACGTCCTTTGAAAGCTCGCTTCAGAATTTCCCAATACATAATGAAATTCTCATTTAAAAAAAATCAATCAAACATGTATCTTAGACAAGGACAGGGCACTGGAAAGCCTTTAATGTATACTGAGTGTTTTCAGTCTTTCATGTTTTAGGGGAAATATTGCCACAAGAAACTCAATCCCTAAAAAGTTGTATGTATCTCTGGGCCATTGGCTAACTTGGTGAAATTTTAGAACCATTAATTCCAGGGACTTAGAGGTGGGAGGGACCCTAATCAATCCGGCATGCAGGGAAATCATTGTCACCATTTTGCAGATAGCCTGGGCAAAATGGACTATATTCTTGCAGGGGAAAGTATGGCCATTTAATGAAATAGAAGATTTCTAAGCATTCCTGAAGAAAAGACCAGACTTAAACAGAAAGTTTGCTGGCCAAATACAGAACTTAAGAGAATCACCAAAGGTTTTAAGGGACCCAGTAAGTTCAAATGATTTGTATTTTTATATGGAAAGATGATACTGGCAACTCTTAAAAAATTATCATTATTCTCGGGGTAGCTAGCAGAAGTATATCTAAAGGTTACAGTGAGAAGCTCCATAAGATGAGTGCAGATAGCCTGGAGAGATCTGACTTTCCAGAGTTATACTTGTCCTTCAAGAAATCACTCTGAAGTAAGAGAAATTTATGAGTTTTATGGGATTTTTTTTCCCTACTAGAAAAAAAAATCTCAACAACTCCCCCAAATGAGGGAGAAATTAGTGTCTGGTACATAGTAAACACATAATAAATGCTTGTTGTCTGGAAACAATTAGAAAGAAAACTATCCATTGGTTAAATTTTTCTCATGAGCCATTTTCTAATCTGACCTCATCCAATATGCAGTTATTAAGCACCTCTTGTGTGCTAGGAATTAGGCTTACAGAGATGAAAAGACATCCTTGCCCTCAAGTAGCTTCCATTCCACTGGGGGAAATGTATGCAGAGAACACATCCACAGGGAAATCTAGGTATTCTGAGCTTTAAGCCTTAGCATTTTTTTAAACCTGCATTTCTAAGGAGCAAAACAAAACCATTTCTAGAGCAGAAAGCTAACTGAAAGCTGCTCCACTGTGGCACAAAGAAATCTCCGTCTTCAGGCCCATATGTACATGAAGAACTTTCAAAGCCTGTTGCTGTTGGATCATATTAAATACAATTGTTTGGTTGAACTGATAGAAAACAAATGATTGGCCTCAGTTAGAACTTGTCAGGCAGCTTAGTAATGGCCATGGCATTCAGTGGAAAATCAGTTATGGTCTGGCGAGTTGAAAAAAATCCTACATTTAAATAACCTTAAGATTGGGACAGTAGTGAGCAAAGGCCAGAAAATTTAAAGTTAAATTTGATCCACTCTCTCTACCATTTTCTTCTTCTTACCAAGCTCCATGAGAACATGGACCACATTTCTTCTTCTTCTTCT
>NC_058130.1:7111665-7126494 GCF_016433145.1 Gracilinanus agilis | reverse complement strand
AGACAGACAGACAGAGAGGAACAGAGACAAACAGACACAGAGACAGAGACAGAGACAGAGGGACAGGCAGAGAGAGAGAGACAGACAGAGAGACAGACAGAGACAGACACAAAGAGAGAGACAGAGACAGAAACAGAGAGAGAGACAGAGACAGACAGACAGAAAGAGAGGAACAGAGACAAACAGACACAGAGAGAGAGACAGGGACAGACAGAGACAGAGAGACAGGCAGAGACAGAGAGACAGGCAGAGACAGACAGACAGACAGAGAGAGACAGAGAGGTAATTGAATGCCCGTGGGAGAATTCAGGGACTGGCTTACAAGAATTCAGAGTGGGTCAGCACTCACAGACCAGATACCAAACAGGCCTGAGCCGAACTCTTCTTCCCTCAAGGCTGGCCCTTTCCACATCACCCTGTACCATGCCTCCTCCTGTTATATGTCGTTCTCTTAAGTTTTCAGGGATTCATCAGTTTTCTCCCTTTACATGTAGAAACAAAGGCCAGGACTTTACTTCCCAAGAGTGCAAGGCGTGGCATGAATAAATACTTAATTAATTTCCTTTGTGTAAGTGACTTTTCTGCTTCTCATATATAAAACCATCATTTAAAGCCCATTGCAATTCTATTTCCATTTAATGATACAAATATTCAAAGGAGCCATGATTTCACCAGAGAGGAGAGCTCTCATTTTGGAAAAACCCATCTACCAGTACTGATTGCAGCCCTTCTGCAAATCAATACATCAGTCTTATGGAATGGCCTCAGCTATCCAAAAGTGAAGCCATGTGTCCAAAGGTTAAATCCAAGGTTGCAGAGTACTTTATAACTTTTTTGGGGGTAAAATATATGGAAAATAAGAGGCATTGTGATTTATTGAATAGGACTCTGAACTGAGTTAAATCTGAGGAAACTGAGTTAAAATCCTGCCTCTGATGCTTAGCAACTACATACCCTGGGCAAGTCACCTAAGCTCTCTTAGCTGTTTCTCTATTTATAAAATGACGGGCTTGGACTCAAACTGCCAGTCTTTGATCCTCTAAAATATTGTCCTAAAAGGACATATAGTCCGCAAACCAGATGGCTTTTCACTGGATTTTAAATATAGTCTTTTGTCCAAATGAGATCTAGGCAAGTCAAAGGGATGAGAAGGAAAAACTCTCCATTCATAGAGAGTTTTTTCCCCCTGTAGGATAAGGGCATTAACTACCTGACCTCCATGGTTACTCCTAACTCTAAATCTCACATCCTGTGATAACAGAATCTATAGTAAAGGAGGAACTTGGAAACCATCTGGTCCAACTGAACCTCATTAGGCAACCCCAACCAAAAAGGATCCCTTTTTTACTAGAAAACTCAAATAATTTCAGAGGTAATCCATGCCACTTTAGGAAGCTTTTCTTTCCATGAAACTGCCATCTTCTTTTTATCTTAACTCTAAGTTAAGATTTTGCTTTCTCTATGCACGATCTCCTTTGAACCACACAACAACTGCATGGAATTATGGGTCTTATTTGTTCTGTTTTGTTACCACCAGGTGAAAAATTAGACTTGGGTTGAGTGACTTCCCCTGTTACACTGTTAGTTAGTGTTGGAGAAAGGCTTGGAATGCCAGTTAAGTTCAAGTTCTTGCTGCTAAATCATGATCCCTCTCCATCTCTTCCTATCATTTTTCTTGGCTTGGTTTTCTGGGGCTAAGAAGAAAAGTGTTATTTTTGTAAATTAGTAGTAATGAGAGAAATGCAAATGTAAACAACTCTGAGGGTTTATCTCATATCTCTCAAAATGGAAGAGATAAGTAAAGAGGAGAAGAGTCAATGTTGGAAGGAAGCATTGTGGAAAGACAGATATTTTGATTTAATGCTGTGAACAGGCCCAGTCCTTGAAAACATTTTGGAATTATATGAAGAGTCACTAAACTGTATACATCTTATGACCCACTGATACCACTAAGCAGTTAGGGAAGACTTGTGTGTGAATAGTTCTTAGCTCTTCTTTTCTGCTTCATTGCCTTCCAAACTTTTGTATTCTGGACCCTTCTTCCAGGGCTGTGTTGTGCTTTTTTTGGTCTCCATTCTATCCTATGTTTCTATTTTTCCTTCTTTGTTGTTCTGGCAACTACTTTCTCCTATCTGTAGGATTGTGCAGGTAGTCCTGGAAGGAAACTCAGAGGTCATCCAGCCCAACCTCCTCATTTTACAGAGGAGGAAATAATAAAACCATAAGGGAGGAGGAAGGATAGATTTGGAAATTAAGGTGAGATGAATAAAAATATGTTAAATATTAATCAATATTACATTATATATACTAATACAGAAGTAGGATTAGAAATAAGTTGGGCAAAAAGCAGGGTTTTGAGACATTGGAATGGTCAACTGGAGAAGAATTTGGAGAATTTCCTTTAGAGAGAAATGTTCTTGTTGATGCTTTTTTTGGGAATGGATAGGGAATGGATGCTCTGGCCATGCTGACTCTAGGCTCAGTACCATTTTTGACTATGGATGCTTTCATTAAGGAAGCTCTTTACAAACATGTGTTGTCAATAGCCCTCATTTAAGAAGTGTGAAAAGTAGGGATCCTGCTCGAGGGACCCAAGAGATCATTCCCGTCCACATTGTGGTGGGTGAGGAGGGAGGATTGCTGTAGAATTAAAGGTGTTGACGAAGCTCTTTTGACCTTTAAGTAGCTGCTACTTGCTGGTCTGAGTCGTGGGTGGGTAGAGATGCCCCAGCGCTGGGACATGGCTTGCCGGTTGGACTCTGGGGGGACAGAAGGCAGGAGCCTCTGGGGCACAGGCTGAGGGAAGCTCCCAGAGCATCCCAGGCTGATTCCAAAGTCAGTTGTTCAAAGTGCAGGGAAGTTTGTTTGGGAGTACAGGAGTGGAGAGGGAGGAGAGCTTAACCAGTCAGTCAGCAGACATTTATTAAACCTACTGCGTGAGAATAGAGGCAGTTACATGGCTTAGTGGATAAAGCCCTGGATCTGGAGTCAAGGAAGACCTGAGTTCAAATCCAGCCTCAGATACTTACTGGATGTGAGGCCCTGAGAAAATCACTTTACTCTGTTTGCCTCAGTCTCCTCATCTGTAAACTGACCTAGAAAAGGAAATAGTGAACCACTTTGGTATCTTTGCCAAGAAAACCCTAAATCACAGAGTCCTGGTGAGTTAGACATGACTGAACAGCATAGTTTGCTAATATGTGGGCCCCTGGAGAGCTAGAAATGTTTCCTTTATGCATGGGTGACTCCAGGGCCTTACTGACGGTCTGGCACATAGTAGGCACTTAATATTTGTTGAAGATATTCTTGTGGAGGAGATATGTTATGTTTACATATGAATCAGTACTAAATAGCAAGATAACTGGGTGGCTCAGTGGATAGAGAGCCAGGCCCAGAGATGGGAGGTCCTGGGTTCAAATCTGACCTCAGACACTTCCTAGCTGTGAGATCCTGAGCAAGTTACTTAACCTCCATCACCTAGCCGTTACTGTTCTTCTACCTTGAAACAAATACTTAATATCGATTCTAGGTTGGAAGATAAGGGCTTAAAAAAAACCTCACTAAGGGCATAAATTAGGTAGTTTTAAATAGGGGAGAAAGGCATGGGCAGCTGGTAGGGAGAGGGACTGGTCTCTAGGAAGACCTCCTGTAGGAGGTGACACCTGAACTGGGCTTTGAAAGTAAGTGGCCATTCTGAGAGGTGCAGGGGACCAACGAGCATCCCTGCATGTTGAGAAGCCCACGGATGCAGGGCGAGGATGAAGGATGGAGATAGCAGCGGGAGGACTTGGTGGAACAGAAGCCCCGCGCTCTGGTTCGGCTTCCTGACTCAGGGCATGGATTCTCCTCGGTGCCCTCCCACAGTTCCTGGGGGTTTTCAGGGGACACGACACCCTCGTTAAGACCCTGGATTCCTGCAGTCATGATGAGGAATGGAGCCTCCCCAAGGACTCTGGAGCATTAGGAGGAGCCAGTTTTCTGGGCAGCGCCAGGAGCACGAATGATCTCCCTTTGCAGCCTGAGGCCCCCCTGCTCTCCTCTTTTCCAGCAGAATTCTGAAACTTTGGGGAAGTGGGCAGTAACAAAGGAGGCTTTCTTTGCCCCACTCCTAATGGTTTTCAGCTCATTAAGGGCCGTATTTAAGCGAAGGTGTTTGGCACCGGGAGCTTCTTAACTGCTTAAGTCGGACAAGCTTGTACAGCATTGTGAAAACCTATGGATTAAAAAAAATAGACAAAAGGAAGGAATGCTTTGATAAAGCCCCAGCTTGTTGGACTTTCTGAATTTACTTCCAGCCGTTAGGGAGATGGCATCACGGGGACTTTGGAAAAGGTGGTTTCGGGGTGCCTTTCTGCAGAGATGGAGGGTGGAGGAGGCGAAGGGGTTAAAGCTTTCCCTTCGGAAGTAAGCACCCTCCTAAATGAAGAGAGCCTCTTCCACTGACCTCTCTCCACCCTCCCCCTTTTCCCTCACTTGGGGCGGCTCGAGATCTGGAAGTCTTCTGAAACCTCATTGTTAGCCGAGCTCCCCCAACAAAGGCTCTGAGAGCACTGGAGGACACGGGGTCGGTGCAGTGACCCGAGTGAAGATATATTAGCTTGCTGAGTCTATGCACCAGCCCATCCAGGTTTGCGTTTTGTGGCTCCAGAGCTCCCGGGACTGGGGGCAATGCCCCCCCCCCCGCTGGGCAGAGGATTCCTTCCAGGAGGCTGGCAGGATGCCCTCCAGGTCTACTGCTAATGGAAGCTGTCCTGTGGTCAGGCTAGGTCTAGGGAGATCCCACCTTTCCCCCTTTGCCTAATGACGCTGGGGAAGGATTCTGGGCCAGGGGGAGGAAAAGCGAGTCTGAGAAAACTAACAAAAACAACTCATTTCCGGTTCTTTCTTTCTGACCCCATTCTGGAATAGAATCTTGTGTGCATGATTCATATAGGCAGGCAAGATTTAATACACAAAATACATTATACACAAAGCAAATCTATGATACAATAACATATTTTATAAAATATATAAATTGTTATTGATGTCTCTATATAATATAAATATAATATGTGATACTTTACACATGTGTATATGTGGATATATTATATGGCAGACACGTTAAAGTCTTTCTTTTCCTAGTAAGAGCAAATTATGTAGGTAGGGAAGACACACATTGATTCTCACATTTCTGTTCCCCATCTGTTTTCTTATTTCTGCATAGTAAGAATTACCACCCTTATTTGCCTCGTTCCGTTTCATGATCTCTTCCCATTCTCCGTGCTTCCTGGCACAGTTCTGGAGAACTGGGACCCGTTTCCTCTCTGCCCGCGGAGGTACGGTCAGGATTCACCTTGTAAACTTGACTGCTTTTCAAGATGTTTCCGCTTCACCGAGAGCATCTGTTGGATAGATTTTGGGGTCTCTCCAATGTGGGTGCTCCCTCCTCCAGGGCAGACGCTGACCCACCTCTGCCTTACTAACTCGGGGGCTGCTCCCTTTCGAGGGGCTCGTGGATGTCGTGGCTCCCCATCGGGCCCAAACTGTCAGTGCGGCATCTCCGATGAAGAGCTTTTGGGGGAACTTCCCCATCTCTAGGGAAGGCTGCTTTTACTCGAGGATGTGCGGGGAACGTGTGGAGAATCAGGCATGGCTGTGGGCCGGGGCCAGCCCTTTGGAGGAGTGTAGCTTTCCGCCTCTTTTTCTGTCTGTCTGGATAGCTTTTTTCAATGACTCTGATTATCTCTGGCTTCATCCGTTGGGCCTTGGCCCCCAATCTCCATGTAGACTCCTCCAATTGAAGGACAGAATTCGAGGTTGTGTTTTACTGTCCTTTTTTCTTTTTTTTGAATCAGCAAAGAATTACAGTAAAATCTTGGGAAGACCTAGCCCAGGGACGATGTGCTCTACTCTACAGAGTCCTCTTTCTAAGCTTGCTAGAGGCCATTTCAGGCGGTCACTAAGGCTACCTGGGTCATGGCCATGATTTTTGTCGTTGGTAAGAAGCAGGCACATAGAGAGGACGCTATCTGCCCGGGGAGCTGGTTCCGTGTTTCCTTCTTATTGTTGGCCGATTGTTACTTTGCCAGTTCTCTGCCATTTACTTACTTTATTATAAGAATATACTAAACCTAGTGTTGCCTATAGGCTAATTACTCGAAACGTCTCCTCCCCACTGAGCCTTGACTTCAAGATGCCGGCGGGTCTCTTGCCGTAGCGCCGCTAGACCTTTCTTGTTGGTAATTGTAAACTCAATGGATCTTGGCTAGCATTTTCAATTTCACCTTCTTTCCTTGGTTCTATTTGATTTTTGGATGCAAATTCAAAGTGTTCAAGCTCTACTTTTTCTTGGCAAACATTAAGAATTCTACACTTTTCAAGGCCAAATGATATTTGGACATCAGTGGAGAAAATGTCTGGTAGACAGAGAAGGGGTTTGATTTGATTTCTCATGGAGCCATATATTTTAATGTCATCTGGGGATATCAGATGATTAATATAGGATTTTGGCTAACCTAGGAACCAAACTCACTTCCCTTCAGGAGACATACTTGGTTTGAGGCTAGGTGGGACCAAATGGCTTCAACTCTCTTCCTGAAAAGTGGCACATTATATATTAATTGCTCTTTGAGTCATTGTATTAGTCATTGTGTTTAAAATAAGAAGATATCGAATATTCTATGCACTAATTCAGAAACAGTTTGTATATTTACAATACCTGAATAAACCATGAGCAGGGAACTGAGTCAAAGGTTTCATAATAACCACTAAATATGGTCAAAATGAGGCATTGTTTAATGTTCAATGTTTACTGAATTATTAATGAGTTGTTCTTTACACTCAGGATTTTTAGAGCACCTTTTTCACTTCTCTACCAATATGCTGTTTTCTCCCCCCCCCCCACCTCCCTTAATTCTTATGCTGGAAAGAGGATCACTTTTGGAGTCAGGAAGACCTGTGTTCAAGTCCTGCCTCTGATACCTATTATTAGTTATGTTATTTCAATTAGGATTAGAATTAGGATTACCATTTCCCTCTTCCGTAAAATCCATTAGGATCAAATATAAGGTCTTTTGTTGGCTTTTAAAGCTCTTCATAACCTGGCCCCTTCCTGCCCTTTCAATGGCCTTATACCAAACTCCCTTCCTGGTAATCTGTGGTCTCATGACACTCTGTGTGTGGCCCAATGACATTCGCTGCTCTTTCTTGCCCCAGAAACTCTGTCTTCTGACTGTGGGCATTTTACTAGCTTTACCCCCCGGTCTAGAATATTCTCCTTCCTCATTTCTGTCTCCTGGTTTGCCTTTTGTCCTTTACGTCTCAATTAAGCTTCCCCCACATCCCCCTCTGCCCTGCCCGATAAGAAACCCTCACCTTCCCGCTTGATGCTCGGCCCTTCCCTCTGAGGCGCTGCCCGTATATAGCTCACGTGGACACGGTTGGTGGCGGAGGGTCTCTTATTTCTTCTGTTGAGTTTCTTTTCCTAATTTCAGACTTGGAGCTGGAGGGGACCTTAGGAACCATCGAGTTCAGCTCCCTCATTTTACAGCATCACAAAATGAAGGTGAGAAATGTTAAACAAGGCAAGTGAGGATCTGACATAAGATTCGCACTCAGGTCTGTCTGACTCGGAAGTCCGGGGCTCTCTGCCGTGCCGCCCTCCCTCAGGAATCCAGCGGGGCTCTGATGAGGTTACTCCTTCCTGATAGCCGTCCCAGGTCTCCAATAAAATCCATCTTTTCCCTCCCCTCTTCCTGCTAATTCTTTGTCCCTTCTTCTGTGCAGAGCTGGCTCGGCCTCCTTTGGTTTACATGTTGCCTCTCCCCAGCCCCATGGATGGAGCTTCTTGGGGAAAGGAAATGAGTGTGGATTCTTTGTGTATCCCGGTTCTTAGCACGATGCCTAGTATAGTATATAGTATATAGTATATATAGTATATATAGCATATAGTATATATAGCATATAGCATATAGCATGCAGTATATAGTATATAGCATATAGTAGCTTATAATATGTAGCATATAGCATATAGTATATACATATTGTATATAGTATGTAGCATGTAGTATATAATATAGAGTGTATATATAGTGTATATAGCATATAACATATCATATATAGCATATCATATGTAGCATATATTATATAGTATGTAGCATATAATATATAATATAGAGTATATATAGCACATAGCATATTGTATATAGCATATATAGCATATAGCATATCGTATATAGTATGTTGCATATAGTATATTATATATAGTATATATAGTATATAGCATATAGTATATAGTATGTAGCATATCATATATAGCATATAGTATATAATATATAGTATATGTAGCATATAGTATATCGTATATAGCATATAGTATATAGTATGTAGCATATCGTATTTAGCATATAGTATATTGTATATAGCATATCGTATGTAACGTATAATATATAGCATATAGTATATATCATATATAGCATATAGTATATGATATATCATATATAGCATATATAGCATATATAGCATATAGTATATAATATAGAGTATATGTAGCATATCGCATATAGCATATCATATATAGCATATCGTATGTAATGTATAATATATAGCATATATAACATATAGTATATAATATAGAGTATATGTAGCATATCGTATATAGCATATAGTATATATTGTATATAGTATATAGCATATAGTATATAGTATAGTGTATATAGCATATAGTATATAATATATAGTATATAGCATATATAGTATATAGTATATAATATAGAGTATATGTAGCATCTAGTATATATTGTATATAGCATCTAGTATATATTGTATATAGTATATATAGCATACAGTATATAGAGTATAGTATATAGCATATCATATATCACATATAGTATATAGTATATAGCATCTAGTATATGTATAGTACAAAGCATAGTAGCTGCTTTATAGATGCTTTTTTGAGCAAGTGAATGAATGGTCTTTGAAGAGAAAAAAGCCATTTCTCCGGTCCGTGGCCAGGCCCGTGGGGAGACGGCCTGGATTTAGGCAGGGGGTCTCCTTCCCTCTGTGGCAGGGGCGCTCAGCGGCTGTTCCCCAGGCCCAGAAGCCCTTTGGTGCGGCGCAGGGGGCGGCCTTGAGTTCTAGATCCAACAGATCGGCTAAGTGAGAAAAAAAACGAGGGCGAATCTCAGGGTTCCAAATGCCGTGGGCGGCGCTTCAACATCCGGCAGCAGTAAGTGTGTTCTTAGTGGAAGGAGGGTTTTCCTTGTGGGCGCTTTTCACCGTCACTCGGGCTGTCCAAACAGACTCCAGAACGCGCCGGGCCTTAGGGTTCAGCACATGGCAGCCCGGGGCCAAAGCACGAGTAACGCACGAGATCTCGTTCCATTTCATGAAAAGCCGCCGTTTTGCCACGTGATGCGAAACGTGTCCGAGGCCTTTGGATCGCTCTCAGGCTTGTGCTCGGGGTCTCCATGTTTGGGGCTGCTTAAAGCCCATCAGACGTCTCGGCTAGAGCTCGGGGGACGGATGCTCGCGACGTTGGCGCTGTGTTTCCCGCCCTGGGGGGCTCCGGAGCCAGACCCCCCCCCCCAATCTGCACGGTCTGCCTCCCCGGCAGCCTCCCCAGATAGACGTCTACGTTCACCCACAACACGGATCCCACAGGACGCGCCGATGCGACGTCTCTCCACGTCAGTGCCGGCCCCAAACCGGACACACGATTTACGTCCGACGCGGAAGGCCGTCTCTCGCCTCGCTCTCACGCGCTGCTGCAGGGATACGTAACCGTACCTGTGTGGAGACGTGCATGGATGAGGCAGAGACTTCCCTGACAGCTTCTCCATTGTCACTGTTGCTCCAACCCCCCGGTTTCCTGCTGACACTCACCCAGACCTCTTTCACCATCAGCCCGCCAACTTCCTTATCAGTTGATCTGGTGGGGTCGCTCCATCGCTCTGAAGCCTTGCCTGGCTCCCCATCGCCTGCTGGGCCGGACTTCCTTTCCCACCTCCTCTTCTAGCCCCCCGGGGGAGGCGCTATTTCCACGCCGCGCCTCCACGGCTTTCTAGCAGCCGCCCCCACGGCCAGGCGTTCTCCCCTCGTCCTCCCGAGATTCCTCGGCTTCCTGCTGCACAAACCCTTTCCGGATCTCTCCTTTTCGGGTTCTCCCCAACTGCCTTTGCAGCGAGCCGTCCTTTTCTCTCTAACACACTTCCCACCCCCCCCCCCCCATGTGTTCAGAGTTCCGAAGAGCTGCCGGGAGGCACGTGGCGGGGGTGGCGCCCCCCTCCCCGGCGGGGACCCAGCAGGAACCGCTAACAGGAGGCCATACAAGATGGCCCAGCAGAGGGGCGCCGAGGGACAATAGGAGAGTGAAACGTTTTTGGATGAGGAATTCAGGTGTCGGGCCTGGCTTTAGCGTCAGTGAAGAATGTAGGCGGCAGCCGCGTCCTCAGGACAACTTGCTCCTGTGTTACCTACGAGGCCCACAAAATGGATGCGCTCTGTTGGAATTGGGAAACATGGGTTCAAGGGGGCCTTTCCCCTAAACTGGCTTTGAGACCTTAACCAAGTCATTTAACTTTTCAGAGGTTGTTTCTTTACTTGTGTATTAAAAAAAAAACACCAAAAACACTCACCTTCCATCTTAGAATCACTTCTGTGTATTGGCTCTGAGGCAGAAGAGTGGTCAGAGTGGGCCATGGGGGTCAAGTGACTTGCCCAGGGTCACCCAGCTGGGAAGTGTCTGAGGCCAGATTGGAACCCAGGACCTCCCGTCTCTGGGTCTGGGCCAGCCAGTTGCCCCCTTTACTTGTGTATTTTTAAATTAATACACATTCTTCTTACTCCTTCCCACCCTCCCTGTCTTCCCTGGCAAATTCAGAAGAACAATGACTTTTCTTTTTGCCAGCCTTGGCCCTCAAGCCTTGCTTCTCCCACACCCCAGTACGAAGAGCCTTTCCGGGCTGGACTCTGGGCTGTCCGGAGGACCGCGGTGCGGGAGAGACCCTGCCTGTGGCCGTCATCCCCTCCGAGGGCCCTCACGAGTTGAGGCGAGTTCACCGAGCGCCCGCCCGCTCTTCCCGGCGCATCCCCGGGACTTCGGACCTTTGTTGTGGCCCCCGACAGCGTGGCCCCTGGGAGCGCCCCCTCTGGGAAGCTCCGTGTCCTCGTGCTACCTCGCGCGGCTTCCTCTTGCTTGAGGACCGCCTTAATCCCATGGATTCCGCTTGGGGCTCCGGCTTGCCTAAGCCAGATTTCTGGGCCGCTCCGGCGTCGAGCGCACACTCTCGGGACGCCCGCGTGTCTCGAGGCTCAGTGCTTTTCCTCAGAGGCTCTGCGGCACGTAAAACAAAAAGTCTGTGTCGTGTCGCGAATCTGTTCAAAGCGAAACTCAGCTAGCTTAGATTTATCCATAAAATCCATTTTCTTTAAAGTCCATTTATACGCCCTTAATGTATGGCTGGCGGAGTTTTATTGGAAATACCACCCGAGGAATTTTTCCGTCTTTGTACCTTTGACAAACCGTGTATTGTTCGCCACATCGCGATCTTCAGGAAGTGAGATGTCTGCACGGGGCTTAACGATAATAAAGTGCTTTATGACAACACACACGTCTTGTTAGGTCTCCTGGGAGAGCCCTCTGCGGAGAGAAGCCCCGAGACGCAGTGTTCGGAGTGTTCTGTCAGTAGGAAGGGCACTAAGAGCCTTGACGGGCCCCCCATCTTGGTGCTTCAAGGAGAGACGCCCCTCTCATCACTTTCCCTGCCTCGAGGGATGCGGGTCCCGATGGCCCGCGTGCGTCTTCCCAGGGGGTGGCCGTCCCTCTCCTCCCTGCCCTTCCATAAAGCCTGAAACGTTCCGCAGGAGAAGAGCCCCAGTGCGGCGTGTTCGCGAGGCTTCTCCACGTTCTGTGGGTTCCCTGCCACGGGAAGCAAAGCCCGGAGTCTGTCCGGAGTGGTTCTTCCCTTCCGGCTCTTGGCCCGCCCGCCGTCTGCTTTTCTGTGTCCCGTGTGGACTGTATCGTCAGGGAAGGGTAAAAGGGAATCGTGCCGATGCCCTAAACGTCGAGAGTGATCTCGGCGTTCTGCACAGTAGCACGGCAGGATTGGAACTCAGACCCTACCTGTGAGTCTTGCTCCGAGCCCACGTAAGCCCTCACTTGATTCGGGAGCTCTTGTAGTTCCGAAGAAAGCTTTGCATCCCGTGCCAAGAAGCGCCGATACTTTCTTATTTTGTATCTGGCGAAGAAGACGGCCTGCGTCGAGCAAGAAGGGATTGAGACTCACTCTCGGTGTTAAAGGCAGCCGAGCGGTGGGCAGCCAGCCTTCCTCGGACCGGCCTCGGCTCCTTCCAGGCTCAGGTCGCTTCCTGCCTTCTCCAGGGGGTCGTCTCTGACGCAGCCTCTCCTGCTCCCTCGGGCGCACGTGCGAGCTGTTTCCTTACTGGTCTGGTCTCCGACACAGGAGTGTGAACGGCTTTTGGGAAGCAAGAATTGAGCCCGAGTGGGGGCTTCATTGGGTATTTCTCCACAATGGTCCACGTTCCAAGGCCCGCCATGTTGCCTGGATTTGATGCTTAAAGAAATGAAGCCGAGAGGGAACTCGAATTCGGAGCACGTACATTCATTGGCTAAAGTAGAAAGCGAAGCCAGATAGAATCTTTTGGTACGGAATAGCCAGCCGTCCTCAAATTCTCCCCAACTCTCCCCCACCTCAAACCCCAAACAATGGCAAGCGGCCACCAAACCCTCCCACAAAGCGGTTTCAGATGGATTTTAGGTATTTTAGAAGCCGTCGGGCTGGAATGAAGCTTGAGCCCAACACTTCTGAGATCAGACCCACCCAGAATGCCTGACCTCCCCACGGGACAGACAAGATGGCGGACACCGAGTGTCTCCCGAGCAGTTGTGTTTTCTGAGATCGGCCCATTCTCCCCGAGTTTGGGACTAACGTCTAGTTTGGATTCAGCGAGAGGAATCATGACTGCCTAGTTGTGACTCAGATCCCAAATGATTTTAGTCCAAGTATTTGATTTCTAGAAGGTTGGGAACTCCTGGTGTTAAAAGCCCCTCCACCAATTCGCCCTGATAATGTGTGTGTCACTGAAGGGGCGTTTGAGCCATTGCAAAGTTCAGTGACTTTTTTGCAGCTCGTCTGAGCAGGCTGGGGGGCTCCATGGGCCACAGAGCTCTGGTTCTGGAGTCGAAAAGACTCGTCTTCATAAGTTCAAACCTGGCCTCAGATACTCCCTACCTGTGCCACGCCGGGCAAATCATTTAACTCTGTTTGTGCCACTTTCTTCATTTGTAAAATGGGTTGAGGAGGGAAATGGCAAATCCCTCCAGTGTCTTTGCCAGGAGAACCGCAAATGGGCTCCCAAAGAGCCAGACGCCCCTGAGAATGACGACTTCCCGATTCCAAGGTATGCGCCAGCTCACCTCTGTGGTAGAGCCGGTGCTTCCCTGCGTGCGTGCGTGCGTGCGTGCGTGTGCGTGCGGGTAGAGCCCTTCTTTACTCCGATGCCCAAGGAAAGAAGGCTTGGAATCACAGACATGGCGAGACCAATTTCCGAGAAATTGGTGGAATTTCCAGAATTTCCTGGAAAATCAGGAATATGTCGATTCTAGAGGTGAAGAGGAAAGAGTTGGGTTCAGATCCCACCACGGACCCTTTTACCGCCTGTGTCGCTTTGGGCATGCGCTCAAATTCCCGGGTTTTAGTTTCCTCGTCTGAAACGCGAGGGTGTTGGGCCAGCTCAGTCATCCCTAATGTAGGCTTTTGTAGAAGGCTCAGGGAGAGGGTGATGGGGGGACTGTGGCCAGGGAAAGTACACCGTGACGCCAACATAATGGATTTCCTTTAGAGCTGAATGCATTTTATGTTGTGCATTTCACCACGTGATGCTCAGGGGTCCACAGACCGCCAAAGGGGTCCAGAACGCCCAGAAGTTAAGAAGCATTGCTCTAGGTGGCCCCTGATGAGCTCCCTTCTAAGCTTTCTCTCTATGGACCTGTGGCACCCTGCAGCTCTAGTCCCAAGTCCTTAATTTTGTAGACGAGGAAGCTGAGGGAAGCGACTTTTTTTTCCTTGGGTAGGAGTGAATCTGTGCTTTTGTCCTTTGTGGAACCAAAGAATTGATAAGTTGGAGGGGATCTAACCCTTCTGTATGTAGCCTCTCACTGAAGAAAGACCATCTCTAACATTTACCTGACAGGCAGTCATCCAGTCTCTTCTTAAACACCTCGAATGAGATGGGGAGCTCCTTACCTTCCACTTTTGGATAGCCTGTGTGGGAAGTTTTTCCTGACTCCAGTGTCTGGAGTTGTGATCTCGCAGATCACTCAAGTCGGATAGCAGTCATCCATGTCCACTCCTGCCCATGCAGCTCTTGTCGGGGGTCTCTTGTAAATCTTCATGGGTAAGGGGGCCACTGACCTTGTTTCGGGTCCTTTGACCTGCGGCTGCAGATCATCTGTGGACCGTCCCACGGACTAGCCTTTGCTCTCACTCTGCGACTGCGCCATTTTTTGCCCTCCTTGATTATACATTTTCTAGAGAAAAATGACAAGTGCTTATCCCAGTGCTTGACAAATAGCAGGTACTTAATACTATTTATTGACTGGCTGGTGTTGGCCTTTGCACCCTTTCCCCCCATGTTATCTTCTCATTTGTAACATGTTCACAACTCTGGTTGACTTGTAACATAAATTCTCCATAAATGGATGCTCCATTATTTCTATTGAGCCATACAGCACCATTGGAAAATATATGTTTATAGCGGTGTGTGTGTGTGTGTGTGTGTGTGTGTGTGTGTGTGTGTGTGTGTGTGTGAGAGAGAGAGAGGGGGGGG
>NC_058130.1:7098618-7108977 GCF_016433145.1 Gracilinanus agilis | reverse complement strand
TCCCTCCCTCCCTCCCTTCCTCCCTCCCTCCCTTCCTTCCTTCCATGTAAGTTGGTGAAATCCATTTGCTTTCCTTTAACCCTTTAATGGTGGCCTCTGCCTGGGAGAGGGAATCAGTTGCTCATAGGATTAGAGGTAGAAGCAACCTGACAGCTTTCCTTGTCTAGTCTCTTCATTTTGCAAGTGGAGTAACTAGGTCTGAAGCAGTTTAAGGAATACATTTGAATTCCAGCTCTGTCCTCCCCTGTGTTTGACCTTGGGAAAGCCATTTTCTTTCTCTCTCTCTCTCTCTCTCTCTCTCTCTCTCTCTCTCTCTCTCTCTCTCTCGGTCTCGGTTTCCTTCACTGTAAAATAAAGTGAATGGAGAGGATCTAAATCTTGACTTCTGCCATCTTGCACAAGGTCATAGAAGGAGTCAGGGGCAGAGCCAGGATTCTCACTCAGGGCTTTAGCTCCCAGTGCAGAATACTCTTTCTGCTTTGCTAAGCGTTGGGACTGAGCTGGCTGTATGGAGCCCCTTGGGCTGGGCAGTCTAGTGTCCTGTAGGGCGCTCTGTGAATGCCAATGTGAGGAGGCGGCTGAGGTCTTTCAAGGGGTCCCACAAAGCAGAGAGAGAAGGAAGTGGAGCCAAATAGGCCAAAACCTGGACTGGTCTGGGCCGGCAGTATGAGTCGCCTTTGGCCTTGGATGGGGAGTCAGAGAGCCTTGGCCCGCGGCCCGCCTTGGCTATTTCCTCGCTGTGTGACCTTGGACGAGTCACTAAAACGCCTTCCTGGAGAGGAGGCTGGGCAGGATGTGAGCCGGGGCTGCTTCCAGCTCTAAATCCTGAGATCCCACATTTATGGATTAAACGGGCTTGGCCAGCTGGCCGGGGAACTGAACCACCATTTATAACTTTGTTTAATGGGAAATTAACATTCTGAAGGTTCAACCCGAATGGGAAAAGGCATTTGGCGTTCCAGACAAGCGACTGAAAATGAGTTTTTGGAGCCGGGCCCTCCCGAGACCAGGGCCTGCCGGCTATTGTGGGAGCCCCGGTGAGCTTCCAGGGACGGCAAGGCAGCTCGGCTTGGAGGGAGCCCCGGCCAGCGGGGCGGAATCCTGCCATGGGAACGGGGGACAGAAGAAGGCCGGCCGGGCCAGGCAGGCTCCCCGCTGGTCAGAGGAGCAGCAGCCTTGAATGGCGCACAGCCCGCCTGCCTTGGCCGCTTTGGGCCCCGATAGAAGCGTCAGGGGCACCCCGAGACCCTCCGTGTCCCCCACCGCGAGCCCTTCCACTTGGATTCGGATCTCGTGACCCGCCGATGGACGTCTTCCCTCCATCGAGAGCCGCTCTTGGTTTTCGACATGCTGGCTGGGCCCGGCGGCTTGAGTGGAGGCTCTGCTGAGGTCCAGAGGGGGCCCGAGGGGGACTCAAGGGGGGCCCAAGGGGGACTCGAGGGGACCTGGGGGGCCGTGGCCGTGGTCGAGGGCGTTCATGGCGTCCCTTCCAGCCATCCGTCATCTCGCACGCAGGGTCGGGGAGCTTCGCTTTTCCTCCCAGAAAGTCATGTAAGCGTGAAAGAACGCTGGACGTGGGCTCCGGAGCTCGCGCCTCTGGATTCTCCTTCTACCCCCCCGTGACTGGGGCCAAGTCCCCCCCCAGACTCCGTGTCTCCATCCAGAAAACGGGGCGACGGCCGACCTGCAGAGCTCTGCGGCCCTCGCGGGGCGTAAAGTGGCTCTGAAGGGCCCGAGGCCGGCCGGGCCGCCCGCTGCCGTGCTTGGTGGGCCGCGAGGAATCGTGCTGAGGAGACGGCAGGAGCCCCCGCAGAGGCTTCTCCAGACACAGAACACAGGAAGGCCCAAAGGAAAGACTGAGCAGAATAAGAAGTTGGGAAAGAGCCGACACGAGCATCCGGGGATGTCTCGGCCGAGGTCGCTGCACACGTTCGGGGGGGACGAGCTGAAGAGACAGGAAGAAGATTCACGTCCGTTTGCCCTTTGGGCTCGCCCGCCAGCCTGGGCCGGAGCCTGCAGAGCGCTTGGTTCAGCGGACAAGATACGGAGGTCTCAGTGGACCTCGGGCCAAGCCCAACGCTGGGGGTTCTAGCAGCAGCCCGAGCTCTGGGGCGGTTCGCGGGGCTGCTGAGGCTCTCCCCGGCCTCGGCCTGCTCACACTCGGCGTGGGCCCCGCGGCCCAGGGAGGAGTTCCTCCTCGGCCCCTTGGGCCCCCCGTCCGGCTGCGCCTGCCTGCAGGGCCCTCCCTCCTGAGCCCCAGCGCTGACCTCGGGCGCCCTCTCCCCGAGACGCCTTCCCGGGCTGCTAGGTGGGTCCGTGCCCCGCCCAGACTCCCAGGCCTTGGAGGCGGTCAGGCTTCGGCTCTTCTCCGTCCATTCCTCGCACCCGGCACCCTGCCTCGCCAGGAGCCAAGCTTCAGAAATCTGTGAGACAAGCCTGGAGCCGGCCGTGGAAGTGTGAGGCCGCCGCCGTCCAGCTGGGCTCGCTCAGCCAGGCCTGGGGGGGCTTGACACGGACCTCTGTTCTGCGAGCCAAGCGCCAGGCCGGACGCTTCAGGGCTGCGAGTTCTAGCTGCGGGTCGTCCGGCACCCCGCGGGCGACCCCGGACAATCTATCTGATCTCCGTCCAAGCTCCGCCATGCTCGCGGCGGGCCTTTCTGGACCCCCGTCTCCCTGCCAGAAAGAACATATGGAAGCGTTCCTGGCCCGGCCTGGCTCTCGGGGCTGCTCCTGCCTTTAACCCCCGCCTTCCTCTGCCGTCCGAGCGGGCCCCAGAGCCGGGCCGTGCTGCCTCGTCAGGGCCTTCTCCTCTGCGCAGGGCACGGACACGAGAGAGCAGGACGGACGGACGGCAAAGGGCTCCGGCACGCCTCGGAGAGGGCAGGGGGCGACGCTGAGGGGGAGCAGCCCGTGGCAGGCCCGGCCATAACCTCAGGCAGCCTCCGGCGCCGCCCCTCCAGCACCCGCTGCTCCTGGACGCAGGGCCTGAAGGGGAGCTTCTCCGGCGGGCCGCGCCGTGCCTCCACCTACCTTCCCTGCCGTCCTCGGCTCCTCTTAGAGCTCGGCCCTCGCCATTCCGAGGTCACGTCCTCGAGGGTGAGAGCCTTCCTTCTTCGCTCGTATCTGTACACCTGGCCCTTGGCACGGCGCCTGGCACACAGCAGGTGCCTAATGTATGCTCAGGCCAATCAAGAAGCCAGAGACTTGGGCCTGGGACGGGCTGGATTCCCTTCACGGGGTCGGACTGGACGGCCGGTTTTCCAGCTCCACCTCTTGCTTCTCAGTGATTTCCTGGAGGATGGCGCCACCCCTGGGGAAGGCCAATGGCCAGGACAACGGCGGGCTGTGGGGGTGCCAAGAGATTCTAGGACACTAACAGCCACGGCAAAGGAGGGGGGTCAGGTACGAAGAGGGGGAGCTCATAGCCAGGGGCCAGGCTGGGGGTCCCCTCCGTCACGCGGAGTGTCCTCTGCGCTGGGCCCCGGAACGCCACGTGTTGAGAGCGCACAAAGGGTTAGCGTCCGCAGGGCCGGAGGGCCGGCCCACACGGGGGAGAACGCTGACCAGAGGAAGCATCGGCGGCCCGTAAACAGGGTAGTGTTGATCCTTCCTTTCCCCCCTCTCTTTTCTGTACATACAAAGTACGATTTATTGTTTTATGAGTCTCCGCAAATCATTTTAATACTCCCTCGATTTTTAACATCTCCTTTTATAGAAAACTATTAAGTTAATAAATTGTACTAAAAGGAAAACATTTCCAAGAGGTTTTCACAGAAAAAAAATGGATTATCTCAGCTTTTTGGCCTCGGAAAGAAGATTAACGGCTCGGACCATCCTTTTTTAAGGCTCAGGACAATGCTCACATATTTAGCCGTGACTTCACTATGTGCTCACGGGTGTTACAGGCCTGGGGGAGACGAGGAAAGAAAGAAGGAGGACGTGGTGGGGCGGGAGAGACTTTCGGTTCTTCTGGATCGCTGAGAATCATCGATGGCTGACCTTCTGATCGCAGTCCTGATTTGGAAGGCGGCTGAAGACGCGGGCCTGGAACCATCATCCCGTGATGTCGCTCACATGTTTCTAGACAGCTTGCCTTGGGAGGCCGAAGATTCAGAGGAGAGAACATTTCAGTCTAGCCGTGAACCTCTCGTGTTCTTCTCCGGGGCCGAGCAGAGTGCTGGCGTGGGAGGCCGTTTTCTAAAGAGGGCGGTTGAAGCAAATCAGATGGTGATAATGGCCAAACAAAATGCATTTGGCCCGATATTTATTAAGCATCTATCGCGTGCCAGGCACTGTGCTGGGTGCCGAGGATACGAGACCGAAGCGAAACAGAAGAGGTTATTCTCTCTACCCTTGCAGACTTGATGTTCTTGGGACAAAGTTACAGAGGACTCGTCCAGTAGTTTGAGAGAACCAGGCCCGGCTTTCCCCCTAGACTTCCCCTCTAGAACTTCTCCCTCTATCTTCTCTGGCAGCCGTCCATGAGTCCTCTATCTTCCCAAGGACCAGTTAGAGGTTGGGAAACCAGGTGACAAGAAAGTGCCTTCCACGGAAGAAGGAAAGCGTGAGAAGAAGAGCGGTTGGGGGGGCGGATGATGGAGTCATGGGACAGCCAGTTCAGAATATCCAAGAGACAGTCCAACGACGTCCAATTGGAACTCCGGAGAGGCACTAGGCTTAGGGACGCACACTTGGAGCCGTCCATTTGTACAGCACAGTGCCTGGCACGTGGTGGGCACTTACTAAATGTTTCTTGCTTGACTCATAGAGACGGTCATTAAACCCATTGCCTAATGAGAGGCGGTTTACGGCCATCGAGCTAGAGAGGGTCGTAAAAGAAGAGAAGGGGGCCAGGGCAGAACCTTGGGGGTACCCACTGTTGGGGGCTGAGCTGTGGGGCAGCAAACGAGACTGTCATGTGGGGAGTTGGGTAGCAGGAGAACCGAGAGGGAATTGGTAATTTAGCCACCCCTACGCACTTTGTGATTTAGTTTTAGTAGGGGATCCCACCTTAACCCGAGGAAAGGAAACAGGCAGGGCAGCTTAGCAAATGCTCTGGCCTGGGGGCGGAGAGTCTTGGTCCCAGCACTGGCTCTTCCACCCTCTCACTGTCTGGTCTTGGACAACAGGGAACCTCCAGTGGGTAGCCACTAGGTTAGCCCGACCCTAATCCTATGCTCGCTGTAACTTGAGAGGCTCGGGCTCGTGATTCCTGAGGCTTCTCCCATCCATACCCATTGTTTTAAAAAGTCCCTTTGACACAGGTAAGGAAGATGGTTTTTTACTTTACTAAGAAGATTAGCAGGAAGAGAACGTAGAGCTAGCTGGCCCCAACATTTGGGGGTGGGGGCGCACTCTTCCCTATACCCCCACGGCCCCTAGGGGTGTCCGGTTCCATGTTACCAGTTTCTAGGAAGCACTTTCCCACTCAGTTCATTCCCAGATCGGGGCACGGCCCATAGACGTTGTAGGACACGCCGTTTTCACTCATGAGTCAATCCCCTCCTGGCCTGGGTCCCAGGGGCTCCTCCTAAAACCAGCAAAGAATAGAAACAGCAGAGAAAGAAGGAGTATCGGTGAGCGGTGACGTGACCATAGCCCACTGGGGGAATGAAATCACGAGCCCTCCCACCAGTTTCCTCTGGTGGTCTCCTTTCCTTGAATGCAGCCAGGCAGGAAAGCCCATGCCTGCCAGTGTAACGATGGGATTCTACCCGTCCGCCATCTTGTTTGTTAGCTAGCCGAGATTCTTTGCTTTACTTCTCCATCTGCAGCAGCATGTCCAGGTGGACTCTTCGTAGAACACTTTCATGTTGGTAGTTAATAATAATAACCTAGTTTGGGCCTCGTGTCTCTGCGCGTGCTCTCTCCTTCCTCCCCATGTGCTTTAGTAAGTTCTTCCCTTAGTTCTTGACATAATTTGTGAGGATCCATAGATTTGGAGTCCAGAAGATTTGGGTTTCTCTTCTGCCCCAACCATGTTGTCTATGTGACCGAGGACTTTAGCTTTCTAAGTCCGTTTCCTCCTGGACAAAATGGGGGCAATACTGGCTGGACAGTCCCTCAGCATTTATTGAGCTCCTGTCGTTGGCTAGGCTCTGGGGCCTAGATGGAGTCTAGGCCATCATTACAGCTAGAGGTGTGGCATCTCGGCCGCCCGGAAAATGCACGTCAAAGTTTTTGCCCTTCCTTGCATACCGGAGAAGAGGTCCGAACTTTTCTTCTTCTTTTATGGGGTATTTCTAGCACCTTATTGTAAATCCGGGGTTAAGTACGCATTTCCGAGCTTCTCAACTTTTTCCGTGTCATCTGCTGGCCTTCACGTGTCATCTACAACTTCTGCAGGCCTCCCCAAGCATTCCCGGTTAGTAATTTTCTGTGGCAACCCGTGAGATATCAAAACCGTGATGAGGGAAGTCGAGATATGGAAGGGATAATTGTAAACCTTCTTCTGGATGCCTGCTTTGGGGCCAGATTAGGAAATCTATGGGCAGAGGCAGGAATCGACATCATCTTTTTAGGATTGAAATGTGAGTGACCGGCGACTATACTGTGAGGTCTGTGTCCTAACACTGATATTAGAGGGAAAAAAATTAAGCCTTAAACAATCCATAGCTCGATTTATCTGCAGATATATAACTCCTTCCTCCATCTGATCGAGAACTGTGGTTTTTGTTCAGTTGTTTCGGTTGTGTCTGATTCTTTGTGATCCCATTTGGCGTTTCCTTGGCAAAGATACATTTACATTCCCTTCTCCAGCTCATTTTACAGATAAGGAAACTGAGGCAAACAGGGTGAAGTGACCTGACTAGGGTCACACAGCTAGCATGAGTCCGAGGTCAGATTTGGACTCATGAAGATGAGTCTTCCTGACCTCAGGCCCAGATTTCTATCCACTGTACCGCCTGGCTGTCCATGTTCAAGAATTAGGAGATAAATAATTATGGTATATAGAAGACATAGAATGTGACTGAACCATGTGAAATGACAATATGAAGCCTACAAAGAACCATGGAAGGTTGTGGAACAGGAATCATGCCTAGAGCTGGAGAGGTGCTGACCATGTGATTCCTCTGGCAGAGGGAACTCTCAGAGGAGGAAACCCTCTGCTGGTGCTCCATCCACCTCCCCCACGACCTGCAGCGTCCCAGAACTGCCCGAGCACGAGGCGTTAAAGCCGCCCCCCAGGATGCCGCAGCCTGTCCCTGTCGGTCAGGAACGTCGTCCCTCACGAACATCAAGGGCTCATCACACGGCAAATCTACAGAACGCCGAGGATGGAAGGGGCCACGGAGCCACTGCCGGGGTTTTGGAATCATGCAGAACAAGGTGCAAATAAGTGGCAGGCTTCAGGCATTGTGTCTCTGGAGACTTCCTTTGTTCCTTTGGATGTTTGTGTTCATGGGTCCTAAATGGCCTCGCTTCCCAGAATCCTCTCCTTCTTTCCTCACCGTCGCCTCTAAGAGTCCCCCCTTCCCTTCAAGGCACAGCTCAAGAGCCACCTTCCCCAAGGGCTCTCCTGGTTGCCATTTTGGTTTCCTCTTCTACAGAGACAATCCATGCTTTGGACTCTGGGACCCCAGACTCAGCTAAGTGCTTGGTACAGACCAAGCGCTGTTTCGTCTTTCCCATCATTTACTCTTTGGACTCCAAGAACATTAGCCCCACGAGGCCAAGGACGACTCTACTCCTGTCCTCGGAGCTCCAGGGTCCGGCACAGGGCCGGGCGCCTAGTGAGGCCTTCATAAATTCGTGCTGAATTGAAGAGAATTAAAAAAAACCCAAACCACTTAAAACTTTTAAACGTTAAGATTGTATTGGCAAGCTGAGAAGGGAGGCAGATGAGTGTGGGCTGTAAATAGTATTTTATTATAGGATATAAAATCATGTTTTATTGCAAGGATCCAGGGAGATTCTCCATCTCTGGCACCTTGCGAACGGAAAAGCCTGAGATAAAGGCCTGGCCTGAAGCATCTAAGTCTGGCGGTCAGTAAACGTTTATTAAGCCCCCCCTCTGCACCAGGCAGCGGCCACACAAACGTCGCCTCCTTCTGGATGTTGGCGACAGTGTTCTCTCCTGGCCTGCGGCTTCTTGGCATCCCCTTGGGTGAAAGATGCTCCAGGGCTGGACTCTGTTCCCGTTGCGCCTCTTGCTCATCTCCTCACCGCTCTCGGCTTGGACTCTCCTCTGTCGACGGCTCCCACATTGATCTGTCCGGTCCTAATCTCCCTTCTCTGGGCTGAAGCATCATTAGCCAGCTGGCTCCTGGCGAGTTCCAACCGGACCCCTTACAGCCATCTCGGCCTCGACACGTCCCGAGCAGATCTTGGGATCTCCTCCGCCAAAGCCGTCCAGGGAGCCTCCGTCATGAAGTCGCCACGTCCCCCATGCTGGAGCAGCCTTCCTCCTCATTTCAGACTCAGAATCCCTCGCCTCCCTCTGCCAGCCTGCGCTTCAGGGTCTCGTCCCCCTCCTCGTGGAGTCCCGGAGTCTTCATCGCTAGGACCCGCCTCAGAAAGGCCCTTCAGATAGATTTGGTCTGTAGTTTGTATCTCCTTCACTGACCTGGTGTTGGTTTTCTCCAATATGATTTATTCCTCTTTACGATGATTTTTAAACATATCCGTTTGTCGTAGAAGTGCTTATTATTCCTCGTTCACACTGCCACCCACCCAGTGGAACACCACCGGACACAGATCTGAAAGGTCTCGTGATAACTGTGCCCAGGTCTGCAAAAGAAATGGCCACTTGGGTCCAGAATCCTTTGCTACACTCAGCGTTACCGCCTTCCTGGCAAGAGGCCCCCACCAGGATTTAAGCTCTTTGAGGGGCAGTAACTGGGGTGATTTGCCTCGGGATGCCCAGTGCCTGGCACTTAGGAGGGGCTTAAAAAGGGCCTCATGAATGGATGGAGGATGAATGAATGACTATTGTTCTCCTCCTTCAGGGCTGGTCCTGTGTTACGTCCCTTCCCCCTTCCCTTTTCTTCCTTTTTCTTTTGGCAACATCTTCACCTTGCTTGTCTGAAGTCTTGGCGGCTCCAGCGGAGGCGATTCAGGGTGTACCGCCGCGCCACGGCCCGTTCTCGGGAGCCGGACCATCGGCCGCCTCCAGTGTGGAAGCTCCTTTCTCCACCCTCTGCGCCTGTCTCCATGGGCTCGGCCCCAGGGGACACCCCCGCCTCACTAGCCAAAGCCTTTGCCTTAAGGAGCCTCACTCCATGGGGCAGCTGGATTGGATGGACTGTAGCAACACCAACCAAGATCCCCCCAAAGAGGAGGGTCTGCCTGCTGTCAGAGACTTGGCGTCACGGCAGACCCAACCCTTCTTATGACACACACTCATCCGTGGTCCTCCTGATTCCTGCCCTAGAGCCGTACGTCAGTTAAAAAAAATGTTAAAGTAAACTTCATCATCATCACCACAAACATTCAGATAAGGAGACAATTAAAAGAAGCTGAATATTAAAAAAGAGGAAGTATTCCATAGTGCATAAGGCATTTGACCTAGCATTTGGAGGACCTGTGGGGACAGTTAGGTAGCTCAGTGGATAGAGCACCAGGCCTAAAATCTGATGGTCCTGGGTTCTAATCTGGCCTCAGACACTTCCCAGCTGTGTGACCCTGGGCAAGTCCCTTAACCCCCATTGCCTACCCTTCCCACTCTTCTGCCTTAAAATGAATACATGATATTGATTCTAAGACAGAAGGTAAGGATTTAACAACAAAGAGCTGGGTTTAAATCTGGACTCAGACACTTACTAGCTGAGTTACTCTATGCCTCCATGGTCCCTTTGGGCTTAAAATGGAGGAAGGAAGGAAGGAAGGAAGGAAGGAAGGAAGGAAGGAAGGAAGGAAGGAAGGAAGGCAGTTTAATTTGGTTTAACCCAACTTCTGAGAAGGTTTTACTGGAGTGTGTGCATGACACACGCTACAGCTTCTTGGAGCCCCAGGCAAGAGCTGAATGAAAGGTAGACAGCAAAGGCAGATAAGAGACCCTGAGAAAGCTCTGCGAGTCCTCAACCCAGGGTGCTAATATATCTATATCTGTATTCATATACATGTTTGTGTGTGTATACACACACATATAACTTTAACAAACAAATGAAAACATTTCACTTCTTGATCGCCTTCTGATGCCTTTTTATTATAGGTATGTTATCAGACTTTATTGCTCATTATCATTATTACTATAATCATTTATCTGTCAGATGGGCAAAATAACAAGAATTTAGCTTCTTGGGGCCATTGGTAGAAACAACTAAGATAGTTTCTTTTCTAATACTTTGAAGAATACAAAATGCTAAATAAATATAGAATATTAGGGTATAGTTGTATGAGATTTCTTTTTTTTTTTTT
>NC_058130.1:7063162-7096134 GCF_016433145.1 Gracilinanus agilis | reverse complement strand
CTTCCTTCTTTCCTTCCTTCCTTCCTTCCTTCCTTCCTTCCTTCCTTCCTTCCTTCCTTCCTTCCTTCCTTCCTTCCTTCCTTCCTTCCTTTCTCTTTCCCCTTCCTTCATTTTCCTTCCTTCACTAATCTTCTCTTGGTTCTTGAATGCTCTCTAATAGTACTAAAAACGTTAACCTTTTTTCTCAAATATTTTTGGATCTAAAAAGTTTGTGAAGTTTGAGGCCACTTGGCCTTTTCAGCCAAGCGAGTTTCCTTACTTAGATAATGCAGAGGCTGAACTCCACTGCTATTAGGTGTCTCCCAAGTCTATGACACTGTCTTTTAGCTCCCTCTTTCTTCCATTTATCTATGAGGAGATCATGGGAAGCCTCGTCCAATCTCTTTGTCAAAGCCAGATGTGCTCCATTTACAATATCCTCTTAGTGACCCTGTCAAAGAAAGGAAATGAGATCAGTTTGGCAGCTCTTCCTTTTGCTGACCCTCCACCATCTCTGAGTGATGGCTGTTCCCCTTTCTGAGAATTCACAAACCATCTGTAGAATGTTCTGCCGTCGACGTTGCCTGGGCATTGAGGCAGCTCTCTCCGACTTAGGGTTTCCAGGCACCATCTTTCTTTGTTTCTCACAACTCAGGTCAAGGTCATCCTCACGCCATTCTTCTGTCACTGACTCTCCCTTGTGCTTTCTCAGGAGATGGAAATGGTGGTTTTGTGGAAGGAATGGCCAATTTATTTCCCAGTTCTGGCATGCTAGTTATTAGTTCCCCCCATCCCAGCCTTGTGGCCCAGACCCTCCTCATTGGCCAAGCCGCATCGACAGAGAGGCCCTGGTTGCTGGTGGCCACTTGTCCTGGTTCTCAGCTCTGAGCTTCTATCTCGGGACACTTGGGTCTAGGCTCGGCTTTCCCTGGGAGCTGGTCTCATGTCCTGGGTGTGCTACTTTAGTGGGTGGCGTAGAAACTAAGATGCATTTTGCTACTTGCTATTGGTGTAGAAGAACTGAATATGGATTGGATGCAGTTTGGTTCTTCTCTCCTAGTCTACCCTGAAAAAGTTCCTTTTTACCTGAACCCCTACACAGTTGATCACAGAGAGCCGGGGGTCCCTCCTGGTGGTTTAAGGCTCTTGAAATATGTAACTGTCTAATTGGGGTAAAACAGGTGAGAAGAAGCAAGGTGTGAGCCATAACCTCATGTCTGTGCTCTGAAGAGAGGGAGTGGGGAGGGGATGTAGGCTGTGTCTGAGGGAAAAGAAGTAAAATAGGGAGCCACTCGTGGGCAAATCAGCAACCTCCTCCGTGGTGCCATGCAATGATGAAAGCCTATCAAACATTACAGAGCAGGAAGGCCTGATTTTCAAGAGGCTTCATCAACAATATTGATTACTGTATAAAACAAGATAGAGAGCTTCATAAAGGAAGCCGGTTATATTGAAACTCACTCACTAAGTTAGCAGCACCACAAGTTCATCTCGGACTTCAAGTTAAAACCTCTTTCTGGCTAGAGGATGGGCTTGTGTTATTTAGAATTTCTGGGGTTTCCATTTAGAGGGATTGGGGCTCATTTGAGCCTCAAGATATGTAGATATATGACAAACTTCCTGTGGACACGTGGGGGACTTTGAGACTACATTTTCCGTGATCCAATGGGTTTCTGGTTTTGGATGTGACAACGGGAACCAACGTAAGAGCGTGACTTAAATTAGGGGTGGAGCTTGGGCTCCCTCTCTTTGGTACGAAGCAGCCAAAGGGGAGAGGAGGTATGGACTGGCGGGAGTTTTGAATAGATCTTACTTAGCCAGGCACGTGGTCTAATTTATTCTACTAACTTGGCTTTTAATTAAAATATTACTTTTCCTCATAATATCAGCCTTTATCATTTTAAAAAATAACAGCTTCAAAGCTGGGAAGACCGAATTCAAGGGCCACCTCTAACCCGAGTGATTGGGATTCATCTGTTGAATACCTTCTCTTGACCCTGAAAGGATAAATCCAGCCTAGAGAGACATTTTCTCCCCCGGCCCCCCTTACCTCACACATTATGAATTACCAAGAAGCCACCCTCCAGGTGCCATGATCCTCACTTTTCTTGACTATGCAGTAGAATAAACATTCCCAGCATCCACTCCTTATGCTCACTTGGTATCTGGGGGGCCTTGGGCAAGGGGGCCTCCCTCCTCCAGCCTAATTTCCTGCACCTGGGCTAGAAGAGAGTTAGCTGGCCCTGGGGGTGTCTGGGGTCCCTGACCACTCCAGAAGGATGGGCCGGTCCCCCCAAAGCAGGTTGAGAAGGCCTGAAGCTATCCTTGAAGCTAGTTGAGAACCTGGACGCAAGGATCCTGACCTTCCAGAGCTTGGGATGGATTTCTATTCAGAGGAGGTGCCTCAATGGCTTAAAAGTGCTGTGTACATTTTTGTTCCATTCTCCAGGCAGTTAGGGCTTTTCTCTCCTACCTGGGGCTCATCAACCCTGCTCCAGTTTGGGGAGAATGTTAAAAGCAGCAGAAAACCAATTAACATATGAACTCCCTTCCAAAGAGCTCCATTAGCAATGCAAATGTGAACTCAGGTGCTCTTGGGATGAGCATAATAAGGCACATTACAGGCTTGACAATATTCAGGCTCTGAAACCCCAGAAGTGCCCCAGAAATTGCCAAGGAAAGTGAGCTGGTCTCCTCCCTGAGAGTTCAGTAGTGGAGAGATGAGCTGCAAAGGGTATGGGTAGAGAGAGGGGGGACAGGGCGAGAAGTGGAGGCTTCCACGGATCCCCCGGAGACCAGCACCCACTGCTGGGGCTCCAGAAGGCTTTGCAAGAGCTTTGTCAAGTCACTCAATTGAGACAGTGCCAAGCGCGGTGCCAACTCGAAAGCATTATATGATGAATTTATTTATTAAATGAATCATCCGTGTGTTATGGTCATAGATGGAGGCATGGTGTCCTTCTTAATTTAAAAAAAAATTATTTTGAATATTTTCCCCTAGTTACATATTTCATGTTCTTCCCCTTTCCCCTCACCCCAACCCCCTTAACGGATGCACAATTCCACTGGGTTTTACATGTAACATTGATCAAGACCTAATTCCCTATTATTGATAGTTGGACTAGTTATCATTTAGTGTCTACATCCCCAATAATATCCCCATCAGCCCATGTATTCAAGCAGTTGTTTTTCTTCTGTGTTTTTCCTCCCACAGTTCTTCCTCTAGATGTGGCTGGTTTTCTTTCTCATCAGTCCCTCAGCCTTGCTCTGAATTCTTGCATTGCTGCTAGTAGCAAAGTCCATTACATTTGACTGTACCACAGTGTATCAGTCTCTGTGTACAATGTTCTCCTGGATCTGCTCCTTTCAGTCTCTCCATTTCACAGAGGAATTGGAGGCATGGTGTCCTGGTAGACAAAGGCCTGCCTGACTTGTCTCCCAGCCCTTCCCTCTTCTCTGTTGCTGTCCAGGGCACCACAGTCCTCCCAGGCCCCCAGGCTCCAACTAGGAGTCATCCTGGACTCCTCACTCTCTCTCATCCCCCACATCTAAGCTGTTTCCAAGATTTTGTGGGTTCTCTCACATGATCCCCTTCTCTCCCTGCCACTGTCCCCATCCTGGTGCAGACCCTCATCCCCTCACACCAGGATGATGCTGAGGGGTCTTCCTGCCCCCAGGCTCTCCCCACTGCAGTCCATCCTCCACTCAGCCCCTATAAGGCATCTCTGACCATGTCCCCCACCAGTCCCCCAAGGCTCTCTGGGGCCTCCAAGATCAAGTACAAGATGTCCTATTTGGCATCAAAGCCCCCATAATCCTCCTCCCCTCCCTTTCTTGTCTTCTCACACTCACTGTCCAGTCTAGTGATGTGGTCTCCTCACTGTGCCCCAAACAAGACCCTCCATCTCCCATCTCCAAGTGTTTGCTCTGACCATCCCCTCCCTTCTGACAACTGGCCTGCTTTTCTTCCTTCAAGCCCTGACTAAAATCCCACCTTCTCCAGGAAGCCTCCTTTGGCCTCTCCATTCCAGCACTTTTCCTCTGTGAAGTGTGTGGATAGAACATTAGACCTGGAGTCAAGGAGGCCCAAGTTTATATCTAACCTTAGACACTTCCTAGCTGTGCGACCCTGGGCAAGTCACATTCTTGTGACACACACTTCACCCCATTGGCCTCAGTTTCCTCATCTCTAAAATGAGCTGGAGGAGGAAATGGCCAACCTCTCCAGCATCCTTGCCAAGAAAAATCCTCCAAGAGTCACAAAGAATTGGACTCAACTGAAAAACAACCCCCAAAATTCACCCTGTACCTAACTTTGTTGCAGGTTGTCTCCCTCATTAGAGTGTAAGCTCTTTGGGGGCCAGGATTGCCTTTTGTTTCCTCTTGTGTCCCATTGCTTAACATGGCACCTGGCACCCAGCAGGCACTTAATAAACGTTTATGGATTTGTTGATAGATTCCAGGCCAGCCTCAGACACTTAGTGACCCAAGTGGCCAAGTCCCTGGACCACACTCTCTGTAAACCAGTTGCCAATTTGCTTTGGTCCAAGGACTTTCCTCTCTGTGGAGCTTCCTAGAGCAATGGAATCACAGGTTTGGACACACACACACACCCATATTAGATATATGTATATATATAATATAAAGAGATAAGTCTGTCTTTATATGTGTGTGTGTGCCCATGTATATTTGTATAAGACCATAAAGGTGCACTCACGCCCGTATTCCTGCATTCATCCTCTCTATACACTACTTTTAGGGATCTGCGTCTCCTTCACTGGGGTTCCTGCTAAGGTTTGGGGTCCTGGTTCTCCCCAGGGCCCATCTCGAATCTCTCTTCCCCACGTCCTTCCCTGAGGTAGCTGGAAGGCAGGGAGGCTCCCATCGGCCGGCCGGAGCTCTCCTGGACATCTCCAGTGGGCCCAGGAGCTCTCTGGGATCTCATCAGGCACCTGCCCTGTGCCACTTGAGCAGCGTTTCCTCTGATGAAGGAGAAAGAGGGGGATCTCTGTCTAAGGAAAATTTGTTTCCCCACCTCCACCCCAGGTGGAAGACAGTGTGGGAGCCTTAAAAGAAGCTCAGCCCTCCCTTTCCTAGTAGACTTCTAGTCCTTTCCCAGAATCACTCCAACATGGATCATTTTTGACGTTTGTCCCCTTTGATAGCCTCACATATGTGAGATGAAACCTGTTATAGGAAAAGTTAAGGTAAGGGGTGTAAGGTGGCAGATGGACAGCAGAGTGTAGGATTCTGCAGACTTACACGCCTTAACTTTTCCTATAACAAACCTCAGGGTTGTTTTACTTTGAATTTCTCTTCTTAGTACTGATTTGGAGCATTTGTTCATATGACTATTTGCTGATAGTTTAAATTTATTCTTCTGAAATTGGCTTCTTCATATCTTTGTACTGCACATTTTTACCCTAGGCAATGCTTTTGTTTTAATTTGTATATATATTAGGTAACAGAGATATTTGATGTGAAGTTTTTTCCCACTAGGTAGCTTATATTATTTGCATTGATTTTGTTTGTGCAAAAATTAAAACCATATTTAATTGGTATATTTCATCTTTTATGACCACTTCTATCTCTTGGTTATTTAAGAATATTGTGAGTTTATTTTATTACCTCCTACTTGACTGAAGATGCTGTTTTGATGAACGTTTTCACAAAATGTCTGAGATTCTACAAGTAAACATTCTCATTGTCTAAAAAAAGGGATAATTTAGCTTTCTCTTTGTCTTTGCTTTTTTCCTCGATTTCTTTTTCCTTGTCCTTTTACTATCACTGGTATTTCTCAAACTAATAATCATGGCAACAATGGATAATGTTGGTATACTCAAGTTTATTGAAATGACTTCTGGCGTGTCTCCATTACAAATAATATTTGCTCTTAGTTTTCTATACTATTAATCATATTAAGAAAACTTCTGTTTTTTCTTATGCTTCTTAATGTTTTATAAACATAAACAAGTGCTGCATTTTGTCAAAGGCTTTGCTATATCTACTGATATAATCATGTGATTTTGACTTTTGTTATTAATGTGATCTATTATACTTTAGTTTTTCAAATAGTGAGCTCTCTCTACATTCTTAGTATAAATCTAATGTGATCATAGTAAATTTTTTAAAAAATATATTGATTTAGAACTTTTTAATACCAAAATTTTATTCAATTTTTTTTTTGCTTTGGTATTCTTTTGTAACAGTCAGGTTAACAATTTTCTTTTTATGATTTGTCTCTCCCTGGTTAGGGTATTAGAACCATATTGTTCTTGTAGAGGGAATTTGGTAACATTCTTTCCCTCTGTCCTCCTCCATAAGTCTCTGCTCTTACCTTTCCCTGTTTTCCTCACTCTCCTTCTTTCTCAGTCTTACCCCTCTATCACTCTCCTCTTTCTCCCTCTGTCCTCTCTCAACAATTTATGTAATATAGATGTTCATTTTCCTTTAAATGCTTGATAAAATTCACTTATGATTTTCTCTGAGATGACTATTATCTTTCAGGGTTAATTTAGAGCTTAATTTTTTCTCTGTGTTCAGCTTGCTTTCAGTCTCTTTCTTATGTTCTGTTAATATGCATTAAAAAAAGCATTCAGCTACTTTGTTTTAAGTTTTTAGCTTTGTTGTAATATAATTGAGCATGATAGTTCTGACAATTTATTTTGCTTCCTTTTTGTTTGTTTTGAATTCCCCCTTTCATTTTTGAATGTAGTAATTTGGTCTTTCTCTTGTAAAAATTATATTAGCCGATGGTTTGTCTATTTCATTGTTTTTTTTCATTAATTACTTAGTTTTATTTATTATCTCAGTATGATTTGTAATTTTGGGGTTTTGTGTTTATTTGGGAGTTATTAGTTTGTTAGTTTTCTAGCTTTTTTTGTTTGTTTGTTTCATGCTCAGTTCTATGATCTTTTCTTTTTCTTTTGTGGAAGTAAGTGTTGAAAAAGACATTTTTCCGAAAGGACTGCTTTGACTGCCTCCCCTAGTTTTTTTCATATTGTCCCACTATTGCCTTTTTCTTTGATATAATTATCTATTTTTTCTATATTGTTCTTTAGCCTCTTGATTCTTTTTTTTGGGAATAAGGAAGCTTATTTTAAAAAAATAACCAAAAAAACCCACTTTACAATAGAATTCATGGGGAAAAACATAAACACCCTCCAATAAAAAAGAGAGCTCCTTGACAATAGGCCTATTTTTCCATTTTTGTCATTGTTGCTTCATCATTCCTTGAACATAATTAGGTCTCCATAAATGTTTGTTGAATGAATTGAATCTACAGCCATTTTCCTTAGCTCCTGAAAGTCTGTCACTTAGTTATTTACTTTTTTCTTTAAAAAAAAAATAATAATTTTTAAAACCCTTACTTTCTGTCTTAGAATCAATACTGTATATTGGTTCTAAAGCAGAAAAGTGGTAAGAGCTAGGTATTGGGAGTTAAGCTACTTGTCCAGGGTCACACAGCTGGGAAGTGTTTAAGGTCAGATTTGAACAGAGGACCTCCCATCTCTAGGTGTGGCTCTCAATCCACTGAGCCACCCAGACGCCCCCTAAAAACTAAAATTATTTTTAAAATTGTGAGTTCTGACTTCTTTCCCTCCCTACAGTCCTTCCTTCACTCATTAAGAAGGCAGTCAATGACATCAGTTGTATATGTGAAATCATGAAAAACATATTTCTATATTATTCATGTTGAAAAAAAAGTTGAAAAGTAAAAAAAAAATTATACTCCAATGTGCATTTAGAGCTTATCAATTCTCTCTTTGGATGTGGAAAGAATTTTTTTTTTTTATCATGAGTCTTTTGAAATTGTCTTAGATCATTATATTAACCAGAGTACATAAATCTTTCACAGTTGTTCATCATTATAATATGCTGTTATTGTGAACATTGTGAATGTTCTTTTGGTTCCTCTCATTTCACTGATTCTTTTATTCTTTAGTGTTATTTTATTTTCATTAATATCCAAATCCTTTCTTTAGATTTCTTTTATTATTTAGCATTTTTATTTTGCAGTTTATAAAATATGTTTAATATTTCTTCTTTCTGCTGACACTGAGGTTTTTATGAGTTCTTTATGGTTTTTGCAGAGGTGTAATGAAAAACTGAAAAAATATGCCCATTATCAGTGATTGCCAATCAGTTATCCCCTAATTATGATGCATCCACTTCTGAAATCTCATTTAGATACTTCTTTTCTTGTTTAGATTTCTGTTAGATTTGTCTAGGTCTGAATGGATATGTTGAAATTCTCAACAGTCTATTGTTTATTTACAGCCCCCTATAGACTGGTTAACTTTTCTTTTAAGTATTAGGATATTAAGTTCCATGACATCTATTGCTCATATATGTAATATAGTACCAATATTATTTCATTATCTAGTACCCTTGAGCATGATGTGGTTTCCATACTTATTTATATTAATATATACATTTTTGCTGTTGCCTTGTTGCATATATTTGTTTGTTTTTTATTCAGGAATGGAATAACAATTCTACTCAAATCCCTCACTTTAACTTGTGAATTTTTTGTTTTATGTCTGTAAATACCAAATTGTTCTTGTGTATACTCTTTTCCTTTTTACAAGGGGGCAAATTTTATTCAGACTCATAATTTTGATTGTTGGGTTTGTTTTTTCACACATCATGTCCTATTGTAATGTCTGTCACATTTCTACCTTCTCTCCCTTCCCTTCTTTTGTGTCCTGCATTTGCGTTTCAAAGATTTCTTTGAATTCAGGGATTCTTTGTTGTTGTATCCAACTCTTCAACTCTTCGTGATACCATTTGGAGTCTTCTTGGCAAAGATACTAGAGTGGTTTGCCATTTCCTTCTCCAGCTCGTTTGGCAGATGAGTGAAGGGACTTGGAAGTGTCTGAGGCTAGATTTGAACTCAGGAAGATGAGCTTCCCTGATTCCAAGTAATTCTTTAATTCTATCAAAGTTTTATTTTTCTCTCTATATGATCAAATGAGATAGATAGCACGTGAAAAGTGCACTGGAAACCTGCAGGTGCTATTGAAATGCTAGCTCTTATTGCCCTTCTTTTGCTTTTGCCTTTTAGCATATTTTATTCCGGTTTCTTCTTTTCTTTCTCATCCATTGAGAATCTAATTGAGGCTTTTTTCTTACCATTAGAATTTGTAGCATATGGCATGCTTGCACTATTTTTTTCTTTGACCTAGAAGCAATAGAATTTGGTGATCACATTGTTAGGAATGTTAAATATGGGATTTCTTCCGTTTCCATGTTCATGAATTCAGAAGTTTCCTCGTTTGATTACAGTCTGTCATCACTCCTCTAATCCCTCCGCTCTGTAACACCAAACTCCATTCTTCACGCTCACTATGACCTCCAGGCCTTTGGCCCCTTGCTCTTTTCCCAGGCCATCATCCTTGGCCTGGCTCTACTCTTCCCTTCCCCAGCCTGACCCCTTGATGACCAACCAGTCCAACTCTAGTCTGTCCTCCTCTTTGAGTCTCGTTTCCTTATTCTGCGGTTCATCTTCTCATGCCAAGCTTCGGCCTTGGATTACTGCCACCACCTGCTGCCTTGACTCCTTCTCTCATGCTTCTCCTCCTCTTCATCTCACACATGCAGCTGCCTTCTGCCAATAGCTCCTCCTTTAGACCCGTCTCTCATGAAGAGGGAGCCTTTTCCCTTGCCAAGGCAAACCCCGCTACATGCCCAAGTGATCCCATTCCATCCGGTCTTCTCCAATAGATTGCCCCCTCATTGTCCCCAGCATTTCACTCATCTTCAAGCTTGTCTGGTGCTGCTTTCCTGCTGCCCGTGGACATGCCCTTGACTCTCTCATCCTCACAAAACCAAAACACAGACTCCTGTTTGATCCATCCATTCCCCATTAGCTTCTGGTCCATTCGTTCCTTCCCTTTTGAGAGTCGCGTCCTAGAGAAGGTGAGTTACAGCTGGCCCCTCCACTCGTCCTTCTCTTCTCCTCTGCAGTCTCTGGGTCTGGCTTCCGACCTCATCATTCCATCAAAACTCTTTTCTCCAAAGTTACCAGCGATCTCTCTCTTCATTGCCAATTCGAATGGCCTTTTCTTAAACTCTGGGCACTATTGAAGAACACCCTCTTCTTCTCTGTGGGCTCCCTTGACACCATTTGGTCCTTTTCCTGGGTGACCTCATCGGCTCCCAACGATTCAGTGGTCATCTCTATGCCGGTGATTCTTAGACTGATTCATCCAGCCCAAAGTTCTCCTGCATTCCAGACTTGCATCTCCAAATGCCCCCTGAACTTCTCAGCCTGGATGTCCAGGATCTCAAACTCAACTTGTCCAAACCAGACTCGTCTCTTCCTCTCTTTCTATGACCGTGAAAGGCAAGTCCCTGGGGCCCATCTCCGTCTCTGCCGTTGGCCTCCTTGCTGTTTCGTACCCAGGAGAATCCATGCTCTGAATCTTCACCTTTGCTCGGGCTCCTTCCCATTCCCAGAATCCTCCTCACCTCTGCTTCCTTTGAGTCTCAGCTAAAGTCCGCCTCCTCCAAGAAGTCTTTCCCCAACCTCTGTGGATTGTCTAGTCATCCTGTCGAGATCTCTTGTCTGTAATTGCTTGCATGTGGCCTCCCCCATTAGACCACGAGCTCCTTGAGGATGGGGACGATCTTCTTTCTCTGTATCTTCAACTCATCATTGGGCACATGGTGAGGCTGCCTGGGGGGTGCAGTGACAAAGTAGAGCACCACGCCTGGGGTCAGAAAGTTGCTGTTGAGTCATTTTTCAGTCTTGGCCAACTCTTCATGACCTCATTTGGGGTTTTCTTGGCAAAGAGCCTGGAGGGGTTTGCCATTTCCTTCTCTAGCTCATTTGACAGATGGGGAAACTGAGGCAATAGGGTAAAGCGACTTAACCAGCGTCATACCACTATTACATGTCTGAGGCCACAGTTGAACTCATGAAGATAAATCTTCCTGACTCCAAGCCCAGCATTCTATCCACTGTGCTACCGAGGTGCCCCTTTTAAGCCAGAAAAACTGGAATTCAAATCTAGCCTCTCCCACTTCCTACCTAGGTGACTCTGGGCAAGTCACTTAACGAGTGTTTGCCTCGGTTTCCCCATCTATAGAAAGAGGATAATAAGAACACTTACCTGCCAGGGTTGTTGTGAGGAACCAATGACACACTCTCTTAAATGCTTAGCACAACTTATAGAAATATAAGTTATTGTTGTTATCGTTATCACAGCATCTGGCACGGAGCAGATGCTTAATGATTGCTTGAGTTGCTAGAGGGACCTGAGGGTTTTATTTATGGTTCTCATTGCCCTCAGCTTCCAGGATTTCTAGGCAGTTTCCTGTGATTTCCTGCACAACAACATCAAGGATTTGTGTTTACTCAGACTTTTTCGGGAGGCCGGCGCTTCTGAAATGCTCCTTCCTTGTCCTCTTTTTTAATTGCGGCGAGTGACGTCTTCTTCCAGTTTGGGGTCTCGTGACGTCGTCCTAACATTTCTTGCGCATCGTAGACTTTTGGAATTCTGTTCCATGCCTCCCCTTTTTCAGAATGCTTTTCCTCAGTAACGGTTTCTAATCTGTTTATTCTCTTTCCAGGTTCTTCCTCAAGAATTATTATTTCATTATTTATTTGCCTTTTATCTCTTTCTATATTTCTCTTATTGGTCCTTCCAACCACCCCTGCAGTCCTTGTGGTAGGAAGTTACTTGCTACAGGGGCCACTTTTATTTGTATCTTTTTACATCATTTGGAACCTTACTCAGGGTCCACTTTACTCCAACCTTTTCTTCATTGTTTGGGTTTTATTCCATTTGATCTTTGATGCCTCTACTTGGGATGGCTGCTCGGGTGCCACCCGTCCTGCCCACTCCTGGCTTCTTCTGAATTCCTCTTCCCGTTGGGATGGCGGGGGACTCTGCAGGTTGCCCTTCTTTCCTTGTTGGGCAGCCGGCCAACCCCTTTGGGTCTGGTTCCGGATTGGGGGAAGCCGAGGAGGCGACGCTGAATTACTGAGCCTTCCCTTTTGGCACGACGCGTCCTGCTTCTTCTTGATGGCCGTGCTGAAGACGGAGCGCCGTAAGGGAAGTGCTTGTGTCTAACGGATGGGTCATGCTCCGCTTTAGGGCTCCCTCCGTGGTTGCCAGACTCCCCTAGGAGGCCTCGGCCAGCCCACTGTAATGGCGGCGACAAAGAGTTCCACCCCGGAGAGCCGGGCGGCCCAACGGGCAAAGCATCTTGAGACGAGTCCCCTCTTCTCGTCCAGAGGAGCAAAGACGAGAGACCCAGCGTGGGAGCCCCAAGAGCCCCAACTCGCCATCCGAGCGGCCTGTGAGTGTTTGTGCGGCATTCATGCGTGGAGGTTCCAGCACGGGGCTGCCTCGGGCCGCCCCGAAACACGCCGCTTCCAGGCCGGGCCCGGAGTTTTGGGAATCGTGTTGGGCCGCTCGGTGAGCTCAGAGCCTGCCAGTGACTCGGGGCCTCGCAGAACCCCGGGGTTCGGGGCTGCCGCCGCCTGGGCCCCCCGACTCCAGGCCTGCAGGTGTTCGACATTAGCGAAGGCTCCTTATTATCTGACGGCCTCTTGGCAGCCAGGAAGGATGTTTCCTGAGCTTGAAAAATGATTTTCTACCTTAAACAGGGGTTTTACGTTACCGGAATGTCAAAGGGGAGGGCCGGGGCCGGGGTGGGGGAGGGAAGAGGAAAAGCCCAAATTCCTCTCATCAAGTCGTCTCGAGACTGTTTTGGTTCGTTGTATACATTGCGTGATTTGTCTATTTTATCGCGGAATGGCAGGCCTGCTCGGAGCCCTTGTGGTCAGACTCCGGCCGCTGCCAAACGAAACACACGCCCAGGAATTAGGAAGCGTGAAGCCGGCCTGGGGCCTGCCCCGGCTCAACGGAACCAGCGCCTGGCCTGTCGCCAGGGCCCGGACCCGGAGCCCACGAGGCTTTCGAGGCGCGCACACGCACACACGTGGGCACACGGGCCGCCACGCATGTTTCTGCCACTGCCCCCGTGCCAGCACACGCTCCCACACGTCCTGTGACCTGCCCCGAAAAGGGCTCTTTTCCCAGCGCTCCATGGGAGCTCGCGGCCTTTTCGCTCCCTCCCCGCCAGCAGGGATAAGGAGCTCAGAAGAAGGCCAGGGCCAGTCCGAGGTCCTGGGTTCAAATCTTGCTTGTGTGATTTCCTCTCTCTCTGGGCCTTTGTTTTTTCACTATAAAATAAAGGGGGGAGTCAGTGAGCCTGAGGACCTTTTGTGATAGAATTCTCAGCAAATGGTTTTAAGAGCAAAGTGCTCCCAAGGGGGTAGGTCTGGGGTGGCTGCTCAGGATCCTCTTGGGGCTATAATACGGTATTTTTTCAGAACTTTTACGCCTCTGTCCTACCCCCACCCCCACCCCCAGAGGCAGCACGGATGAATTCCTGTCTAGGAAGGCCCGAGTCATCTGGTGCCTCGACTTCTCAGCCTGGTCGATGGAGCTGAAGGGGACGTGTGGTCCGAGCTGCTGCTGCTGCTGCTTTTTTCAGACCTTCCCTTCCGTCTCAGAATCCATCCTGGGTATCTGTTCTAAGGCAGAAGAGCGGTGAGAGCGAGGCAATGGGGGTGAAGTGACTTGCCCAGGGTCACCCAGCTAGGAAGTATCTGAGGTTAGATTTGAACCCAGGACCTCCCATCTCCAGACTGGACTCTCCATCTACTGAGCCACCCAGCGGCCCCCTGACCTAAATCTGTGCTCTGTGAACTTTATTTTTTAAAAAGCACTTCGATAAATGTCATTCAGTCTCTCTGGTTTCCCTGCTCTCCGGTTCATTTGGCCGTCTGCATTCTCGATCCGGAAGAGGGATCCATCGGCTTCTCTGGCCTGCTGCCCGGCGGGTCCACGACACAAACAGGAGGAAGAACCTCTGGGCCGGTCCACTTCCCTTCTTTTACAGCTGGGCTGACTTGCCTAAGACCACACAGCTAATAAATGTGAGAGGCAAGATTTGAACCCAAGCCCTCTGACTGTTCCACTGTCTCACACTGCCTTCCTCCTCACTAGTTCTGTGACCTTGGAGCTCATCTGTAAAATGGGGCAGTGGGGCGGCCCCAGACTCCCTGGGGGCTGCTCTCGGGGAGTTCCCATGACCTGGTGCGAGCGGCATGTTGTGGGACCCCGAAGGCCCCCCGCTGTCTGTTATCGTCATCACCGTCGTCGTTGTTATGGTTTTTCTCAGTTTACTGTTGCTCTCTGTCGTGGAAGGCAGAGGACCGGAGCGAAGCTCCCAGCTCCGGGGCTCCCCTTCGCTTCGTTTCTGGGGACAGCGTCAGGCGAGGGATTAAAATCATCCAGAACCATTTGGTGAAATCCGTGAGGCCGAAGGGAGGAAAGGCGTTTTGCAGGGAGCGCCGAGCTGGCCTGTGAGGCTGGGGCCATTCGAGCTGGTGGGGCTCCCCCAGGCCAGCAGGGAAAACAATCTAGTTAAGGCAATGAATGATGAGGGGCTCTGGGAGGGGGTGCCGAGCCATGGAATCCGCCCTAATTGAATCCGGTGCTCCTTTGAAGTCATTTGCCTCCGGTCAAAGGCCCGCTGCCTTTGAAGGCTCTCCAAGGCAGGTACACCTCGCTCCCAGCGATGCCATCCCCCTGACGCACACCTGTCCTGGGGCCCAGCTGGGCAGCTGTCAGGGATGGGGGACTGAGGAGCCCCCAGTGCTGGGCATTGAGGAGCCCCCAGTGTCGGGGATTGAGGAGCCCCCAGGGTTGGGCTCTTGCCTCCATGGTCACTTGGCCCCGCTCCCGAGGGGAGCGGCTCAGTTTCAAAGGAAGGCCTGAGCTTTTTGCATCCGTGTCCACGGAGCAGAGTGCAATGTGACCCGCATACCTGGCTGCAGACTCTCTTTAAACCTGAGCCAGCGGGCCTGCCAACCGTCAGGGAGGGCTGCTTTCATCTCACACTTTCAAGTGAAAAGTTTGTTGATGTAACCCAATTTCCAGTCTGCAGAGGTCACCCCGTAATGTAGGGCTCCCATGATAAGCCCATGAAGCCTGTTTGATCTCCGAAGGCCCCGGGCTCCGGGCAGCTTTTCTTCTTTTTCTCCTTCGCTCTTGAAAAGCGAGCTGGAGAATAACGCTCCTTTGGGTGGCTGAGGCACACGGGCAGAAATCCCTCGGATGTCTGCCGATCGGCCTGGAAAATCCAGTTCACGCTTCTCCCCGAACTGTAACAGGCGTGTAATTATGAGATTGAGGATAGTGCTAGAAATCCCTCCTATTATTATGTTCACCAGATCTACGATAATGCTCTTGGTACACAGACTTCCCTCTGAGGATGCTACCTTTAAAGCTGGGCACCCACCAAAGTCCCCTTGACCCAAAAGAGGATCAATTCAATGAACTGTCCAAGGCCATGCGGCTACTGAGTAGTTAAGACAAGATTAAAGCCTGGTTTTATGTCCCTCCCCCTTGGGTCCTCTCCCACTGAGGGCCCCCAATGGGAGCAGTCAAGGGGGGGCGGTCCATTTGGGACAGGCTGGATCCCGGGGGTCAGCGGGGGGTGAGGGGAGGGCCTAGCACAGACTGGAGCTCAGGGGAGGGAAGGTGCAGGCCTGGATTTGGGAGGCTGTGATGAAAGCCAGGATGGTGCTGAGGCCTGGCACCAAGGAGAGAGAAGCGAGAAAGGAGGGAAGAGGCCAAAGGGTCCGAAGCTTGGGGAGCAACAGCCTGAAGGGAGGGAGGGAGGGTGTCCTGGGTCAGGACGGGATTTGGTGACTCCATTGGCCATTCTGGCTTCCACACAAAAACGGTGAAGCTTTGCGATCCCAGCCAGCCAGAAGCGCTCTATTCTCTGCCCTTCCCATCTCCCCAGCCCTCCGCCATCTTCCTGCCGCCTCGTTTGTTCTTGCTCGTCCCGGGGTGATTCCCCTGGTACGTGAGGTCCCCTGGAGCTTCCTTCCCCATTGAGGGTGAAATGAGAAGTGAGATCTGCAGCAGGACCCCCAGAGGGCCAGCCCCCAGCCCAGCCTGCCGGGCACCATCCCAGAAGTGGGAGAAGCTGCCTTCCCTGCACCCTGCTCCAGGGGGCTTCTCCCTCCGCCGGGGTGGGGGCTGAGCCGAGCTCTGAGCTTCGCACCCGGGGACACCCTTGGGTGTATGTGTGTTCTGTATGGGGGTCTGGGGTCTGCCTGTGCCTGTAACCGACCCAGTTGGAGAAGCCATGCTTTTTCTGGGCTTCTCTCTCCCTGTAGACGGCAGCAGAGAATCTTACATTTAGAACCAGAAGGAATGCGATAGTAGTGGCTCAGTGGCTGGAGATCTGTGCTTAGAGACAGGAGGTGCTGGGTTCAGATCAAACCTCAGACACTTCCTAGCTGGGTGACCCTGAGTAAGTCACTTTACCCCCATTACATAGCCCTTCCTGCTCTTCGGCCTTGACACCCCCCACAGTATTGGGTCTTAAATAGAAGGGAAGGCTTTTAAAGAAGACCCGGAGGGCTCCCCAGATCTAGCCTGACCCCCCACTTTACAGACGAGAGGACTGAGGCGCAGAGCTGCTGAGTGGCTTTCCATCCTGGGACCTTAGATCTGGGGCTCAGAGGCCCATCTGGCCCAATGCTCTCCTTTTTCCCATGAGCAGCCGAGGCCCGGCCAGGTTAAGCGAGTCGTCCCAGGCCCCACGGGGAGCCCTCGGCGGACAGAGGGGGGCTCGGACCGGCCCTCCGCACCCAGGCGGGGCTCTTTGTGCCCCGTCGCCGCTTCCTCGCTGCTAGCTCCATTTCCTCGGGAATGACTTGGATGTCACCAGCAGCATCCCGGACCCCAATGTGACACAGTAGCGAGAACACAGCAACTGTTAAGAAACAAAGATTATGTTTTCCTACTTCTGACATATGGTTAAAACACACAACAAAAGAAGAGGCACCAGAAGAACATGGCGGCGGCGCCACACATTTCTGCAGAGTTATTTCTAAATAATCCATCATCCGCTCGCTCACACGGGATCAGCATCTCATTAACACGCAGGAAGCCGCTGAACTGATGTTCGGAAAAGCCCCCACACAGGCTGCGCCAGCCCGAGGCGTGCCGAGAGGTGGCGGGGCTGGAAACGGCCCGAGAAGCTGCCGCCGCCGCCACCGCCACCGCCACCGCCGCGGCCACCATCTTGGAACCCCCCCCCCTCCCCCCGTCCTTCTTGGTCACAGGGAGACGGATGGACACAGACAGACAGACAGACAGAGTGAGAGAGAAAGAGAAAGAGCGAGACTGAGAGAGACAAAGAGAAGGAGAGAGAAACAGAGAAAGAGAGAGAGACACAGAGACAGAGACAGACAGAACGAGAGAGACAGAGAGACAGACTGGGGGGAGGGGAGGGAGAGGAGAGAAGGCTCATCTGCCGCTGCCAAGACTTGTCAGCCAATCTGTCCATGAGTTGATTCCCGTTTGACGGGCCCTGGACGTGCCTCAGCCTTCAGTCCCCCCCTTGTCTCTGTCTCGGTCTCTCTCTTGCACGCTCGCACACTTGCACGCTCGCACACTTGCACGCTCGCACGCTCGGCCTCCATCTCCCAGTTCTCCGAAGAGTCCCGGGCCCGGAAGGGCCGCTGACAGTAGCTCCAGGAATGCTCTTCCCCTCCCCGAGCCCGGGGCCAGCAGGCGGATGGACGGTGGAAGGGGGAGCCGCGGAGTCCCTGGGCTGCTCCTGGTCGCTTCCGGTCTGGCTCCCTCATTGCAGGCTCCCAGGGATCCCGCGCCCACCCCGGGGGGCTTTTGGGGCGTGAGGACGCGGCTCCCTTGTCTGGATTATTCCGGAGCGTCGCTGTGGAAATGGCTGCCGGCCGTGCTTAGACGCCGCCCCGACGCCTCTGCCGGCCGCGTGTCCTTTAGGAGGACCGAAAGCCGGAAAGGGCTCCCGGCGCGGGGCACGGCCAGGGCCCAGTACGGAGGGGCCCTCGTGGGCGGCCCTCCTGCGCCCGCGGGCCATGGCTCGGTTTCCTCGAGGCCGGCTGGAGGCTCTGCCGGAGCCGCCTTCAGATCTTTAGCTGGGAAATCACAGCCTTCCCAGTGGGGACAGGGCGGCGCGGGCCCGCCCACAGGCCAGGCTCTGCCCTCCGCCCGGCTGCCCTCCAGCCGGCCTGGCCTTGCCCGCCCCTCTTCCAAAGCCCTTCCCACAGGACGGCGCGAGGGGAGCCGGGGCTGCCTGCCTCCCGGGGCCGGGCTGCTCCCGCCCTGGCATCCAGCAGGCACTCCCTGAATGCTCGAGTCCCAGAGTCTTCTGAAAGGGCAGCCAGCCGGGGCGCTCCTGGGGGGGGGGAGGGGGGCAGAAGGCCTTGGCGAGGTGAGTGACGGCTCCCCCCTCCCCACTGCGCCCCCGCCGAGCACTAGGAACGGCCAGACCCCACCGACAGCCCCTTTCAGTCACTTCCTGCCCCCGTTAGGTCTCAAACACCAACTCCTCGAATTCGGGACAACGTAAGCCTTTATTGGTGGACTGGCTCGGCCTGGTCTTCGCAGCCCCAGAATCTAACGGGGGAGATTAAAATGCCCTGAAAATAAGAGCCTCTCCAAGGCTCGCTCAAGTTTGCCAAACACTAGCCGGTATGTATGCACACACGCAGATGTGGGGATTGGACAGTTAAGGAAACTGAGGCAGAGGCTAAGTGACTTATCCAGGGTCGCACAGTTGGCAAGAAGAGGTTAGCCTGTGGGTCTTCTCGATCCCAAGACCCAGCTGGCTGCCTCGTCTCTCACGTCTGAGGCTCGCAGTTATGCCTTGAGGTAGGCTCAGATGGTCATTCGTATCCCCATTTTAGGGATGAATAGACTGAGACACGATAAGGTGATATTCTCACAGGGATTTGAACCCAGGACGCCCGGACTCCAAGTCTAATAGCCAGTGGCGTGCCGTGACCTCTCTCCCCCACAAGGGCTCTCCATCCACAGTTTGCTCTTGGTTGGAGGCAGAAGTTCCTGCTGTGCCGCGGCCGGGAGGGGGCCGGGGGAGGCTGGCTCTGCGGCCGCGGCTGTCCGAGGGCCGGTCTCGGACTGGTCAGCCGCCGCCCTTCCCGGACAAAGAAGGCGCGCAGACAGCCCGGTAGGGGAAGGGAGGAGAAAGGAGGGAAGGAGAGGAGAGCAGTTTGCGGATCTGAACGGAATCCACGAGGCTGCTCGCCCAAAGCAGCCCCCGGCAGAATGCGCTCGCCGTGCCAGAGAAATCCTGGAATCCTCCGTGATTTGGCAGATGGAATCCGCCGATACACTTGGAGTCGGAGACGGGAAGAGCAGCCACAGAGCGCCCCCTACGTGCTCCCGGGCGGGGGCTGCCGCTTCCGGGGCCCAGGGGCCGAGGCCTCCCCAGCGGCCTCCCTCCGCCTGGCAGAGCCCCGGACATATCCCGGAGCACCCCCAAGGGGCACCCATTCTCCGGATTGGAGAGGAGGCTCTCGCTAATCCCTCGGACTCCCAGGCGGAAGGGCAAGGCAGAGTCCCTCTGGAGCTCCTGAGGAGCCGAAGCTTGGTGTGGGCTGCCCGTGTCCCGGGTGTTTCTTGGAGTGTTTTCTGGGAAGCTCTCGGGGCAGCCTGGAGAACCGTAGACCACTTTCTCTGTGGTTCTGCGGCCACCCCTCATTCATTCACTCATTCATTCATTCACTCACTCATTCATTCACTCATTCATTCATTCATTCATTCATTAATTCATTCACTCACTCACTCATTCATGCACCAAACTTTGATTAATTGGGGAATAAGGAGGGAGCCGCCCTGCCAGGAGCGTGTATTCTACCAAGGAGAGCAACACGCCTGCTTAGAAGTAAAGAGAAAACCTTTCCAAAGGGAGTCCCAAATCCTCTCCATAATGGCTGAGATGCACCAGGAAAATGGGGCTCGGGAGGCTGGGACGACCTCCATCTCCACGGGCTCCTCCACTGGCAGGGGCGCCTCTTGCTGGCGCCTTGGCCCTTCCGCCCTGCAGAACGGCCTCCCGGGTGGGAATTCTCACCCGTGGCGCCCCGTCCTGCGGGATCCTGCACAGATGTTGCCTTGGCCCTGAGCACGGTGGGAAATGAAGACCGATAAACGTGCCCGGAGGGGGTCCTCCACAGGCTGGACTCTTGCTACCTAATAGGGACTCGTGGGCTTTGCGAGGGGACCTCTTCAAGTCCGGAGAATGCCGGGAAGTCCGCCATCTTTAGGAAACGTTGCTTCTCTGCAATGACTTCCAGATGGGAAGGACGCTTCCTCCTCGGTCCCTGCTCCGCCTGCTTTAACCTTTCTGAAAGCCTACTGTGTGTTCTTAAGGCCGCCGGCCTGAAATCACAACCAGAATCCAAAGAGGATGTTTGCAATGTGTGAACTCAATTTTCACTGGCACGCCCGGCCTAGTAGCCTGGAAATTCCAGGGAAAGGCAGAACGAGGCTCTCCCAAGACTAAAGAGCCGAGCGGGTTTGCCGGTCCGGCGGTCTGGTCCTCTCCTGTACATACCTGGAGCCCCTCTGGGGCTCTGCTGGCCCCGAGTCATCGTGCTCCACTTAGCATCGCGTTCACACATCATTAGGGGAAGTTCTGGTCCTGGAGATCCCCGGCTCTGCTCGGGTCATGGCAGAAATATGTGGCCTTGTGTACACCTGCGAGGCTGGAGCTCTGGGGGGCTGGAGGGAAAGGAATGAGAAGACGGACGTCATCCCCTTTGTGTGGGGGACTCCACCGGTGGGGGCTCTTTCTTTGGACGCAATGCCTGGAGGTGTGTTTACGGCTTCAGGAAAAGTAGTCATGGAGGTTACACCATTTTAATGCCTTTGTGAAAGTCTTAAATGAGTTCCTCATGATCAGTGGATGAGCTTCTCCCCCTCACTCGGGTGAGGTAAGAGGAAATGGTTCCCTTTCGAGTTGTCAGACTGGAAGTAATTCGCCGTGATAACAGGCTACAGTAACAATGGCTCTTGTTGTCTTTGGCAGGGACAGCCATGGCAGCGGGGCCGCGGGCTGCTTTGATGAGGTTGGCCGTCCCTGCCTTCGTGAAAAGGGACACCCATTCCTTGGCATCTCGGGATGCGGGTAGATGGCCCGGGGTTAGGGCAGAGCTTCTGGCCAGGATTGCGCTCACAGTCTTCTTCTTTGCTGGTTTTTTCTTTCTTTCATGGCTTTCTGTGGTCAAAGCCCTCCTCACCAAGGGGCCAGCCTGTGGGCGAGGAGCCACGGCTGGGTTGTCGGCTGCATTCTTGGGGCGAACATCCACCTCCGTGAGATCGCCCTCCTACTTGAGCCTTTGTTTGCTGGGCACTTCGTTACTCTCTATGAAGTATTTAGCAGGGCTGGCAGGAAGTAGAAGAAGCCAGCCAGTGCTCTGTTCCAGGCACTCCGCTAAGCCCCCCAAGAAAACCCCCAAACCCCGTGCCTTCCCGCAAGGAGCCCACCCTCTAAGGGAGGGGATACCTTGTAAAGAGATCGTGCAAGTGAGGGATTGTGAAGACGAATCAGAGTAAAGACTTCCTGAAAAAGGCATGACTGAAAAGGAAGATGGCCGGGCACGTGGCCAGCAGAATAACTGATGGTGACCTGTGGGCTTCGCTGCTGTCCTCGTGGTGTCAAGAAAGACCCTGGGCGGCCCCCTGTGGCATACATGGCCAGGAGTCTCCCTGGAAGGGGGGTTGGAGGGGTCTACATCGATGAAACTCGTGCCAGTATTGAATTTTGAGTTGATCGGGGCTTCTTCAGTGGGCTAAGATGATGCCCACCGCCATGCCAGTGAAGGGGGTGGCATCCAGACTTCCACATACTCCCATAGAACCTCCATCGAAGAACCAAGCCCTGAGGAGAACCTTCTGGGACTCTGAACAATCTCCAGGGACTGCTGCAGCACTTGGGCTCTCCATTGACTCTCCCCCGTCCTCTAGGAGTGACCGGGCCACCTCGTTGTTTGCTTGCAGGCCTCCCGGCCCTCCGACTCTTTGCACCCCGGCCTCTCTGTGCGTCAAGCCTCATCCCACTTAACCCGCCCCACCGCTCTGTCTGTCTTCATTTGCCTTTGGGTCCTCCACAGCTTTTATCCTCAGAGCCTGGAGGACTCCATTCTCTGGTTCACAGCTCTGTGGCATCAGGGGAAGGGGACGTGTTGGGAGGATGAGCTCGGGGACTTGGGGCTGTTCGCGGGCATTAGAAGAGAGGCCCAGGCCCAGTGAACAGGCCCCGCCTCCCCTCCGAACGGGCTTCTGGGCAGAACTCAGCCTTCGATGGACGATGGTGGAGCAGCGAGCCAAGCCCGGAAGCACTCACACATCAAGGTACAACTAACTTCAATAGGTCGGTGGTTTCACTGGTTGGATTTCTCCCAACACGAGGAAGATCATTGGAAGAAGAGAGTAACATGGTTGTCAGAGTGGACCCCAGAGTTGGCTCTCGTGACAGGCTTTCCTTGGGACAACTGCAAGCCGAGGCCAGCTTCCATGGAATCGTGGTGACGTGGGTCATGGAGGGCTCTGACGTCCAAAGCATCTGGCGTATAGTTTGAATTGATTCGAGGCTGTGTGTGGTTCTGGGTTCAAGGACCTACCAGAGGAGCAAGTCTAGTCTAAGGATGTGAGGCAGAATTCCCTTAGGGGTGGCCTTTTGCTGCTGCTGGGGGGTCCGCCATTGAGGAGGCCCATCTGCATATGACAAAGGCACGAACCTGGGCTGAGAACAGATGGAGATAACGGCCTTGTCCCTGGAGTCAACCAGATCCATCCACCTACAGGCGCTTAGTATGTTCGAGGCTCTTTGCCACACCTGGAAATACAAAGACAAAGAAAATTAAACAAACTCATCCTATTCCTGAGCAGCCAGTGCATACATAAGGGTAGACCAAAGAAATACCAAGTTGCTAAAAGCAAGGGAATGAGGGAAATCAGGAAAGGCTTCCTGCAGGTGGTGTTTGAGCCAATCCTTGACAAAGTGGGGGATTCTGGGGGGCAAAGATGAGGAGGGTGAAGGACGGGCTGGATATCTGGTTCAAATGTGCAGAGATGGGAGATGGATTTGCTAGAGAACAGAGAGAAGGCTTCCTTCGGGGGAAGGAGGTGGGAGCTTCTTTCCCAGAGGGTTCTCCTTCCTGCGGCAGACACCACTCCTGTGCCTTGCTCCCAGGGCCCGAGGATCAAAGACGTGGAGCCGAAAGAGACCTTAGTGGCCACCGAGCCGAACCCTCTTACTTTATAGAGGGGGAACGTGAGGCCCCCAGAGGGAGCGAGCTGACCAGAGCTCATCCCCAGATACTCTGCCTCCCCATCCAGCTTCCTTCTCCCCTGCATCGGGCTTCCTCTTAGGAATGGATGAAAAATATATGTTGCCTCAGTCTACTCCACTGCAATCACAGAAGCTCAGAGAAACGTGCCTAGAGAATGGGGCTTCAGCAGTTGAAGAGCCCATCCCGCCATCCCATCATCCCATCATCCCATCCTTCTTAAATCCCATCATTCCATCCCTCTGAACTCCTTCTTTGTCCCAGATGGATTGTGGGGCCTGGCTTTGGGATGCAGCAGCATCTCTGGTGGGCTGATGGTAGACTCTATGAGTCAAACCAGGCCACTGAGGCAGGAGGAGACCCTATGCCTGGCTCAAGGCATCCAAACCCTTCTAGCTGGAGCTGACGAATACAAATGGAAGGAGGAGGTGCCTTAGGAGAAGGGGTTGGAGGGGGTCTCCAAGAACCTGGCTTAGAATCCTCAGGTGAGTCACAGCCTCCTGGGGCCTCAGAGCTCTCATCGGTGGAGTGAAGTCCTGAGGCCAGTGGTGTCTCGTAGCATCCTTGGCCCCTGATCTGTGACCCTCTGATTGAAGGGACAGGTGGGTGCTGTGTTCCTGAGTCACATGAAGACCCAGGATGGGGAGAGGGTCAGGACCTGGATGCTCACTGGCATAGAGGATGGGCCTTTTGCCTATTTAGTTCTTAAAGGCTTAGAGAAATGCCCAGCGAGATCATTGGGAAATGAGGGACCTTGTCCAGACCACACAGCCAGTGTAGCTCAGAGGTAGAAAACTAAACATAGATCCTCCTTTGGTCCTACACGGGTGCTCGGTCCACAGTGCCATGCTTCCTCCCAGAACAAGTCTAATAGTTATAATAATAGCAAACACAATCAGAGCCCCTTATCTCGTTCAATTCTGACGGCAGGTTTGGGAGGGAGCAGCTGCTATTCTCATTTTATATTGAGGAAACTGAGGCTGGGAGTCATTTTTGCCTTGGCCCACGGTCATGCATCACCCAGGTATCTCAGGTGGGCTTTGAATGGAGCTCTCCTGCCTCAACATCCTGTACTTTCTTCACTGTGGTGAGCTGACCGTACACAGAAGGGCTTCCATTGTTAGAGGGAGGACTCTCCTTTGAGCTCGAAGGACTCAGAAAAGTGACAAACCCAACAGAAGTTTAAAAAAGAAGCTTTCTGATGGACACAACATACACGCATGCATATGTATGTCTACATATGTACACACATATGTGCATAAATATGCATGCCTATAGATGCATATATATGCATGTATATGAAACCCAAGAAAAGTGAGGACATGGTAAGGAGCACCCAGCTGCCCTGGATGAACTCCATCCAAGGATCCTGGAAGACGGGGTGCATGTGATACCTGAGCTCTCACCAGGCCTTGAAAGATCATGGAGAACAGGAGAGGTGGCACGGGCCAGGAGAATGGATCCATTTTCATGAAAAGGAAGAGCGTTCCATGAGCCAATCACAAGGCATGGAGCTTGACTTTTACTCCTGGGAAACCTGGAGGACACAATTTAAGAGATGATTTGGGACCCTTCGGAAAGGTGAAAAGTAGTCATCCGAAGCCATCCCTGGTCCATGAAGACCAGCGGGGCCAAGCTAACCTCACTTGCTTTTTTTTTTTTTTGGACTGGAAGACCAGTGGATGGTTGTAGACATAGTGTGGCCATTGGTGACGCAGTGGACAGAGCGATAGGCCTGGCGTCAGGAAGACCCGAGTCAAAACTGGCTTCAGACACTTGCTAGCTGGGTAGCCCAAGGCGAGTTGACTTCCACCTCAATTTCCTCAACTGTAAAATAGGAATAATAATAAGGTCCACCTTGCAGGGCTGTCGGGAGGATCAAATGAGATAATATTTGTAAAAAGTGCTTAGCTCAATGTCTGGCACCCAGTAGGTGCTATATTAATGCCCATTCCTTTCTCTCTTGCCTCTCCTCCTTTCTCCTATTATATCTCTATTTTAGGGGAGGAAACGTACTTGACAAAGTCTTTCATGCTCTTCGTGCGGCCAACAAAGAGCAAGGGTTCTTTATCTCTTTTTTGCCTTGGCCCCTTGGTCGGTCAGTCTGGTGAAGCTTCCCAGAATCATGTTCTAGAATGCAGGAAATACGATATACAGAATTACAAAGGAAACTCATTTAAATGGGAATATAATCTAAATATCAAGGGATTGGAAGAAAAGCTCACAGACCCCGGGTGAAGAGACCCTGCCCCAGAGTGCTGCGGCCTAAGTGACTGGAGGGTCAGATTTGGAACTGGCCAAATGAAAGGGCCTCGCAGGTCATCATAATGGATCCGTGCCATATGGCTGGAGGAGCTAGTGACCTAGCCCAGATTCGCCATTTTCATCAATGATCAGGATAAAGTCATTGAAGGCACATGGATGGTCCATGACCCGAAGCTATGGGAGGGGTAACACACACAAGATGGCAGAGCCAGGATCCAAAGAAAGATCTTGGCACACTTGAATGATGGGTCTTCTACGTGCTTATAATTGTGCTTGAAATTAGGGAGATAAAGGAAAATTTCAAGAGGATCCTTATTCTCTGGGAAGTGCTAAGACATCCAGTCTGGGGGAGAGGGAGGCTGATAGGCATCCCAAGTCACGTTCAGTGCCAGTCAGTGTAGAAGAGGCCATCATTAATGCAGGTAGATGCTATTCGTTAGCATTTCAGAGGGAAATGGCAGGCCAGAGGCAGATCCAGTAGGAGATGACCGGGAATATCACCAGCTCTAGCCCCAGCATCTCCATAGCATTTGTGGCATCTACAGTTTTCATTTGTTAGAGGCAACTAGATGCCATGGAGATGTCTTGGTGGCCAACGGGCAGTGTGTTGGCCTTGGAGACAGGGAGACCCGAGTTCAAACCTTGCTTCAGATTCTCAGTAATTGTGTAACAAGGCAAGTCACAACCTCTCTCAGCCTTAGTTTTCTCATCTTTAGAATAGAAATAATATTAGCGCCCATGGGTCCAATGAGATAACAAATGTAAAGTGCTTTGCAAACCATAAAGCATTATGCAAGTGTTAATTATATCAACAATGACAATAATAAAATCAGAATTCTTCAGGAGCACAGTTCCCGTAAGTACGGAGGAATTATTGGGTGCTCATATTTTCCTTGTATTTGTATATGTAAGACTGAATGTTGGGTGTTTTTTTGTTTTTTTTTTTAAATTTTAAACCCTTAACTTCTTGTGTATTGACTTATAGGTGGAAGATTGGTAAGGGTAGGCAATAGGGGTCAAGTGACTTGCCCAGGGTCACACAACTGGGAAGTGTCTGAGGCCGGATTTGAACCTAGGACCTCCTGTCTCTAGGCCTGACTCTCAATCCACTGAGCTACCCAGCTGCCCCTGGGTGTTTTGAATGTGTGAAACCATCTAGGCAAGACTTTTACGTAAGACAGGAAACCTTTCTACACCGTTCTTAACTGTCTCCATTAATGGGGAAATTATTGATCAAATAAGAAAATTGCTTCTGTAATTGACCCGTTTTAGGCAGAATTTGCCATGTTTGGACTTCCCTGATTTCTACTCATTGGTCCTAGTTTTTTGGTCTGGAGCAGCCCAGAAAAAGCATAACAATACCTTCTCAACGGGACAGCCCATCCGCCATTAGATGACCATTTATCATTGCCCCTCCTCTTCCCTTCTTGAGCTAGAATCTCCTAGTTCCTTCGGCCTTCTCACAGGCGACATGCCATGTGTTCATCCGATCCTTTCTTCATATAATATCTTTCTCTGAATTGAAAAATCTACTCTGGTTTGTGCAGGTCCTCCTTAAAATGTGGCTCCCAAAAGCAAACTCCCTGACATGTCAGCCCACGTAGCACGTGCATAGAATGTGAGCCTGAACAGGGACAGCAGCATCTTTTGGGAAGTGAGATGACTTGCCTCAGGGATTGTCCTTCCTCTTGCCGGCTCCTCTAGCTGGACAGCAGCCAAGCTACCCTGGGTCAATGGCACCATCTGATGGTCAGTTCAGGAAACTCTCTGGCCTTTCTAGCTTCTCTTGCCCATCTCCCTTTTGTTGGTTTAGGTGGATTCCACAGGCTGTGAATGTCTTTTCTCCCACTTCACAGTGCTACTTCTTCTGACTTTAAAATATCACTAACTAGTGAATTCTATCTCAAGTAATGTTTTTTACATCAGCCCATGCGAATAAGGTCTTGGGGAGCTGGTGGTACAGTGGATGAGCACTGGGCTTCACGAGTTCAAATCGGTCTCAGATACGTACTAGTTGTGGGACTCTGGGCAAGTCCCATAACCCCATTTTCCTCAATTCCTCATCTGTCAAATGATCTGGAGAAGGACATGGCAAACCACTCCAGCATCTTTGCCAAGAAAACCCCAAATGGGGTCACAGAATGTCAGACATGACTAAAAAGGACCGAACAACAAACGACAACGAGTTCTCATGCAGTGTTCTAAGAGATAGCATGTTCTATAACCAGCAAAGTGATCATACTGTGTCGGTACTAAACTTTATAGTGCCTCAGTAGGCACTAGAGTGGTTAGATCCGAGCGCCATATTATGGGAAGGGCATTGCCAAGCTGGAGAACATCTAGAAGAAGGCAGCTAGAATGGGCAAGGGTCCAGAGTTCATTGGATGAGTTTAGTTAAAGAAAGGAGAAATGTTCAGATTTGAGAAGAGATGACTTTGGGGGGGGGCGGGACAATAGTTTTCAAATACTTACAGGCTTCCAGTAGGAAATAGAGTCACTTAGTGCTGCACCTTCATTCAACAGTCATTCATAAAATACTTATTGTGTGCAAGACTCTCTACTAGGAGCTGTGGCTATAAGAGGGAAAAAAGATCCAACTCCTGCCCTCTTGGAGCTTTCTACTAGATGAAAATAAAAATTAATTCTATCTATGCGTGTATGCATTTATATACACATACATGTCTAAATGAAGTATTATTGGGGGGGGGAACACTAGCAACTAGGGTGAGCAGGAAGAAATGCATTGTGGGCAGTAAGGCCACTTGTCCCCAGAGGGCAGAACAAGAACAGTGGGGTGGGGGGGCAGTTGCAACAAAGTGTATTTGATGGTAGGGAAAGTGTGCTAACAATGAGAGCTTTTTGGAAGTGGAATGGGCTGCCTCTGGAAGGACCAAGCTGGAAATGAGTAGGTTGGAGTTGAAGGATGTCCAGTTTGGGGAAAGGTTGAAGGAGAAGCCCCTGAGGACCCTTCCATTTCCAAGAGTCTAGAAGTGAATTCCCAACTCAGTCCAATGGGAGCCAAGGTCTGAGTCGTGCTCTGCTACTTTACCTGTAATTATCTCCATGGACTGAGTAAGCATCATCTACTGGGGCAGACCTCAGGAATGACCAGAGATAAGACAAGGAAGCCAGCTTTCTGGATTTTGGCTTGTGTTTTGTTGAACTACAGCTAAAGCACCCCAGCCCCTCATGCCTCCATCATGTTTTAAAAGAGCTTCCAGACGAGTCTCCTTTTTCGTGCAGTAATTTAATCTAGATTAGCCTATTTCCTGTTGAGGAATTATCTTGTTGAAGGAGACAAACAAATGATCCAACATAAGCCATATGACAGCAGTACTGCATCTTGGGGAAGTGGTACAATAAAATGGTTCTCCTAGGTTGATGCCAAAGATAGTGTCTGGTGACTTTGTGTTTGCCTGGTCTCTCTTCCCTGACAACTCAGCTTTGCCCTACTCAAGGGAAGGCTGGCCCGTTCATGTTCATGGCAACCTTGCAGGGTTGGAGGGTTCACTGGGGAAGCTTGTCATCTACCACTATATTTCAGCTACTCGCCCTGATTGATATTCCATCGCAAACATGTCCTATGAAGCTGCATGAAGATTCAGAGGACTTAGAATCAGTCCCAAGAGTGTAGTGAAGAGGACTAACCCGGATTCTCTTTTGCCCCAAATTTCCATAAGCATTTTGGGCATATCTAACACTATCAACCTTCTTGCCAACTAGGAGATCTTGTAATTAGATTCTCAAATGACTTTTTGTCAGTCTAGCTAGTATACTGAAATCGGGGAATATTTTTTATACCCCACCCCAACCTTCTCTATTAAGAACCTTTCACGTATAAGTAAAATAGTGATCTCATTCAGGAATCCACAGACAAGCAAACAGCATCAGAAACCATCCATCGTGAGCCTATAACACTTCAGCTCATAGTATAGTCAATATCTTCTATAATCAGTTCTTGGCATGTATAGATGATTCCTCCCTCTCTGTCTATCCACTTCTCTTGGCTTTTTCTTCTCTCCTATTTTTAATTGTTTATTTCTTCCTTCTTTTATTTATTTATTTAAATTCAGTGTGGGTTGGATTGGGTCAGAATGTTTGCCTTCATTGGGGCAGTATACATTCTGTTAACACAGTGAGGTTAGCCATGGCACTCTTGTGCCCTCTTCTCCCACCCCTGAGCCCCAGAAGGTGCCCTGAGATGCTTGAAGACAGTGTCATTGGGGACACAAGCTCTGGCAGCTTCTGCTGGGCTGGAAAGGCTTCTAGTGTGGACCCAGTGGCAGGCGTGCTGCCCGAGAACTGACCTAGCTTAGTTCACAGAGGTTTGTCCCCGAGCTGGTCACAACCCCTTACAAGAGCTACCTAGCAACTTACAGAGTAGTCATGATCTGTGTTGTTAGAGGGTACATCCACTCCAAAGAAATCACAGGTCCCAGAATGGTGCAATACATACATTTAACCACAAGGTGGTGCTGCTGACCACTAACCTGATCCCATTCCCCAAAAGAACCAGGACCCAGGAAGTTCCATGTACCAGTTGGGAGTTGGGCCTTCTCCCCACACCCGTGGCATCTCTGGGTTAAGTGCCATGCTCTTCATGGTTCCAGAGAGCTGGATACCTTTACCCCACAGCTCCACTGCTTTCTTATTAATTTTGCTAAGTTTGTTATCCTAAAGGGAAAGGTTAATGGAGGTTTATCCAAACAGACTCGTGACAATGAGGCTAATATTCTAGAGGGGAACCCCCCCCCTTCTCCATTACCCCCAAACTGTTATATTATATAGTTATAAACTCTCATCATGTGACCATGCCATAATGGAATTAGTCATTCATGCGGATGGATAAATGCACTAATTATGTATGGTTCCTTTATTCATGAGCATAAAATCAATAGAAAAGAATAATATTCCAATGGAATGGAAGTGTATTGAAGGCAAGGGCTGCTTTTTCTTTTGAATGATCTTTCCAGGGGTGCTTAATAAAAACTTGTTGAGTCCAATACCACTGCATGTCTGTGCTTGAATCTTCTGCCACAGTCTAGTGGCATAGCTTAGAAATATTGGAAAAACAGACTTATTATCTCTCAGGAAATGGTGCTTGGGCTCATCTCTGTGCCAGTTCCTCGTAGAGCATGACTGGTGTGCCCCCAAATAGTCATAATGCTTATTGTTTTCCTTCACATCCCAAATGCCAGTTACAGAGTTTTACTGTTCTGGTGGTGATCTACAAGCTTTGAATCAACTCAACAAATGCTCAATAAGCACATTCCGTGTCCAAAGCCCCGTGCTTCTTTAGCTTCCCTTAGGCCTTGCCCTATCCATCACCGTCTTATTCTAAATGTGTAACCGTCTTGGGATGAGAAGCTGACAGAAAGAGGGGTAGGTAGCTGGGATGAAATATTTCTGACAGGTGCACCCTCAGCGCAACTTTAGTATTTGACAATCTCCCAGCATGGAGCCTATTTCTCTCAATGAAACAAAGCTGATTTTAGTACATGACAAAAATGATCAGTCTTAAAATTACTTTTCAATTGGATTTTTTATGGATAGAACTTGGTGTTTAAATAGCATTTTTATTTAAAAATTTTATTTTTAAATATTTTCCATGTTTCCATCATTTATTTTCTTTCCTCCCCCTCTCCTCTCCCCCCTCCCAGAGCCGACAAGCAATTCCACTGAGTCGTATAAATGTTATCTCTTGATACCCATTTCCATATTATTCATTTTTGCTAGAGAGCAATTAAATAGCATTTTTAACAGCTCTAAAGAAATCCCTGTTTTAAAGCTGATCACAAACGAAGCCAAAAGTATAGGAATGTGCTGGTGTGAGCAATCAGCAACACACTAGATGGTTAAAATCTCTCCATGAATTCCCTGTGGAGAATCAATGGCAAGACATGGACGAGAAGGATCGAGAATTAGATCTGCTGCGTCATTAGTGGGAATAAGCTTGTCAGAGAGGTAGCAAATCCAGGAAAGCTCGCCATCCTAGAAACAGCCAGGCAAGCAGCCTTTCCATGCTTACCGGATGCTAAGTGTTTTGCTTGCGCTTGGGATTCAAGGAAAAGCTCAAACCATTTTAGGACCCAAAGAAATTTCCTTCTAATGGAGGAGAAACTGGTATTTATAAGAGAGAAATTCTGAGTGGATGCATTTAGAGGGAACTTAAGTGTAAAGTATTACAAGTTCTCCATTTTAAAGTGAGGCCAGAGAAATTGGGACTTACTTGGCATCATAACGGATAGGGAAGGATTCGGCCATGATTTGAACACAGATTTTCTGACTACAAATCCGGCACCCTACAAGACTAGTTGTGGAAGATTTTGATTAAAAGTTCAAACGCAAAAGATCTTGAATATAAACTGCTCAGGGGAAGGGGCCATTTTATTTGATTTTCCTGTGCATTCTCAGTACCAAATACAGTACCTTGGGTTAAAAAGGGGCTTAATACATGTTTATTGATTGTACCAAATTGGTGATTAGTTTAATGAATGTTTCTTGAGTTGAATTGGGGCTGAAATGTGCTTTTTAAATGTTGAATACTCATTGCTGTTGGCATCAAAGGAAAGAAAGATGGAAGCTCAATTTTTTTTTTAAACCCTTGTACTTCGGTGTATTGTCTCATAGGTGGAAGATTGGTAAGGGTGGGCCATGGGGGTCAAGTGACTTGCCCAGGATCACACAGCTGGGAAGTGTCTGAGGCCGGATTTGAACCTAGGACCTCCTGTCTCTAGGCCTGACTCTCACTCCACTGAGCTACCCAGCTGCCCCCTGGAAGCTCAATTTTAATTGTATACAACTCACTTTAAGAAGCAGATTTTGAGTAAGTCATGAAGAAAAATAAATGATGAGTCATGTTGTTTTGTATTTTGGCATCTTCAGCCTACCAAGGAATTCAAAATGCATCTGCCTGTGTTGGAAGAGGCATTTCTATAGACTGAACCCTGGGTTTTCTGATTGGGGCTTTTGGATTAGGAGACCATCTGAGACAAAGAGCCATAGAAGGGAAAAACCCTGGATTTCTCATGTCTACTTTTTGCATGCATCATTTAATGTAGAGTCATGGCTTTCTAAGGAAGGAGAGAATGACATGGGCTTGCAAAGAATGTTGCTCTCAAGGGGAACAGGAGATAAACTTTCATTCCTAAAAAAGAAGACATGCAGAGGCTTAATCGGATAGAGATGCCTCTGGCTTTAAGCTTAGCCTTCTTGTTATTGTGGTCTACTGGCCTTTGATAAAGATACAGATCCTTTCTTCAATAGCTCATTTCAGAACCATAACTAGCTATAGGGTGGGAAGTACTGGTAGTAAGTAGGACTTTGCCTCAGGATCCTAGCATCTGGGAGGATAACATTCTTTTTTGGGGTGACTGCAGTCCATATGGTTTGTGAAGGATGCAGCTTGCCCTACAGCTATGCTTTTCTCTAGAGTCTTCTCTTCTTTGAATTAAACATCATCAGGAATGCCTTTTCTCCTTTCTTCTTCCTCCCTCTCTCCTTCTTTTCTCCCACCCTCCCTCCCTTCCTCCCTTCCTCCCTCCCT
>NC_058130.1:7040689-7053931 GCF_016433145.1 Gracilinanus agilis | reverse complement strand
CCTAGTTTTGTGCCATTCCAGAAAATTTGATAAGAATTTCATATATGTCAAACGAGGTCATTAATAACATTGTTAAAATGTGCTGGTCCAAGAGCAGGTCCTTGGGAGAATATAGAATGCTGGACTTGGAGTCAGGAAGATTTGGGATTAAATTCCACCTCTGACTCATAGCTGTGTGACTTTGGGAAAAAATCACTTCCAGCCTCAGTTTCTTCATCTGTAAAATGAAAGAAAGCTTTTTAATGTCCCTTCTAGTTCTAAGTCCGTAAATCTTATGATTTTATTATTCCTTTAAAGAGAAATACTAAAATAGGTCAAGAATCCAAGTTGTTACTGTTGAGGGAACCCCTACCACCCCCCAGCCAGCCACGTCCACCATCTGGTCAGCTTGACTCCTCTCTCCCTCCCACCACAGATGTAACCACTTGCCCAGCTTTGCCATTTCTGTTACCACAATATCTCTCATGTCTGTTCCCTTCTCTCCCTTCACGGTCACCTGTCTAATTCATGTCCTTATCCTGCCTGGCCCGGACTATTAAAGCAGCCTCCTAATGGGTGTCCTCAATCAGTCTATCCTGTGCTACTGTATGTCCTCCCCCTGCTTCCCAAGTGGATTTCCTAAAGGGGAGCGCTGACTCTGTACCACTCAATAAACTCTAAGGACTTCCCATCACTCTAGGATAAAAAAACTTGGCATTCAATGCTCTTCCCTCCTGGGCTCAACCTCTCTTTCCAGTCTTTTAACTCATGACTGTTATTGCTCTTCGTCTTGTTACTCTTGTGGTCCAGCTCTATGATGAAAGCTTCCTCCTCTGCCCTCTCCCAACCGTCTTTTTTCCACACATTTTGAGAGACTTATTTCTGGATTCCCACTTCTCTGCCACTCTGCAGTCGGTTCCAAAAATATGGCGACCACATCGGAGCTCCGTCCCCCAGATGTGTTCTGACCAGAGAAGGGGGCAGCGCACACAGAAATGGACACAGAAAACATGGAGCATGCTATGGCTAAAATAGGGCAAATCCTCAGCAAACCCTAGAAACTGGAGGGCTGGGATTTGACCAGAGACGCTGGTATTTGTGACTGGATGAAGACAATTAGAAACTCGGGATGCGCGTCTGAAGCCCAGCCGTGTCCCTGGGTAGCTGTTGAGGACGAGTTACTTAACTTCTCTGGGCTCTCTTGGTTCTTATACTTTTCCTTAGCTTGTCTCCCCTCCCCCTTGCACAAATTCCATCCTTACGGCCTCTCTTCCTCCTTTTTAAGTAAAGCTCGCTTATTTTTACTTGTTCTTTCTTTGAAGCCCAACCACCGGGAAGGGCCGGTCCACAGGAGCCGCTCGCTTGGTGCTCTTCTCTCTTCTCTCCAGGTTGAACCCTGCGCCAGCTTGTGTGGAAGCCCTTCTAGCTTCAAATCTGTTTTCTTTTCATGTCTCGAGGCCTGAGGACGGCGGACTGAGCCGAGCTTTGACCCTCTCTCGTTCTCGCCGTCTCTGTCTCTGCCGTCCTCTCCGGACACCCAGAATCTCCACTGCTCGCACTTTTGTGTTGAGGCCAGTGGAAGCTCCTGGCCTTCTCGGGATAAATGATCCGGGAGGGAAGGGTCCCAGGCTTCCTGGCCCCTCTGCGGTCACACAGTGAAGGGAGGCTCCGGACCCCGGACGGGCACGTGGCTGTCCTGGTTTTCCTGCCCATCCTGTGATCATCATCGAGGCTCCGATTCAGCGGCTCCTCGTGTTTCCTCAGCGCCTGCCTGTTGACAATCACCTCTTTCCTTTCCCAGCCGGTTTTCCTCGTTCCTTCCTAAATGCGTGAATATTTATTACCGCAAAGGGAACGCTCATGACCGAGGGAGCTTGTTGACGTGACGGCAGCAGAGAAAAAGGACAATAAACAAGGGAGATTGAGAGGGCTCTGGAGGACGAGCAGGGGAGGGCCTGCACGCCAGGGCCTGTCACCAGAAGGGACTGGACAAGCTGCGGAGATGTGCAGAGGCCGCGTGTGGGCCTGGCCCGGGGAGGGGCGCTGCCTCGGCCCTGCTTACGGCTTGCCCGAGGGATTTAGGACGTGCCACGCGGCTCCTTTTATAGAGAAGCAGGAGCCTATCTGACGAGAAACGCCGAAGAGCTGACCGGACGTCCGGGAGCTGGAGCCTCGGGCCTGCTGCTGAAGTCCCCAGGAAGGACCAGGACCTCCCCAAGGACCCCGTTTCCCAGGAGCTCGGCGCGGTTGTTAGAAAGCATCGTCTCTTACTCCAAATTAAATGCTCAACTTTATAACAAAAATGGTTCTTTCTTCCGGGGCCAGGCAGGGAAGTCTAGAAAATTCTATGCCCATAAACTCTGCGGCTCCATTGGGCTGGGTTGCCTTGCCCAGGGAGGCGGGATGCCCCGGAAGCTGCGCTTTCTTCTCGGCGTCGCTCAGGGCCAGCCCCCGGAATGTTGGCCTTTCTGCACTTCCAGGTGGACAGCGAAGGGGCCTTCGGGCTTCCCTCAGTCACAGTCAGGCCCCATTTCTCAGGATCTGCGGCCACGTCGACACACAGGCCTAGGAAATAGAAGTGGCTCCGAGGCCAGGACCGGCTCCCTCTCTGTTGTCCAGGTGACCGACAGGGAGCCGGTGCTTGAGGATTCTTTGGGGATACCTTCCCTAGTCTGCCCCGAGGCCTTGGGGAGACCAAAGGAGACCACGGATAGATGCTCTGAGGAGCTGAGAGTGCGGTGCAAATTCAGGATATTATTGTTATTAATCTCCTCTTGGCTGCCCTCTTTGTTTTGGGGGGCCAAGTTTCCAATGAGGGCTTCTTCCCTTCTCTGTTGTTCTTTCAGGATGTCCACAGGCCCCTCCTCGGCCCTCTTCCTCCAGCTGAGATGTTAGATGTGGGCACACAAAGAGGCCTGTGGGTGTTTCCTCCCTGCTTTGCCACAGCACCACCCACGCTTCCCCTTAGGCATCCCAGGGGATCCCGGCCCTCTCTTTTCTTTCATGTGGCTCTGGCCAGCTGGAAGGACACCCCTGCCATCCGGGCAGCCTAGACCCTCGGGAACACCAGGGGAACAGGGTAGACTGTCTTTGCAGGGCAGCTTTGGCACCTTGAGCCCAAGGCCACGGCGCTCCGGGGTTCTTGACCCCTTCTGTCTCAAAGGCAGATTCCCCGAGAAGGATGACAGAGTGCCTGCATTTGTCACGGACTTTCCAGCAATGTTCAGATTTTGGCTTTTTGAGGTCGGCGGAGTTCTCAGGATCACCTATTTGGAGCCGGAAGGAAAGCGGCGATTTTAGGAGAGGGAAGGGGCTGGGCCTGGGATTTCAGGGAAGTGAGCACATTCCCTCTCCCAGTGAAGACGGGTTTGTTCTGCGTAACTTTGAGCCTTAGAAAGTTGCCTCGTGCAGATCATAGAGCCAGCTGGAGTCAGAGGCAGGACTTGAACCCAAGGCAGGAAATCCTCGGATTTCTCGAGCCCATGGTTAGCCCTCTTTCTGCTGCCCCATCGTGACTTTCTGATGGTGATGATGCGAACTCCTGTTTCTGCCGCATCCTAAGTGTTCCAAAGGGCCTTTCTCAGAGCAATTCGTGAACTAGGGAACGTGTTCAGGAGCCGTCATTTTATGGGTGAGCAGGCCTTAGGGAGGCAGAGTGGGGGGGAGGAAGACGAGGCCACCGCAGAGTCAACACTTTGGGAGAACAATGGGGAGCCGAGAGACCAAAGGCCACAGTGAAGATGGAAAACAGGAACGAGAGGAGTGAGGAATAGAAAAGGTGTTTCCAGTTATCATCTGTGGGATCTGGGCCAGTTACTTAGTCCCTTGGCCTCAGTTTGTCATCCATAGAAGGGCACTGGCAGAGTGGCCTCTGCTGGTCCTTTCCGCTTTACATCTAAAAAGTAGGAAATTATATAATAGAGTCCAGTGGGATGGTCCCAGGCCTGCCATCACCTGCCTCTGTGACGCTGGCCAACCCGCTTCCCTCCTCTGGGACTTAGTTTCTTATCTGTAAAACGAGGGGTTTGGATCCCTTTCAGCTGGCAAAAAACTGGAAAGTGAGGCCATTCCCATCCCCTGGGGAGGGGCTGAGCAAGCTGGGCATATGATTGTGATGGAATACTACTGAGCCACGAGAAATGACGAGCAGGTTAATGGTTGTTGTTTTTTTAAACCCTCACCTTCCATCTTGGAGTCATTACCGTGTCTTGGCTCCAAGGCAGAAGAGTGGTAAGGGTGGGCCATGGGGGTCAAGTGACTTGGCCAGGGTCACACGGCTGGGAAGTGTCTGAGGCCAGATTTGAACCTAGAACCTCCTGTTTCTAGGCCTGGCTCTCCATCCCCTGAGCTACCCAGCTGCCCCAGGTTAATTGTTTTTAATATGGAAAGAACTACATGAAATTATGAAGAGGAAGACCAGCAGAACCAAGAGAACGTCCTGTACTGAAATAGAAATAGTGTTTGAAGAATGACTTGTGTATGTCCACTTCTCCCAAAAGAATGGATCACTAGAAATAATCCAGATATCTATCTGCATTTATATATATCTGTCTGTCAGATGAAGCCTTCTCCAATAGGAAGAGGGGAGGGAGGGAGGGAGGGAGTTAACTGGGTATTTTAATGTAACAAACAAACAAATGAATGACTGATATTTAAAAATGAAGCTTTTGGACTCGGCGGCCTCTACGGTCCCATCTAAGTCTCGTTCCAAAAGCCCATCCTGGGAAGGGAATTGCAAAGATTACTCTTGAAGCAGGGCTCGAGAAGAGTGGAGGCAGAGGCCATCCGAGTTGAGGAATGAAAGAAACTCGGAAGCCAAGTTGGTAGAGTGGTCAGAGATGAGCTAGTAAACGTTCTCCTCCTCTTTGGGCCCCTCTTAGTAGATAATGGAGATAAAGAACTCTCTCTGATTGCCAAGCATCATTATTAAGCCTGGTTAACATTCGATTGCTCTTTCCCCCAATATAGCATTAAACCACAATAGCAAAACAATGGGAAAACCAGGAACAACCCTTTTTGTTTTTGAGGTTCAGTCAAGGCAGTGTGGGGTAAGGAAGAGAAGGGAGAGATCTGATATCAGGCAAGCTGGATTGGAGTTTCAGCTGCTCCTTATTACCTCGACTTTGGGTAATCCATTTAACCTGTGTTTACCTAAATTTCCTTCTCTGTGAAATCAGGAGATTGGATGAGGTGATCCCAAAGGGCCCCTCCAGTCCTAAATCTGAGGATCCCAATGAAAGCCACTTTTTAAAGTAAAGGCTCTGCTTACGAGGCAGCTCTTGTGCACCATTTAATAAATCTCCAGATTGCAGTGTCAGGACCCACGGAGAAGGTGAAATGTCCACGCCAGGCTATCGCTCCCATTTGTCAGATTGTAATCCCTGAAATGGGGTTCATGGTGCTTTTGGGAAACATGCTTTGGCCACCCCGAAGTGGCCAAATGTCTTCATCTTGGGCGAAGCCGAAGTCATGAGCCTTCTTAATATGGAACAGGTATATCATCTCTGGGTATTGTAGGCTATGTGTTGGGATCATAATCTGTCGGGGTTCGGGGGCTCCCACTTCCATTTGAAGAGGAAAGCAAAGGCTTTTTACCTAGAAATCAGAGGCTGCCGAATGATCGGCGTGGTGTACCTCGTCATTTACTAAAGCTTTAACATTGAGGATGGTCAGTGCTCATGTACTTGTACGCTTAATGGGATGAACCCTAAGATTCTAAAAAGATGCTGCTGATATTTCATTTTTTTGCCAATTGCACGTCATAAAATTGCACATAAGTTTTCCAAAGTTCTTCCTCCCTCCTTCTCTTCTCCCTCCTGGTGCTGGCGGATGATTCAACTGGGTTATACACGTATTATCACACCAAACATATTTTTGTAAGTGAATAATTTTATAAAACCAAACCCCCAAACAGAGACCCAAATAAACAAGTGAAAAATCATCCGCTCTCATCTGCGTTCCGACTCCACCAGTTCTTTCTCTTGGTCTAAGTCCCTCACAATCGTCCCGGATCGTCGCACGGCCGAGAGTGGCATTCGAAGATGCTTCTTGTAGTGGTTCATTGAGCATAATGCATCAGCTTCTCCTTGATGGCTCTGGTCCTTTCTGATTAGGACACACACCGAGATGTAGAAGCCAGCCGCATGCCAAAGCTAATTGTTAGACAAACAAGAGCATTTATTTATGGGTCATATGTACTAGGTTGGGAAAACAAGTCCAGGCTGATTTCTGTAATTCTCGCGTCTTTCATCTAGCTTTTCCACGACGATGGAGCCATGTTGTGAAAGAATGATGACAGGAGATCTGATTATCCTAGCGGTATCAGAATTAATGTTCGTCGATGGGGACGAGGGAGGGATTTTCTATCATGTGGCAGGAAGTTGGGGGTTTCATGGTTTACCTACTTGTCTATCCCTTTTGTTTATAAAGGAACATATGAAAGGCATAACAGACTCTGGCTGAGGGCTCATTTTCTTGGCAGGGAATTTATGCTTCTCAATTTTTCAAAAAAAAAAAATGGACTCGTGTTTTTTTAAGTCAAGGATTCCAGATTTGAGATCTTGTCGGATCCTGTCCAGCTGAAGCCCTTGTAAGACTAGCCATAACATCCAGATGGCTTGAGTCAGAAATGGGAGAAAGGGGAAACATTGCCCCACTCTCCTCTCTTTATCGCCCTCCTTCTCATGGTGAAGTTTGCATATTGGGATCCAGAAACTGGTGAATAATACTGTGATTGTGATTTCCTACAGGAAATTGGACAGCAAGAGAGTAAAATTGTGTGTGTGTGTACACCTTTAGGAAACAAACCATGTAAGAAGGGAGATCTGGGAAATAGATCATGGTGAAAAAACTTATGAATAAGCTCTTGGGCCTTTACCTTGGAATAGGGAGATACTCCTTTGGTCCCTCTGGAGTTCTCGGGAAATTATCCTTTCGGCATGTGAAATATTCAAGGTTTTGTTTTAATATCAGCACCTTCCTTCCCACCACTTGCAGCCCCCAAATCCCAAGCCCGTGGACACATACTTTACCTACCAGCACCATGGAAACTCGCCGATGGGAAAATGAAATTCCACGAACATAAAGAGTGACATCAGAAATGTCCCCAGATTGTCCCCAGATTTTACCTAATCCCCGCTCCTCCCCCAATGCCGTGGTTTCTTAGCCCTTTAAAAGAATTAAATTTGTAAGTTAAGGGAAGAGCGTGCTTGGGTAAGAGTCAAGAACAGACGTGGATTCCTAGGATTCGAGGCTCGTCGATTTAGGGCTGAGAGACAGGACCTCTGACTTACAGGCCAACTCCATCGTTTTGTAGAACTGAAGACAGAGGGGGAAGAGTGGCTTGACTGGGTTACCAGGTCATAAGTGTGTGATGTCAGGGAGGCCCTTGACTTTCTGACGCTCGACTTTCACATCTACAAAACAGATATAAAAATATCAATAAGTCTTGAGTAAAGTGTTCCATAACCCTTAAACCAAGACAGCAACAGAATAATCGTTGCTAAGAGACTGATGGCAGCCTCGTGGGTAGACGTCTGGCCTTGGAGTTGTGAAGGACTGAGTTTAAATCCTGCCTCTGACCCATACTGACCGAGTGACTAGGCAAACCACCCACACAGCTCCCCAAATCAATCATTCAAGGATGAGTTTCTGCTCCACATCGACAGGGAGTTCTGTCCATTGATTAAATCATAGGTCTGTACCCTAAACTCTTCCCCCACCCAAATTATTCCATTAAAATTGATTTGTTATAAATAACCAGAACCCTAACCCTAACCCCCATGCATATGGTGGAACAGAAATGGACCAATGAGGGAATGCTCAGAGTGGATAAAAGATGTTGTCAGGAGCAACAACAACAACAACAAAAAAATCCCTTCCCGAATACTGTCCTTGAACACCAAGATGGTCCCTGGCCAAAGTGTCGCCTCCACCTTTTAGAAGGGGAGTTTGTTGAAGATGTGGAGGGAGGCCTCGGTTTTTGGTTTGGGGTATTTTTATCCTTGGCTCTCAGCTCTCTCTCACTGTCCCTGTATTAAACATTTCAGTGCCTTCCCATTTGTTCTCTTCTACCCTTTGCCTGATGTGAAATGCAGACAGTGCACCCCATTCACCTCCGAGAACAGAACCAGCCTTTTAGAGAAGGCCCCTTGCATCCTGGGCCTCCTTGGGAGGTGTGAGGGTGGGAAGTGTTTTATGATGTGACTTCATTAACTTCGGGGCGTACGGAGCACCAGGAAGGAAACAGAGTCAGCTCCCCACATTTTAATTAAGGCTTCTGTTGACATAGGTGTATGCTGCAAACTCATCGCAGGTCATGGACCCCAGGTGTAGAGTCGGGAGGATGCGCCATTCGTGTCAGTGGTGACAAGGATGTTGGAGAATATGCGCCTGAGAGTTGTGATTTGGAGGGTGAGAAAACTGGGGGGAAGCGAGAGTCTATGTGGGTCCTGCCATGGATAATCTGGAGTGTCCAGAGCAGGAGACCAGTGTGGAGAAGGCCAGAGCATAGGGACCAAAGGGAGAATAGAAGCTGGTGGGGGGACCAGCCTGGAGAAGGTGTGGGAAAGGATGTGGTGCAGAAGTTCTGTCTTCAGGTATCCGAAGGGCTCTCCAAGGAAGGACGGATTGTGTGTTAGGATGAAGAGGTCAGGTGGGCTTGATGAAAGGAAAATGGCCCAGTAGTTACTGAAGAATGTGGATTTCAGATGTCTCTAGGATCTCCTAAGTTTTTAGTGACACGTGGACTTCCTCTAATATTGCCATTTCTGCCCTCCTGTTGCTACGTGTTCTGTTAATGCCCTCCCATAAGTTTGCCATCCACAGATGGCTGCCATGCTGGGCAGTTTTCCGATTTTCTTCTTACATATTGTGAATACCATTGGAGCACTTGTACTGATCTCCAGGTATCTCTTACTCTTAAAATCTGATCATCCGATCTTCTTTTTTAATTGTGTACATCCTTTTTTTAAAATTTTTTTTAGAAAAATCTTCCATGGTTAAATGATTCATGTTCTTTCTCTCCCCTCCACCCCGCCTCCAGCCGACATGCAATTCCACTGGGTTTTACATGTGTCATCGATCAAGACCTAGTTCCATATTATTGATATTTGCACTGGGGTGATCGTTTAGATTCTACATCCCTGATCATGTCTCCATCAACCCATGTGTTCAAGCAGATGTTTTTCTTCTGCGTTTCTGCTCCCACAGTTCTTTCTCTGGGTGTGGACAGCGTTCTTCCTCATAAGTCCCTCGGAATTGTCCTGGATCCTTGCATTGCTGCTAGTAGAGAAGTCAGTTACATTTGATTGTACCACAGTGTATCAGTCTCTGTGTGCAATGTTCTCTTGCTTCTGCTCCTTTCACTCTGCTTCACTTCCTGCAAGTCATTCCAGTTCGCATGGAATTCCTCCAGTTCATTATTCCTTTGAGCACAATAGTATTCCATCACCAACAGATACCACAATTTGTTTAGACATTCCCCAATTGAAGGGCATCCCCTCATTTTCCAATTTTTTGCTACCACAAAGAGCGCAGCTATATTTTTGTACAAGTCTTTTTCCCTATGATCTCTTTGGGGTACAAGACCAGCAATGGTATGGTTGGATCAAAGGGCAGACAGTCTTTTAAAGCCCTTTGGGCATAGTTCCAAACTGTCGTCCAGAATGGTTGGATCAATTCACAACTCCACCAGCAATGCATGAATGTCCCAATTTTGCCATACCCCCTCCAACATTTATTATTTTTCTTTGCTGTCATGTTAACCAATCTTCTAGGTGTGAGGTGGTACCTCAGAATTGTTTTGATTTACATTTCTCTAATTATAAGAGATTTAGAACACTTTTTCATGAGCTTATTAATATTTTTGATTTCTTTATCTGAAAATAATTGTGTGCATCCTTATCGAGACTCTTTGCCCCAATTTCTTTTCCTGGGTCATTATTATACATTCATAGGTTTAAAGGGGAAGGGGCTTTAGAGGCCATCAAATCCAACCCCTTCATTTCACAAATGAGGAAAATGAGGCTCAAGAAAGTTAAAGAACTTACCCATGGACTTAACCAGCTAGAAATGACTGAGACAAGATTTGAACTCAGGTCTTCCTGATTCCAGGACCAGCTCTCTGAACACCTTGACATCTTGCCATCCTTTGTGTTGTTCAGTGTCACCTGGTGTTTCCTTGTTGCCCTCTGAATGTTCCATGTAGCCCAACCAGTCACCAATACCAGTAGATGGTAGATGGTTGACATGGAAAAGGCAGTCCTTTGTTTTGTTTTGCTGAGAAGTGCAGGAGTATTTAAGGCGCTTTCCCATTCTCTGAAGCTAATAGAGGCTACCCCCACCACTTGTATGATTTGGGGTCCGACTGGAGTTGTCCAAAAGTGGAACGGGCTGTCCCAGGTGCTGATGGTCTTCAAGCAGAGGGTGGAGAGTGCTGGAGATGGGAGTCTTGATCAGGAAGAGGTTAGCCTGGGTGGTCTCTGGGGTCCCTTCCAGCTCTGAAAGCTCACCCCTCAAGATCCACTGAAAAAGCATTTTACTTCTGTGAGAGCCCCCATCGCATCTCCTTGTGCCTCAGCACGCAGCTGCGCGCACATGCACAGACATGCACAGATGCAGATCTCACCCTGGAAAAAGTTTCCCAGGCCATAGAATTGTCCTGGAAAAAACCAAGCACGCTGCTATTAGATCATTTTCGCCAGTGTTTTTGGAGCAGAGCAGGGCAAATAATGATCAATTAAGTGACCGCTTTGGTCTTGGTCTTTAGGGAATTAGGGATGCACATAATTAATGGAAATGCTTTTCCTCAAAGCAAGAGTTTTCTTGAAAAAGAGCCATCAGGAGCTGGTCCAGAACTTGCCTGGGGTCTTAGGGACAGAGGAAGGAATGCACTAATAGTGTAGCCAGGGAAATTAAGGACAAATAATTCTTCCCTTTCTTCCAGGAGGGTGGGCAGATCAGTCAATGTCCTACTGTCATGGAATCATAACATTTTAAAGCTGGCAGGCATCTCCCTTAGGGGCCTTTCATTGCTCCCCAACCCCCATCAGGGCATACCTGACAAGTGGTCACATGGCCTCAGCTTGAGGATGTGCGGAGAGAGGGAAACTGTTGCCTCCGTCACATCATTTCCTCGGGCCTCAGTTTCCCCATCTGTAAAACGAGGCCATTGGATTGAATGACCACTAGGGTCCTGCTTATCTCTAACTATGATCCTCTGACTTCCTCAGACAGACTGGACAGGCTCCTTTTGGACATTTGTTCCAATGTTTTCTTCCTGGGGCCAAGAAATGATCTCTATAGCCTCCTGGTCCATTTTGTTCAAGATTTACCAAGCTAATGAAAGGCTTCCTACCACCTAGAGTGCCCACCGTCTCTCCCCTGCCTGGCCAGATCTTCCCTGGGAAGTCAGAACTTCTGCACAGAATGTGGACTGAAGCTCTGAGTCTGATTGGAAGCAGGGAGAGTGCGGAGGGCTGGGAATGGCCCCATAATTCTCATCACAAATGACTTTATGCCCTGCTTTCAGATTTGCAAAGTGGCCTAGACCAGTTCTCTCCCTTTGACCCTCAGTCTCTCTTGGGGAGGAGGCCGGCCCTTTGACCGAGGAAGGCCCTTGAGCTGAGAGAGGTGAAGGATCTACCCCGAGGATGGTTGAGGTCACATATGTGACAGACGACACCCACAGCTCATTGTGTCCGAAGCGGGGCTCAGACTCAGGCCTTCTTGGCGCCAAGGCCAGCCCTGTGTCCACTGTGCCTCCTCCCATCCTGGAGAGCCTGCCCACCCCGGGCCCCCGAGCGTCCCCCCTCCTACACTTTCTTGACCCTGTGAAATTCGCTTAAGCCCCAGATACACCTCCCTTGGCTTTAGCTCCCATGTGGTGGATGGATGGATGGACGGATGGAGATCTGCTTTGGCAGAGAGGGTGCCCATCCAGGGAGTTCTTTAGAGAGATGGACAAGCCACAGGCACCTTTGGCCTCCCGCGCTGCCTGGCTGCAGCCTGTGCTAATCGCCTCCATGGCTGACTTTGCATGACCCTTATTAAGGGGATCATCGCAAGGTGCCAGAAAAACCCTCGAAGGGGACGTTGAGCCAAAGAAGGCTGTCGCATTGCGTTCATTGACTAGAGGAGGAGGCGAGAAAGGGGGCAGTTTATGACCATAGATGGAGTCTGGCTTGAATGTGTACCTTTTCCTCAGTCTAGTCCAGGCCATCTGTGGTCTCAGTCGTGTCTACGCTCCCTCCAGCAGTGTAGACTGAGACTCATCCCTGCAGATCTGTCTTGTGCCACTCACATCCATAGTTCCCACATGTCCACCTCAGAGATCCCCCCCCCCCCATCCATGAGCTCTCTAGATATGACACGGAAGCCATTGGACTATCGGGCTGGCCTCCATTGCCCGTTGCTCTCGTTCTCCAGTGGGCTCATCGGCTAATCTTGGGCGATTGAATCTCAAAGGGAGGGAAAATATATTTTGTTCTTGCTTTGGACTGGATGGAGACATCAAATGTTTCGTCTCTCAGGAGCAGCGATGTGCACTTTGTGTAGGGGTCGTAGATAGTTATAAAAAACGACGAATTGGAGAGGAGGCAGAGAGGGGGTCCCGCAGCACACAGAGATCTGTAATTGGACTTGGGAAGATGGGAGTTTGAATCTTGCCACAGAGGCTTACTGTCCGGGCGACCCTGGGAAAGTCATTCATTCTCAGCCTCAGTTTCCTCATCTGTAAAATGGAGATAATAATAGTACCTACATCCCAGCATTGGTTTGAGAACCAAATAAAATCATATATACAGAGCATTTTGTAAACCTTAAAGTTCTTTAGGATTGCTGCCACTGGAGGTGAGACCCAGGAAAGTGAGTTACATGGGCAAAAATGGCACCATCAAGGATTCGGAGGTGGGAGGGACCCCATGGTCCACCGAGGCTGAGCCCCTTGTCTGTCTCTCTGTCTGTCTCTCCCTTTTTCCTCCCCATAGTTCTCCTTTTTGGGTCTTTCCCCCCCTTCTTTCTTTCTTCCAGAGAAGGGAAGGTACTTAGCCAAGATCCAGGAGCCAGCTGGCTCCACATCGAGGTGGTGTTCTGGCCCCTCCAAGGGGTCTCCAAAAAAGAAGCAGTTTATCTCTAGATGAACTGTTTTTCATGGTGTCATAACCTCCTTATGCCTCCTTCTAAGAGAGGAAGGAAGGAAGGAAGGAAGGAAGGAAGGAAGGAAGGAAGGAAGGAAGGAAGGAAGGAAGGAAGGAAGGAAGGAAG
>NC_058130.1:7005702-7035818 GCF_016433145.1 Gracilinanus agilis | reverse complement strand
CCTTCCTTCCTTCCTTCCTTCCTTCCTTCCTTCCTTCCTTCCTTCCTTCCTTCCTTCCTTCCTTCCTTCCTTCTTTCTCTCTCCTCTCTCTCTCCCTTTCCTGCCTCCCACCCCCCCATCTTAGCAATCCCTGCTCCCTCTCAGCCTGAGGCCTAGCCGTGGTGAATTTCCTTAAAAGCCCAAACAGCACAGGGACGTAAGCTTGTGGCTGAAAACCAGTCCTTTGATGTCTTTCCTTTGGAGATTTGTTTAGGCAAGGCAGAGAAACTGGCCACTTCTGTGACCCTTGACTGAGAAAGTTTCAGCCTCAAGTTGGAGACCGTCCGTTTAGGCCTTGGCATCTGAGTGGGTGCTGATGGATAGGAACACAGCCTGAGCTGTCACTAGCTGTCAGATGCCCTGGAAATGGGAGCTCCTTGAGCTGGGACGAGGATGTCTCCCACAAGGGGGGAAAGTCCAGATGAACCCTCATCCGAACTCCCATTTTAGACTCTGCCCGGGTCACTTCACACTCGTTCACAATGCATAGTTTCCATGTCCTGGAAGGTATTTGGGACTTTCCTTCCTGAGAGCTTTGTTTAAACCCTTTGACTATCCGGCCCTCTGCGAGAGGGGTAACAGATAAGGAATGCTATCAGAGCATCTCGATGTGAGACATGATGGCGAAATGCGGTGGAGCATGGAATTTTATTTGGTTCTGCAATTTGATAAATGATGGACTATCTCTGGGTCAGATCTAGTCCAGATCTGTTCCTCCCATCTGTCACCAAGACAGAACTAAATAGCCCCAGATTGGTGGCCATCATGAAGTAAATGAATCATGTCAGATCTTTTCTTCATTAATGGGCCCTGAGTTGCCTGGCTCAGATAATCAAATGGCCGACAGTAATGGACCAGATTCTGAAAGTCCATTCATTCACCCCCTCCCTCCCTCCCTCCCTCCCTCCCTCCCTCCCTCGTCCTCGGCGACTCTCAGTGACTCCGGCAAGCCCTTCCTCCCCCTCTTTTGATGTTGGCTCTAACTCGATGCTCTTCTCTTCACTTATGCTCGCAGAATGCAGGGAGGGAGGAATCCAAAGTCACGTCACCCAGGATCTTTCCTGACTTGTATCTGAAATATTTTGGTTTAGCTTTTGGCCTGGGAAAGCAGCATCACGGAAATAGAGGAAAGGAGGATCCCGGATCCCGCAGCGGCCATTGGGTCCAAAATATTTCTGAACAATGTTCCTCTCGCCAACATTTTCGAGGTGTGACCAGCTAGCTCTTACCTACAACCCTCCAATCACGGGGCCAGGATTCCTTGAGATGGCCCGTTTTACTTGTGGATGATCATTCCCTGTGAGGAAGACTTCCTGGACATCTGGCCTCAGGGTGTGGCACTGCTCCTGGCTCTTCCTGCGGGGTCAGTCTTGGGGGTGTACTTGTTCCTTCTAGAGGACACCCCATCTTCGGTCTCTGTGACTTTGTCCTGGAATTGTCTCATGGCTGTTCTTCTCTTCTGCTTCTTAGAATCCTGCTTCCCTTAATACTCAGTTCAAATCTCATTTTCTCCCAGAGGCCTTTCTTGGTCTGCCTTGCTACTGGTTCCACCCTCCTCCCGAAAAAGGACTATCCATCTGCTATGTACGCACTGAATTGTAGACATATTGTTTGCCTCATTAGAATGCTGCCTTCTTGAGGGAAGGGACTATCTTTGATTTGATTTGATTTTATTTATTTTTTAAACCCTCATCTTCCATCTTGGAGTCAATACTGTGTATTCGCTCCAAGGCAGAAGAATGGTCAGGGTGGGCCATGGGGGTCAAGTGACTTGCCCAGGGTCACACAGCTGGGAAATGTCTGAGGCCAGATTTGAACCCAGGACTTCCCATCTCTGGGCCTGGTTCTCCATCCACTGAGCTACCCAGCTGCCCCCTATCCTTGATTAAGGGTACTTTGCACAACACGTGGCCCACTGTAAACACTTAATAAATCTTAGTGATCGATGGGTCTTTTACATGATTGTCCTACAGACACTTAAAAGAGCGTTATGTCCTTATCTAGGCTGTACGTCCCTGCTTCTTTTGACCCACTTTCAGGTAGCAGCCCTTCTAGGACTAAGTGCTCGATTCCCATTCGTGCTCTTTGGCTGCGTCCCCAGAAAATGACCAACTCCTTCCTCCCTCGGAGTTCTGGGGGTAACCCTGCGGACGTGGCACTGTCTGCTTCTGAGGCTCCAGAGCCTTCCTCCAATGTGCTCCCCACTGTTTGCTAGCAAGCCTCAGGAGATGAGCTTCTGGAATGGGCTGCGGGGTTGTAGTCAAGACAGCCGGTACCAAAGTATCCCTGCAGGAGTTTGGGCCCTCTTCTCCCCTGAGCACTCGCCGAATCCGAGGGCGCCTGGGCTCAGGCTCAAAGAGCATCTGCAGCAAAGGGGCAGCTGGCGGCTCTTGGCTGGAATCCTCAGGAGTTCCTCTGAGGGTTAATGCCTTGGTAGAGTCCGTGACTGCATTTCTCTTTGCTCCACAGGAGTCAGCTGCTCCCTTTTGTCTGTGGGTCATCCCTTGCCTTAGCCCGGCTCTCCCCTGGATGCGTGGTTTGTTACTGGTCCGAGCTCCCTACTGACACGGTCAGGGAGGGGGCAGGGCGTAATACTCCTTCTGGGCGCCCCCCTTGCTGCCCAGCGGTACAGGCGGCAGGACCTGGGTCACCAGCCTCGGCTGGATTCACTGCTGGGTCTAGAGGCGTGTTGGATCCCTCCAACTGGATTCCAATCCATTCATTACTTAAGATCTGACTTCGTCGAGCGTCTCCAAGCGTGCCACTCTTTCTAAACGGGTTACGGATTTGGAAGTTTACCCTGGATGGATTCAGTGGGGGTGTTTGGACTCTGTTGACCCTTTGCTCGATTCTGTAATGCAGCCCAAGAGGGATCCTCGTGTGATGAAGGTTTCAGCGAGTGGAGCGTCTTCGGAGCTGTCCTAATGGAAGTGGAGAGGGTGCAGGGCACGCCTTTCGTGGACTTCACTTCAAGTTGACTGGGGTTGGGGTGGAATGTACAGGTTTTAAACACAAGCCAAAAAGCGCAAGATCTCCTTAGAGGGGCTTGTGAGTTGGGGAGTTTTAAGAACCCTTTTTTCTTTTCTTTTTTTTTTTTTTTTTGGTGAGGAAATTGAGCATCACACATGTCGAGCTAATCCCAGATGAAGGTAGGACTTATAGGAGGAGGCTCTGGCCAGGGGCTGGGAATCTAAACATTCCAGGACTACATGAGCTGGTCATTATTTTAGGCTCATTTCCCAGGTGGAGCTTGTTTTATCCCAGCACCTGTGAAAACAAAACAAAAGCACAATCCTGTAATTTCAAGGAATCCCCACTTGTGCTTCTGGCATAGTGTGGCCCTGAGGAGTTCTGGTCGGAATCATATTTTTCATTCTCCTTTTTTCCCTTTTGAAACTGTTCAAGTCAGCAATTGATGCTTGAGGAATAGCAGTATAGTACTCTACCATCCTTGCGCCAGGAGAGGTGTCCTTCCTGATTTCATCGTCCACAAGCATTTATTAAGCACCTCTGATGTGCCAGGTACTATTCTAGGGCTTTCGGGGTTCTAGGCCTGGATATTTAGAGACGCATGTGAGAGAGTTCCTGCCCTCAAGAAGCTTTCATTCTGGGGCAGTGGGGAGGCTCAGTAGATTGAGAACCAGGCTCAGAGACGGGAAGTCCTGGGTTCAAATCTGGCCTCAGACACTTCCCAGCTGGGTGACCCTGGGCAAGTCACTTGACCCCCATTGCCTACCCTGACCACTCTTCTGCCTTGGAACCAATACAGTATTGATTCCAAGATGGAAGGTGAGGGTTTTATAAAAAGAAGCTTTCTTCCTATAGGAGATGAGGCTTCAATCCATATACAGATGAGTTAGCACAAAATACACATCAATTTAATTTAGATAAAGTAAATGAGGGGCAGGAAGGATCTAAAAACTGGCTGAGGTAGAGGTAGACACCATTACGAAAGGCTTCCTGTAGGAAGGAGGGAACTAAGAACTGCCAAAGGCCAGGTAGCAGAGGGATTTAAGTGCCGAAGCACTCAACAAGGAAACTTCTGTTCTATCCAGGAGATAACTGGAAGCCATCGGAGCTTCTTGAGCAGGGAATGGCGCGGCTGGACGTGTGCCAGGGCGATAGTGATTCAGCATCTGGGTAGGGATAGACCGAAGAAGAGGCGGCCTAGAACGCGGCTATTCAGTTAGCAGCGTATGGTAGCAGTCTCTGCTCTCTGGCGGAAGAGATGGGCTCATGCAGGATACATTATTGAAATTAGAACCTGGCTGGATGTGCGGGTCAAGAGAGAAGAAAGAGTGGAAGACGTCACTGAGATTGCCAGTCTGGACCATTAGAAAGAGGGCAGTGCTGTCGAGAGAGACAAGGAATATAGGAAAAGGGAAATGTTGTGGAAAGAAGATCATGACTTTTGATTGAAAAATGCTGAGTCTGAGGTACAGACCATCCAATAGAGCAGGGGCCGGTGACCTTTTTGGCCATGAGAGCCATGAACGCCACATTTTTTAAAATGTCATTTCGTGAGAGCCGTCCAGCGCTCACAGGGCGGCTCCTGTAACAGTGCCTGAAAAAAAATGGACTTTACGGCTCCTGCAGAAAGAGCCACATCTGGCCCTCGAAAGAGCCATACGTTGCCGACCCCTGCAATAGAAGATATCCTCTCGACAGTTAGTGACGTGGGCCTGGAGTTCAGGAGAGACACTGAGGCTGGATATATAGATGTAGGAATCATCCACATAGAGATGAAAGCTAAACCCAATGGAGATGAGCAAAATTGGGAAGAGAGGGAGACACAGAGAGAAAGACAGAGACAGAGTCTGAGAGGGAGAGAAGGAGGAAGAGGAGGAGAAGGATGATGGTTTTTTAAATTTAAATATTTTATTTTATTTTTTTTAAACCCTTGTACTTCGGTGTATTGTCTCATAGATGGAAGAGTGGTAAGGGTGGGCAATGGGGGTCAAGTGACTTGCCCAGGGTCACACAGCTGGGAAGTGGCTGAGGCCGGGTTTGAACCTAGGACCTCCTGTCTCTAGGCCTGACTTTCAATCCACTGAGCTACCCAGCTGCCCCCTAAATATTTTATTTTTTTAGAAAAATTTTCCATGGTTACATGATTCATGTTTTTACTTTCCCCTTCACCCCCCTCCATGTCCAACACACATTTCCACTGGTTTTCACATGTGTCATCAATCAAGACCTATTTCCATATTATTGATAGTTGCATTGATGTGGTCCTTTCGAGTCTACGTCCCCAATCATGTCCACATCAACCCATGTGTTCAAGCAGTTGTTTTTCTTCTGTGTTTCCACTCTTGCAGTTCTTCCTCTGAATGTGGGCAGCGTCTTTTCCATAAATCCCTCAGAATTGTCCTGGGTCATTGCATCGTAGTCTGTTACATTTGATTTGATTTGATTTTTTTTAAACCCTTAACTTCTGTGTATTGGTTCCTAGGTGGAAGAGTGGTAAGGGTGGGCAAGGGGGGTCAAGTGACCTACCCAGGGCCACACAGCTGGGAAGTTACATTTGATTTTACCACAGTGTATCAGTCTCTGTGTATAATGTTCTTCTGGCTTCTGGAGGTCATTCCAGTTCACATAGAGTTCCTCCAGTTTATTATTCCTTTGAGCACAATAGTATTCCATTACCATCAGATACCACAATTTGTTCAGCCATTCCCCAATTGAAGGGCATACCCTCGTTTTCCAGTTTTTTGCCACCACAAAAAGCACGACTATAAATATTTTTGTACAAGTCTTTTTATCTATGATGTCTTTGGGGTACAAACCCAGCACTATGGCTGGATTGAAGGGCAGACAGTCTTTTAGAGCTCTTTGGGCATAGTTCTAAGTTGCCATCCAGAATGGCTGGATCAGTTCACAACTCCACCAACAATGCACAAATGTCCCAATTTGTCCACATCCCCTCCAACATTCATTACTCTCCCCTGCTGTCATTTTAGCCAATCTGCTAGGTGTGAGGTGGTACCTCAGAGTGGTTTTGATTTGCATTTCTCTAATTATTAGAGATTTAGAACACTTTTTCATGTGCTTATTGATAGTTTTTATTTCTTTTTATCTTAGAATTGCCTATTCATGTCCCTTGCCCATTTATCAATTGGGGAATGGCTTGATTTTTTATACAATTGATTTAGCTCCTGACAAGGATGATGATCTTGCTGAGATGATGGAAGAGAGGCCAGAGAGGAAGGGGAAGATCCAGGAGAAGTCAGAGACATGCAAAACCATTAGCAAAAGCTTTATTATCAAAATATTCTTCTTCCTGTGTGAAGCACCCCTCGTCTACTTTTACAATATTTTCCGAGTTTCCCTTTGAGATGAGATGCTCCAATCCTGTACATGTCCACACACACACACACACACACACACACACACACACACACAAAACTATTTATCTCTGTCTACATCCTTTCGTGTGCACACATATACAGATGAAGCCAAATGGAGGTCCACACAGACAGCTGCACGTGCAATGGCTGTGTATGTGACCTGAGGCAACTCTCTGGACTGCAAAGTGTTCCAGGTGACTCTCGAAGAACCGAACTTTCAGAGAAGATGCTCGTTGGCACTGGGAGAGGCAATTTCCTCACCTGGGAGTTTCTTACCCCAGTGAAAGCCCAGGTCTGGTGCCTTTCTAGCCACCTCTATTTAGATGGTGTTTATGTTTATACTTTGATTTATACATATAAGCATGTAACACAGTGTTAATGACACCCAGAGGATTTCAATCAATCCAATAATACTATTTATAAACTGCATAAACCATAAACAACATCTGTACCCTCAAGCTGGGCTTGCCATGGGAACGAAGACTCCACGACTGCCGCCTAAGAACTTCTCCTGCAGGCAGCTGTGGGGCCGGGGCTCTTCGGCCGCAGAGAAGGAGCCATTTCACTCTGAACTTGTCTCTGGAGCTCTTGAACCTTTTAACTAAGTCGGAATGGGAAGCATTTCATTTGGGGGCAGGTTCAGAGGACTTCTCTAAGGGCCTCAGGCTGATAGCTGGGTGGCTGCCCACTAAACCCGGTATCTTAGAGGTAGCAGCAATGGCAGACCAGTGAATGCTGCTGCATCCTCTGCTGGCCCTGACTGAAGATTCTGGCCATTGACTGACTCCGGTGACCTCTGAGAAGCCCATGCAATGGGCTTAGGCTGGCGAGTTGCCCCCAGACAAGCAGTGGGTTGGGAATCAGCGTTCCAGGCTCAAAGCACCTATTTGGCCTTGGGGAAGGCCCCCTTCCATTCTCTGCCCCTGCGCTTCCTCATGTGTAAAATGACGGGGTTGGGCTAGATGTCTCTGAGGCCCCTTCTCTCTCTCTCTCCAAATCTGGGGTCTGACGATGTCAGTATTGTTTTCATCCTGAAAATGTCATGAATAAAGACGCGTCGGCACGAAACCGGATGTTCTCCGTCAGGCCAGATCTCCTGGTTCAACCCTGTGCGCTCCGAAGGCACACAAGGAAGACGTTCTCCACTTGCTCCTCTGGGCGCCAGGGTGGGATGGGGCGGCTCTCGCCCTGCTCCTCCACACATGCTGCTTTGCTCCTCTGGCCCCCAATATTGGACTGGGTAATTTATGAATTGTGTTGTGATCAGATCTAAATTTAATCGGAGAACATGTGGTCTGGGGGAAAACCAGCAAGAGGTTGATTCCTCTGCTATCCAGGAATCTAGAATCCTGGCTAGAAGACACATGCGGGGATGGGTCAGGCCTCCCCCCGAGATCACGTCCCCTCCCTGCCATCCCTAGTGGATAGACTCGGGTATGGTTATGGATCTCATACCTTTGCTGCTAATGGCCAGGCTCCAGCATGGAGCTAGGAGCATTTTGGCATGATTCGTGGGCATCTCATGCCCGTGATATGAAAGCTTGGCCTTCCACAGAAAGATAACTGAGTGGAGGCTGGAAGTTAGGGGTGGGGGAAGTTCACCTCTCTGATGGGGTGAGGCAGAGCTTTTGGGGAGCCATCGTGTGTCATCCCCATGTTCAGGTACCATATTTGCTAGGTTAGAGACCTCTGTGAAGAAACCAGGAACTCTAAGACTGAGCAAACTGACCTGGACAGTCCAAATTGGAATCTCCCAGTGACGTGGCTTTAATGGTGCCTTCTTCAGCCAAGACTGAGTTAATTCCCCTTTTGTCTCTTCTCTCTCCGTTTCTATGTCTATTGGTCTCTTTACTTCTCTCTGGCTTTCACTCTTTCTTTCTGCCTCTCCCTCCTGCCCTCTCGACTTCTCCGACTCTCTCCGAGCCTTGTAGTGGTAGGTATGGAAGTTGCCTCCACCGAGGCAGATGCCAGTCTTTAAGAGAGCCTCAGAAAGGTCAAGGAACCCTCAATTTGATCACTGCCACATAGCAAATAACCCCTGGGGACAGAGTTTGAACCCAGGTCTGCCTGGCCCAACCCTCCATCTGCTAAGTCACACAGCCTCCATTTCTAGAAAGTAGTTTTCAAATCCAAAGAGAACGTGTCCCCCAGAATTACCCCCACCCCCCCCCCCACCCACCACAGCGCTAAGGAGGGATTTTCATTCTTTAAGTTTTTAGTGAAGCTTTTTCTGACATGTTTGCCTCCACTCCGAGCATTCCCTTCGAACACAAGCAAACACCCATCCACCCCCCCCCATACAAAGTGCTTCATGTAATGCCATCCACAGTGAACTGTGTACGTACTGCCCCACACCTGGATTCCTCCACCCCCTTACTGATAGGAAGAAAGAGCTTTTCATGCCGGTGCCCCTGGACCACGACGGCGGGGACAGCTAATCAGCGGCCGGCTCATGTCGTTGTCGTCATTGTCTGGCTGGTTTCCTGGTTCTGTCCTGCTTCCTCCAGATCTCTCTTTTGGGGGGTTTCCTAAGGCCTAGGAATATGTCGTCGTGTCCACATCCCGCCCCTTGTCGAGCCCTTCCCCAAGCACTGGGGACCAGGCTCGTTTCACTGGTCTCCGAGAATTTCCTCTTTGTGCCAGAAGAGGATCCCTTTTACAAACGTCCTCTCCCGCGGTTCGGCTTTTCCACAAGGGCACTCGGCATCCTTTTCTTGGAGCACTTTGACAGCTGAATAATACTTATCTCTCGGAAAGTCATTACAGGGAAAATGCTGGAGCCCCGCGTGTGAAAGCACTTCCCCACAGGCTAAGAACGTCCATCAGTGCGAGGGTCTCGTTACACCCGGCAAACCCAGAAGCGATGATTTCCCTCCATCCCTAAAACGCAGGCGAGCTACAGTGACTTCACATTCCAGTGCAGCGTGCAGGGCCTCATGACCTCGTACCCCACATACTCCGGCTCCCCCCTTTATCATCCTTTGAGTGTTTGCTCACTTTTCAGCACGGAGGTTTCTTCTTCCTGTCGAAAGCTCACCTCCACGCTCACGCCGGGCCTTGTCGGTATCTGTCCTCCTCCCTTGGCTCGTGGCCACGTCCCCCTTTTGGTTCCACATGTTGCCCAGAGGGAGAAAGGCTCTTTGTTCCCCTGATTCTTTCCTCTCGAATGGCTCTGGTCGCCTGGCTCCAGAGTTTCTCGAAGTCATTGCATCTTCCTTGATGTAGAAGGGAGCCATGAATCTGGAGGGATGGGGGCAGAGCCAAGTTGAGGCTGCCTCAGTTTCCTCCGGGAACATCTAGGCCAGGGGCTCCCAAACTTTTTTGGCCTCCCGCCCCCTTTCCAGAAAAAAAAATTTTACTTAGCACCCTGGAAATTATGAAACTATTTATCAAACTCAGAATAGAATGGAATACAAAAAAAGGGTGGCCATCACCGCTTCCCCTGGATTGCTGCAGCACCCACCAGGGGGCAGCGGCGCCCACTTTGGGAATCACTGATCTAGGCCAACTTTTAACTGCAGAGAACTCACTGGTGCCATTTTCAACAAAGGGCCATCTGGCCGCTGCTTAAAGATTTCCGGTGCTGACAGCTCCAGACTGCTCGAGTTAACCCATTCCACTTTGGGACAGTCGTAATTATTAGTATCTTCCCACCTGCCATATATAGTCCTGCGATCAGCCTCTTCGCAGCAGACGCCAGTCGTTCCTGTTCTGCATCCCATCCAGGCATCACAATCCAGTCTTTCTTCCTCATGATAACTGTTCAGTACTTGAAGGCATTTGGCTCTGGATAGCCCGCCAAGGCTAAATATCAGTCCCTTTTACCTGTCACCACGTGCCATGGTTTCAGGGTCTCCCACGATCCCCGCCGGCTCCCCCTGCCCCCATCTGAGAGCTTCTTTTAAAGCAGCCCAAGGCTGAAGCATTCTTCTGTTTTGAGTTGGGATTGAGCTCTAGGCAGCTTGGACTCATCCACAGGTAGACGGCTCTGTTGCACAGTGGATAAAATATTAGACTTGGGCCCAAGAAGCTCGCCTCAGCCATTTACTAGTGTGTAACCCTTAGTAAGTCTCAGCCTCTCTCAGACTCAGTTTCTTCATATATAAAATGGGGATAATCTTAACCTCTACCTCCCAGCGTTTTTGTGAGGCTCATAGAAGATAACACATGTAACATGCTTTGCAAATTATAAAGTGCTCTCCAAATACTAGCTGTCATCATAATGATTTAAGTGCTTTCTCAATAAGATCCAGGATTATTCAGACGATATCAGCCCAGCAGTCCTTACGGGACAAGCCAAATGGAGGGAGAATTCCTGTTGTTGGATGGCCAGTCCATTGAGTTAGTGATGTGAATCCATGTATCTGGGGCAAGCAAAAATGGACAAGCAGTGACTTGGGCCCATGCTTGAAATGGGACAGAGAGAATGAACCAGATGGCAGTTGGGAAATTATGTAGACCTTTAGCCACCTCAATTAATTTTTATGGACATTTAACCACCTCAAGCTGATTCCTGGTGCAAATCACCAGTGTTTTAGCAAGGATATTGCTTTTTCTGGTGATCCTGGGGAAGGCTGGGAAGCTCAGAACGTTGCAATCTTGGCAGGACCGAAGCGTGAGCGATTTCTTGGGGGGCTGAGGAATGCGTGAACAGTAATCGTAGGGTTCAGCCCATTTCCAAAGATGATCTTTTTTTGGAAGAAGAGCCGTAAGGGATATTATGGGGGGAAAGCGTGACTGGGCCAGAAGGTGGGCCAGTCACAGGATGAGAGTGAAGGGTAATAGTTGGATGACCCAGATGTTGTACAGGTACCCACAAAACATCATCCGGAGGAAGGTCTCTGGATTTGGGTTGGATCCTTTGTGGAAGATCCATGGAAGAACGTGAACAAAATGGACTTGCAGGTCCTTTGAAGCGAACAGTGTTTTAGGTCATACAGTTATATCATGATATAAGTCCCTCATGTTGCAAATGGGGAAACTGAGGCCCCGGAAATGAAGTGACTTGCTCACGGTCACACAAGTGGCAAGTGGCAAAGCAAGGCTGAATGACTTTAAGCCCAGCCTATTTCCCTAAGCCACCACATCTCTTTTTCTAGGTCCAGATCGGACAGAGCCACTTGTGAGATCCCTTCCAGCCCCGAGTGCTTCTAGTGGTCTCCGTTCTTCAGCAGAGAAGCGGGGACAGTGTGTGTGCAGAGGGGGGCTCTGTACTCTGAGCCGTCAGGGAGAAGGGGGTCAGCTAATGCGAGGTGCATTGTCTGGCTCCAGGTGCTGATCCTCGCCTGCAAGACCGTAAAGGTTTTTCCTTTCACTCATGTCCGGGAAGGATGACATTTGGAGGGGAGAAAAGGCGGAAGATCTATAGCAGGACAATAATCTCTCGGAAGACCTTCCTGGCTTCTCCGCCGGAGGGAGTTTGCAGACATGTTGGCTCGGTTCCTCCCTCTGGACCTCCGTGAGCCGTGTCTGGCTCCACCACAGATGCCAGGCCAGAGTGGCCTTCTCTTGTGGATGAGCCGGTCCTGTGGCCGGCCAACAGGCTGGAGCCAATGGGCTGAGTTCAGACAAAACCAGGAGTGATGTGTAAACCAGCCCCAATGCTTTCGATGGCAGAGAAAAGGTGAATGGGGTACTCGGCGGGGCTCGAGGGGAGCTGAGAAACCTGCTGAGGGTGGATTCTCTGCATGGACTGTCACCTACTGCAAGAGACACTAGCCCGATGGGGTGCTGTTGTGGCTTCGCTCACGTTAGGGGAGCCCCCCTCAAGCCAGGCTTGGGGTTGTCCTCGGTCTCCACAGAGGCACGCCTCCAGGGTACACATCGACGTGTCGCCATGGCTGGAGCAGGGAGCCTCTTCGGGTCTTCTGGAGGTTAATTTTCAGTTCACATGACAAATGCCTTTGGGTTGGGGTTTCCACATCTCAGTTGCCGGTGCCCCGCTCTCCGCTGGCACCGAGTGCTGCCTTCTGGACAGCTCTGGGCCCGGGTGCTTTTCCAGCTTTGGCGAAGGAGCCGGGAAGACAGTAGCTTCCTCCCCGGATCCGATCTCATTCGGGGGAACCCAGGAATGCTCTTTCTTCAAGAAATGAGACAATATTGGTAAAGTGCCTGGCACAGTGCCTGCCCCTTAGTAGGCCTCGTCCCTTCCCCTTTCGGCTGTGGGCCTTGGTCTGCCGCAGCCGCTCTGGCGTTTTCAGGCTTTCTCAGAAAGGGCAGGCACAGTGGCCGAGGATGCTAAGGGTTCCGCAGGCTTTTATTACGAGTACGATGGAATACACACAAGCAGAGACTCGAGACCTCCCCTGACACACTGAGAGCACAGAAAAGGGGGTTCAAGGCCAGGGGTGAAGCTCATGCATGCCGCTCAGACACCAGAGAGGTCAGGAGAGAGCCAGGATGAAAGGATGCTCAGAGGCCGTCGTCAGAGGCCAGCTGCTGGGTCTCGGCTGTGATGGACTTCAGGCCACAGCAGAAGGAGGATTGGTTGGGGCAGAGGGAGTCAGTGACCTTTGGAGAGGCTGCCTTGTGCAGCTGACATGGGTTATGGCACGCCTCCATCACTGCTGATTCAGTAACAGGATCACTACCTCCTCCTTCACTGCAGGGCTTCTCAGGGAAGCAGAAACTGGCCGGGGGTTTCCAAGGGACGGAGCAGGTCTCTAGCTGGCATCTCCAATGTCAGATGAAAACCCAAGAGTTCTCCCCAGGCCGCCCCCATCTCCAATGGGGAATCGAAGTTTCGGTTATGGAGAGTCCAGGCAGAGAAGAGGGATTTCAGGCATGGGAGGGAATGTCAGGCAGGAGAAGGGGGCACGTCTACTTCAGGGGAATTCTGTCACATAGAAACAAGATTGATTTAAGCATCTCAGAGGGTCTCCTCAGACCAGAGGGGTTTTGGACCTTGGCAGGCAGTTTTATGTATCCTGTGTGCTCTCATGAAAATATTCAAGTGTGCGTGCGTGCGTGCGTGTGTGTGTGTGTGTGTGTGTGTGAGAGAGAGAGAGAGAGAGACAGACAGACAGACAGACAGAGAGACAGAGAGAGGCAGAGAGAGAGAGAGAGAGAGAGAGAGACAGAGACAGAGACAGAGACACAGAGAGAGAAAGAGAGAGAGAGAGAGAGAGAGAGAGAGAGAGAGAGAGAGAGAGAGAGAGAGAGAGAGAGAGAGAGAGAGAGAGAGAGAGCTCCCTTTTCTACTTTGGTTCAGCAAGCACCAGCCTGCCATCCCTTTTTCTGATTAGAAGGGAGATTTCCAAATTGTAGTCTTGCCTGAGACTGTAGCTGACTCCTTGGTGAACTCTGTGTAGTAACTGCCTGGTATGGATGGTGGCCATGTCCGGAAGCTATATGTTCCCAAGACATGATTGGCTCTTAGAAATTTTCTCCTTGCTGTTTGGAATGCCATCTTGGAATATCGTGTTTCTGGATTCTTGGCTTTGAGGCCATAGAACAAGGAAGGGTCGCATTTGTAAGGACGCACATTTCCTAGGGTAAATGCACAGCGGATCCTTAGAAGGTGGGCATAGTAACACTGATTTGATGTTTATCTGTCACCAAGGAAGTTTATATAACTCGATATAATTGCACACGTCTAGTTTGAGCTTTAATTAAAAGGATGAAATCTCTTCTGGAAAGACCCTTTTGTAAGGAATTAAATGGCTTTCCATTAAATGGATCCTTTGAGGTCCTCAAATCCAGCCTCCTTATTTTATATCCTGAGAGACCGAAGCCCAGAGAATTAATTTGACTCGCTCAGAGTCACACCACTAGTTTTCCAGACCAGAGGAAGCCCTGCTGCAACTCTGTCCCAGAAGTCCAACGTGTGAGATTACCATGTAAAGGAGAGGGAGGAGGAGGAACGTCTTGTTACGAAGTCCCGTCATTTCTGTCCTTGGGTCCACTTGGACCAGGTCAATATTGAATCCTTGTCTAGGATGGATTGCACCAGGCAGCTCCAACCACCAGTGACAATATTCGGCCATCTGAGGTTACTTGGCGCCTCCTCTCTCTGGGCTGCCCCAAACACTGCTGCATTATACAACCTTTTGTCCCTTTAATAGAAAAATAGATCAGAGAGTCTTTGTGATGAGAAGCAACCCTTTAAGAAGAGTGCTGAAAACTTAGAAAAAGAACGAATTTCCATTTCTCAACTCCTAGACAATGCTCTAGTTGGATTCCAGTTTGGGTTCTGCGAATCTCCCGCCTTTTGTACCTTTCGGTTCATTTTGTTTGGGGAATTCTTCATGCTATGAGAAAATACACTATATTTCTATTTTCTGTTTTGTTGCTTTGAATACAAAATGTGAGTGAATATTCATGAGCTCCATAGACACCAGCCAGCGATTAGGTCTCATGAATGAAAAAACATAATGAAGGCAACATGTGTCTCCGTTTACTTGGAGCATGTTCCCTCTGAAAGACCAGCATGAATCCAAGCTCCCTTAATCTGCATAAACAAATTGCTGAATTGGAGAAAGATAAATTTGATGCGAAACCAGATTTCCGTTTTAACTTTCAACAAGGTTATTGTGAATACCAAAGCTAATTATAAAAAGATGCTCAACACGAGCCGAGGGCCCCTTCCTGTCCCCAGAGTCCCGCTCCGTGGGGCAGAGGTGAGACAGCTAAGCGGGCTCCCCCAAAAGGGAGTGCCGTTGGGCATTGTCTGGCCCACAGCGGAGGTCGGCGCTTTTTGATTTAGCGATGACTTGGGCGGTTGGTTAAATCCAGGCTTGGTGACAGCCTGCACCCAAGGTTCAAGGACCAATCTCGCTGAGCCCAGAGAAGTGCGTTTCCAGATAGTTGGTGGCTTCTCGGTAATGGATTCTTTGCCTGAAGTGATGATAGAGAAGACGTAAAATTTAAAAGCAAAATGCTCTTCATCCTATCCGTTGACCACCCTGCAAAACAATAGCCATTGCAGTTACTTTAATGACTGAAACACCCCCCAGTTACAACCTGCTTTTTTGTCTTTTCTCTCACTTGAATAGAAGAGCTCGCCTATTTTTGTGAGCGTTACAGACCCTTTGGCAGTCCAGGGAAACCTTTGGATTGCTTCTTAGGATAATGGTTTTGGATGCATAATATGAAATGTACAGAATAGCAAAGAAAACCAGTAGCTTTGAAATAGTGTTTTCAAAATACTAATTATACATATATGTGTATACGTACATATTCACACAGAAATACACATGGCTATACACGTATATACACACACATATAAAATGAAATCCAGGGTACAAACTCCTGTTCTACATGAAAATAAGTTTATCGAGGAAAGTGACAGCCTTCATTTTTAATTTCTATCTCAAGCTTAACACAGAACCTGGAACATTGTTAGTGGCACACACACACACACACACAATTTATAATTCTAGTTACAAGTCAAAGGTAATACAACAAGTTGGCCTTTAATCATGGGAGACAACAGAAGCCCACTGGGACTAGGGCAAGCTTCCCTCTGGAGACCCCAGAACTTCCCCTTCTCCTGGAGTGCTCCAAAGATCTGCTCCTGAGTCTGTGCTGTTTTAACACTCATGCCAATGAGTTGGCAGGTGGCGTGACCTTCCTATTCAAAGTTCCGATAAATTTAGAAGAGAGAGCGAGCTTATTACTGACAGAGTCAGGAGAAAAAAAGGATAGTATTGAGATAAAATGACTGGCTAGATCTATCTAATAAGGCGACATTCAATAAGGATAAATGCAAAGTTCTATGTTTGGGTCCAAATATTCACCTGCAGAAGAAAGTCCAGAATTGGAGGAGCATCATTAGACAAGACTTTATGTGAACAATATCTAGAGGGAGGGGAGCTAAGTGTTCTGCAAGCTCATTGTGAATCATAGGATAATATAATTATAGATTGAGAGCTAGATGGGACCTTAGAGGCTCCCTACTTCAATCCCATCACTTTATAGATGAGGAAACTGAGATACAAAGGAATTAAGTGAATTGTAACTATATACGATGTTTCTCTCCCTCTCTTCATCCATTCTTCATACTAAAGCAAAAATCTCCCAAACCCAGCCTTCCCTTGTGGTCTGCCCCAAGAGAGATGGAACTTCAGGGACGGTGGAGGTTTTGGTCTTCTGAACGTTCTCTGGCTCCATTCTTTGTGCCCTGTTTTAAGGAGGACATTGCCAGGCTGTACCAGGTCCATTGGACAAGATGGTGAGAGGCCTGGTGGTCACGGCAGATGAGGATAGACTGAAGAAACTGGCAGTCTGGAGAACAGAAGACTTGGGGGAGAGGGCGATGGGGTACAGAAGGATCACCTTCAAGTATTCAAAGAGCTATTGTACAGAAGAGGGCTTAGACTGCATTGAGGAGGTTCCAGAACTATCTAGTGATTAGGAGCTCCTTCACGAGAAAGCCCAACTTCAATATCTTTGACAGTCTCTTGTATCAGTGAAGCCTAGCTTGGAGCTGGAAATATTTACAGCACTTTGCTAAGAAGTTTAAGCTTTTCTGACAAAATGTCACCTACCTATTAAAAGGTCCACTTAGTAGACGAGTCCCTCTGGGTCTCCGTTTTCTTATCTGCAAAATGGGGTACCAATACCCGAAGTCCTTACTTCATGGGCCTGCTGCAAGCTTCAGATGAGACAATGCATGTGAACTATTTCCCAGCCCTCCAGTGCTCTAGACATGGGCATAGTGGAAAAGTCAGAGAAGTCCCAAAGCCGCACAACCAGGTGAGAGATGCGAGTTGCTGAGTTGAGGCCCTTCCTTCAATGAAGGTTTTGGAATCCACGGCTCTACCCACTCGTTTTCTGCCTTCACATATACAAATATTGGCTCCTCTACCCTGGCCTCCCCAATAAGCCCATGCCCCCCCTCCACCGTCAGATCCCTTTTCCTTTGCACTTCATCTCCCCAAGCATCTTCTAGCCTCATCTCTTGGCCTAGCTTTAGAGCCCCATCACACACCTGACAAGAATATACTGATGGAGTCTTTCTCCTCCTTGCTGCCATCTGTAATTTCCCTTGGAAATTAAGCTGAGGACTTAATCAGTGAAGCCAATTTTGACCTTTCTTTTTTTCCCCTAGCTCTTAGCACAGTGCTTGGCACAAAAGTAGGAGCTTAATAAATGCACGTTAACTGACTAACTCATCCAAACGATATTAATTAAGTTCTGGCTGAGTGCAGGCATTTCTCATTTCTAGGGACCAAAGGCAAAACCAATTTCAATGCATTTGAGGTTCAATCTAACTCATTTCACCAATTATTTATTCAGTACCCGCCATGTGCCAGGCCCTTAGCTAGTTCCTGGGGAGACGGACAAAACCAAAATCCATTGCATTGCTTGACCTGTGAGGCCCTCCCAGCTCTCAGCCTGGGATGCTGTGATCATGAAGCCTGGCCAGTGAGAAGATGCTTCTTGAAGGCCTCCTGGGTGTCTCTCATTCCAGTTCCTTGCTGACATGACGTCAGCAAACACTATTGCTTCCTTATGCCTTAGATCACAAGCAATTGTCTCATTGATCAGTGGACTCTCCCTCTCTGTGGCTGCCCAGATCCTGAGTGGGCCACGACATCATTTCCTTTGTGGTTTTCTGATCCTGGAGATCCCTCCTGATGAGATTCCAGCTCATCCTGAGGATGGAGAGATAATGGGCCTCTGACATGCACAGTGGGCAGGACTTTATTATCAAAGAAATTGGGAGGGGAGCAGATGTTCGACAATTGGGTTCCTGTTCTCTTACATGCAGCCGTCCTTTTGATTCCCAAGGACAGGGAATATTGGAGAGCTTTCAGCCAGAGCCAAGCCATCCCAAGTGGCCTTAATTACACGAGATGACTAAACCTTCCATTAAGTGCCTCAGTATTCCCATTATCACCTGGGGGCTCTGGTACACATCATCTTAAATATTGTCCTGGAGAAGGAAGAGAGAAATTATTCAGGGCAATTATGGGGAGCAGAGAGGCCTTTGGCTTCCCCTAAATGAAACTCTGAGATCATCCATCGAGAGTGGGCTTGTGGTTCTTTCTATTCTTTCCATTTGTGGGGATCAAGAAATCTAGAGTCTAACAGAAGGAGGACTTTCCTCTTGATACACATAATTTAGGGACGATTCTTACCAAGAGCAATGCTGGCACCGAAAATGTTGAGTCCTATCAACCCATTCATTGTGGAAATGGAGGTCAAGAGAACTTGGCAATTTGTCCACGGTCACATCAGTAGGAAGGGTAAATGCCAAGTCTTGCACTTGGACTAAAAAAAAAAAAATCTCCATAAATACAAGTTTGAGGAGACGTGATCAGGCGGTGGATTTTGTCAAGAAGCTCTAGGGTAAAAAAAGATCTAGGGACCTTAGAGGACTTTGAGCTCGTTATGAGTCAGCAATGACATGGCAGCCAAACAAACAAATGTAGTTTGGGCCTCCATTAAGAGAGGAAGAACTTCCCCAAGTTGGGATGTCTGCCAGTAATGTGCTCCAGATCACATCTGGAATATCATGTCCAGTTTTGGGAGCCATCGTTTATGAAGGGCATGACTAAGGAGAGTATCAATGGGTTGGCAACCAGGATGGTGAAGGATGTGGAGTCCATGTATAAGAAGATCAGAGGAGACGAGACTAAGAGAGGGTTGATTTTTGTGTTTTTCTATTTTCTAGAAGAAAGTTTAGACTTATCCTGGGGAGACGTGGGGCCCAGGCCCAGGGCTAAATCAGAGATAAAATGAGAACTTACGTCCTATTTCCAGTAGCAGGCCTTTCCCATTCTTCCATGCCTTCTTCCCTCTGTCGCCACTCTTTCATAGTCTGTTCAGGCTTTGCCCAATCTTCAGAAGAGACGAGTAGTTGGAGAAGATCGAAGTGTTAAGGGTTGGCTTTTAGACCCACGTCCCAACCTTATTAACTGCCACCTTATTCTTAACCAAAGTCTTCTAGTAACCTTATTCTTCTGTCCTCTGATGGCGAAGCTGGGGCCGTGATGAGCCCAAGGTCTGAGCCCGTTAGACAGTCTCGTGGTCTTGCTCACCGCCTTCCTCATACTTCTAGACTGTCCGTGTACGTCACCCCTAACCTCAGCTCGGGAGCCTGAGACATTTATAACATCTCGTTATAGTTCTATGAACTGACCAGGCTGCGTTGCTTTGCCTTTGGGTAATGGGGAGGTTCTAAATAAGGATGAAAATACTGTCTTTCTGATGAGTTGGGACAGTTTAAGACCATTACCCTGACCATTGCTTAGAGCCATCCATCAGACAAACTTTGAGAAGTGCTACTTGGGGGCAGCTGGGTAGCTCAGTGGATGGAGAGTCAGGCCTAGAGATGGGAGGTCCTGGGTTCAAATCCGGCCTCAGACACTTCCCAGCTGGGTGACCCTGGGCAAGTCCCTTGACCCCCATGGCCCACCCTTACCACTCTTCCACCAAGGAGCCAATACACAGAAGTTAAGGGTTTAAAAAAAATGCTACTTGGGATTAGAAGAAAGTTTTCCCAACCATCCCCAAGGTTGCATTGATGAGCATTGGGATCATTTAATTAAAGAGGCAAGGGCTAAGAAAAGTCGAGAGGCTTGAGTTAATGATGTCATGGGAGTCTGGCGGAGGGGTTCTCTTAATGGCTTGACTTTGGTGCTTATAAATCATTCTGTACATTCCCTTGCATGCACGGGTCCATTCCTTCTCCCATCCCCCTCCATTTTTGAGTTGTTATTTCTATCCTTCCTTCTGCCAATTAATTCAAGAAACGGTGGAATACACAATTAGGGCTCAAAAGGGAAATGAGGCATTTGGGGTCCATGTCATGTACGTTTGCACCAAAGAGAAGTTGAGTTACAATAATTGGTTTAAATGAGGTAAAAAAACAGGAAAATTGGTGCGCTTAAATTTGATCTCCATTATCTGAGTGCAGCCAGGGCCGATGGGATTTCAGTCTAATTTCTCATGTGAAAGGATATTTAAGGGTGTTTTCTTTGTGGTCATTAAAAGTGTTTGGGAAATAGTGAAATTAACCTTTAACACCGTGTTCCTGAGTTATGGCCTCCGTTCCATAACAGTAGAAGCTCTGTCTCCCCGCAAAATTGTTTTCATGACATACTGAGAGGAAATGATAACATGGATGATGAGATGCACATAATGATCCAGCTTTCTTTGCGCAGTTGTTCTCCGATGCATGCAATCGCTGATGCTGGTTTAGGTGAGGAAGGAAAGCGATCTTGCTGTTTTCTTTTAATTTTTTTGTCCCTTAAAAAAATAAAAGAATAAACAAGAAGGTCCGAAAGAATATCACCACTACCGTCACTCGTGTGATTGTTTCTGGCCACACTCAGGGCTTCGGACCTTGGAGTTTTTTCTTTTAAAGGTTAATGGCCACGGTCCTCGCATACTTTCCCAGCATGTTTCCCAGAATGCCGTAAGGCAGGCGTAACGTCTGTGACAAGTTCAAGAGCGATGGAGAACGGCTTTCGGGAACTGACGCCATGACGAGGCAGCATGGGAGTCCTGTGAGGAAGTGGGGGGAAAGGTGAGCGGCGAACAGGGGAAAAGGACATTCTGGAATCTATTAAAACGGGCTCCTAGGAAGTCGGGCAAAGAGAAGGATTCTAAACGGAAAGCAAACAAGACATTCAATGAACGTCAAAGAGGAAAAGCATTTGAAACAAAAACAAACCAGAAAAGGAGGGGTTTGGGCTTTTCAAAATGGATATTTTTCTGGACCAAGTTTTGAAGCCATCATCATTCTCTTTGTGTATCGGATTGTGCTGGAGAATGTGAACATGGCACAGGAAGGGGGTGAACAGAAGACTGTCTTCCTTCAAGCGACCTGCCTTTATGGATGTCCACTCCCACGCTAGGCACCAAGTGGGTCGTGTTGGCCCCTTTGATGTCCTTCCTGGTGGAGGATGCTGCCGGAGGCCCGCCGGACCCTTCCCGCCCTTCACGGGACGCAGACCCTCAACATCCAACCAATAGATGAATCGGGGGCTCAAGATGGCACCCAACCCACCCCCCGCCCTTTGCAGGGGAGATAACCGTAGCCAGCTGATGTGGCCCCTGGATGCTGGGTCGCTTCCACTTGGGACAAGAAGGCAGGCCGCGTGACGCAGGCCCTTCTGCCCCATTTGTCCCTACAAGTGTTTTAGGCCCGGGTGGAACCCGAGGTTCGCCCCTGGACAGCACGCTGCGCATCAGGGCTTAGCCTGGGGAGTTACTGTCCTGGATGGTCCCTTTGTGGAGAGCTCAGAAAGGCTCGGCCTTAGCCTCGGTACCCCACACTTCTGTTTATCTAGATCTGTGTGTGTGCACACGTACACACGCTTAACGGTGTATTAAATGTGTATAAATGCACACACACACACACACGGGACAGACAAATAGTGTGTGCACATACGTATGTATATGCACAAGTATGTCTATGTGTATTCACACGGATATAGATAAGTATGTGTGTGCATGCATGGATATATGTGCACATAGGTACACACATAGAAATACTTGTGTACATGCACTATATAGAGGTACCTATATATAAACACACACATATATGTATGACTATGCATGTGCGTGGATGTCCCTCTCATGATCATACTTGGAGGATACCAAAGGCAGAGATCATTTCCATTCTGTTTCTGTAACCCTGCACTTATGCCTGAGAGGAGTAAGTTTTAAATAGAAGTTTTTTGATTGGTTGATTCCAGTGTCCCTACTGGGAGGTGACTGATGTGTGCATGTGTGTGTGCATATGTGTGTGTGTGTGTGTGTGTGTGTGTGAGAGAGAGAGAGAGACAGAGACAGAGAGAGAGAGAGAGAGAGACAGAGAGAGAGATGGAGAGAGAGACAGAGAGCGAGAGAGAGCTAGCAAGAGAGAGAGAGAGGGAGACAGAGACAGAGACAGAGAGGGAGACAGAGACAGAGAGGGAGAGACAGAGAGAGACAGAGAGAGACAGAGAGAGACAGAGAGAGAGTGAGAGAGCTAGCAAGAGAGAGAGAGAGAGGGAGAGACAGAGACAGAGAGGGAGACAGAGAGAGAGGGAGAGAGAGACAGAGAGAGACAGAGAGAGTGAGAGAGCTAGCAAGAGAGAGAGAGAGAGATGGCAGCACTCATTTTTTCAGGGGGGAGAACGGTGGTCTAGATGGCCTCTGCAGCCCCCTCCCTTCTGAAATGCTGTGAATGTTATGTTCCTTCTGACCAGAAATGGTGGCCAAGGAGCAGAGCTGTGCTTTCTGGGGGGCTTTTGGCTCACCACGCAGGTCAGCATCTTCTCTGAAACTTAGCCCTCTTAGAGAGCCACTTAGAGGAAGCACTGAGAGATTCAGTGACTGGCCTGAGTCGCCCAGCCTGTGTGTGGCAGAGGTGGGATTTGAGCCCCTTTTCCATCTTTCTGGCTCCAAGACCAGCCCGCGCTTTGGGTATGGCTATTTTAAATTCAAAGGAATTAAGAAGAACCGGCGAGATAGAAGTGTCTCGTGCAGAGTGGAATAAGCACTTGGTGCGTTTTTTCAGCCATTCATTGATTTCTGTGTAGCAATCAGTGTAGAAGTGAGAGGAGAGATTTCAAAGGTTATTTCTAGAAGGCATTTAAAGACGGCCGGGTAGTTTATCTTCCTGAAGCTGAGTAACGTCCCTTGACCTTTACCTCGCAGGCAGATGGTTAAATTGCAGTGTTAATGAATGTCAGAGCCCTCAGTTGAGTTTCTCCTTTTCGTCTTTCTGTGTCTGAGCCGTGGGGCAATGAATGGCGTAAGGAAGGAGAAGGGAAGGAGGAAGTGGGCCGCTCCTCCCTGAATGAGGCATTTTGCTGGCGTTTCTTCCCTTGGTCCTTAGTTCTTGCTCCCCGTAGAGGAGCCAGAGGGAAGGCTGTGAGCTCTGGGGCTGCTGTGAGGTCGAGTCCTCCAAGTGGAGATTCCATCATGGAGAGTATTTTCTGGGATGAGCTCTTTGGCGAGCCCACACATCATCTGCCTGAGTGTACTTGAGGCCAGGCAGTGTCCGTCCTCAGGCTTAGAAGTTGGTGGCAAACGTGGCGCCTGTCAGGATGGGAGCCCTGGGCACACCGCGGTGTGTCAAGGAGAGCAAAAGAGCGGACTGTATGGAAAAGAGGAGAATACCCGCCTCGTGGGGAGTGGCTGCAAGGTAGGGGCAGCCATCCAGGAGATCCGCTGACCCAATAGCGAGGCCATCAATGGCTCCTCAGCCTGGTGGTGCCGACGCGGTTTTGAGAAGGAACCTCTGGCAGGATGGAGGAGTAAAAGAAGCGCGAGTGTCCCAAGGTTTGCTATTATTAGTCAGACTATTACCCAGCCCCGGGAGCACTGTGGGGTTCTGTAGTGGACGTCTCCTGGGCTTCTCTTCGGCCCGAGGTTCTGTAGGACGCGGCTCAGAAACACCCCCCAAAGCCGCCTCGCCTTTGCTGAACACGAGCATCCCTGCGGCTCGCCTTTCACCACCCGTAAGTTCTCCCACGCGCTCTGCTGCTCTCGTCTCCGGCACGACGAGGGGACGACAGCACCGGCAGGCTTTGGCTTCTTGCTTCTGGGTCAGAAAATGACCTTGGCACGACCTCCAAGTGGCCAGACTCGGGGCACTTCGCCTCTGGCCTCGTGCTTTGTCCGCCGGCCCAGTCACTCAAGGCGCGGATATTAAATGGCCGCTCTGTGGCCTTTGTGGAGGGCATCCGAGATGAATGGACGCAGGATTTCTGCCTCGAGCACAGAGAAGGGAGCCCGCTTGGGGCCTCTCTGCTCTCCGATTCTCTTCTCAGTACGGCAGGCAAACGGATGTTCTTAAGCTACAGGCCTGACCAGATCTCATCTCTGCCTAAAGAAAACTCAGCGACTCCCTCTTGCTTCTAAGGCCAAGTATAAACTCTTCTCTTCGGCATTTAAACTGCCGCCATTTTCTCTCCTTCTGTCCTCTGACGCCCTGCCACACGCCAGCCCGATTGACCTCTTTGCCTACATCCATCTCCTGCCTCCGTGCCTTTGGCCTGGCCTTGTCCCCTGTGAAATGCCCTCCGAATGCCGCTCGCACTCCCACATTCCTGGCTTCCTTCAGGACCCGGTTCGCTTCCTTTGGCCCAAGGCTGGTCCTGATCCCCGCGGCGGCTCGTGCCTAGAAGCACAAGTTGCTTTGTGTTGACTTTGAGTGTGTTTTGTACTTTGTCGGGTGACCCCGGACAAGCCGTCTCGTGTCGGCCTCCCGGGAGACTCCCAAAGTCCAAGGCGGAGGGAAGGGGTCCGTGTGCGTGAAGGAGGGGTCTCCTCTCTTGGGGATTCCCTGTCGCAATCCACCCGAAAGACCCCAACCCAAACACGTTCTGCTTCCCAACATCTGGCCGTAGGTCGTTCCCCGCCAACAGAATGCAAACTCCTCGAGGCTGGGGGTCGCTTTAGTTTTCGTCCTTGTATCCCCAGCTCTCAGCGCAGTACCCAGAACCCACCAGGGCTCCGTAAGTGTCCTTCTGTGCACAAATGGTATAAAACAGCATAGAGTGAAATCCATGCTAGCTCCGAGGAGAGAGGGAGATCATTTCTGCGTGGTCGTGCCCTCAAGGAAGACTTCCTGGAGGAGGGGACATCCCGGCTGCACTTGGAGGAGGAGGAGAAATTGGATGAGAAGCGGAATTCTTCCTAGGTTTTTCGTCGAGGCGTGTTTTATTTGGTGCACGTCCCTGGGAAAGGGCGTTTCAATGCTTGCGGTGCTCCCAGCCTCCCCTTCCTTGAGACGGGAGCTGCCCTCCGTGTCTGAGGTTCTCTGTTCTCTCTTTCAGGTGCTCCACAACGGTCTGATCATGGAGATGGATCACCCGACTGTGGGGAAGATCTCGGTCCCAGGTCTGAAATGATTTTGGGTTTCGCCTCTGATATTTCTGGTGGGTCTCTCGTGGGAGGGGCTGGTGGCCTTGGAAACGGGAGAAAAGCGTTTCTGCTCTCGTGGCCCGGATGGGCGCCTCACCTCGCCACGTTCCAGGAGCTTCTGGTGGTAACCAAATGGGGTGAGGCGGAAGCCGGGCTTTGATGAGGCGTGAGAGTGAAGCGACGGCCTCCACACGGATCCCCAAATGCTCTTGTCATCCGTGAGTGACCCGGGCTCGTCCGAATAGAATGTCGGGTTTACAACCCCAGCTTTCGAGAGGGCTGCGAATCCGAGAAGGGATGGGAGAAACCGTGAAACGGTGACGAACCCCAGACCTCCAAAGCACAAAGGAAACACCAGGGGGGCCTCTTGGGGGGCGTAGCGAGGGAAGGAGACACCCAAAGAAGGCAGGAAAATGGGGACCTCAGTTCTGTTTCTCAGAGGCTCAGGGCTCAGGAGAGAGGATGCGTAGGAGGATGGTCAGAGAGACGTCGTCCGTCGGTCAGTAAAAAGGTGTGGAGTCGCTGCTGGGTGCCAGACACCGGGCTAAGCTCTAGGGATACAAAGAAATTAAAAGACAGTCCTTGCTCTCAGGGACCCCCAATCCAGGGGGGCAGACAGCAGGCAAGAAATGACCCACAAACAAGCTAAGGATAATGTGAGTAAGGAAGGATAAGGAAGAACTCAAGAGCAGGACGAGAATGAAAAGGGAGAAAGAGCGGCTTCTGTACAGGGTTTGAGGTGTGAGCTGGGACTTGAAGGAAGTCACAGGACGAGGAGCTGGAGCTGAGATTGTTCCAAGCGTGGGAGGTAGCCGGGAAGGTGTCCCAAGATGAAGTGTCATGTCTGAAGAACAGCAAGGAGGCCGGCAGGGGATGTAAGTTATCAGAAGATTGGAAAGGTGGGGAGCGAGTTATAATTAATGGGTAAAGGACTGCCTGGTAATTAATGGGAAATAAAAACAGGCGTCAACATGGAGCTATGGCCACTGGTTCGTGGAGTGTTGAGGCGGGGGCCATCAAACGAGGTGAGGGAAATGACCGACACGCATGACCAGCAGATCCCTCTCTGTTGACCCCCATTTGTCTTTACGTGATAAACAAAGATCCGCTTAGCCAAGGAGGCTCGAGGCCCCACTCTGGGGAACTCCCCTTTCTCATAAGGAGACATCTGTGGGCTCAGAAGGTAGCCTTTGACCATGAACCATCATCCCAGGTCCCAGATGTCAGAAGTGATCTGTAGGGAACAGAATGCCTGGCGGGCTGAGCAGTCCTAGGAGCCCGGTAGTAGAGCTCCAGATAAAACAAGCAAATCTGTCAAACCCATTTGCAAAAAAACAAAAACAAAAACAAAAAACTCCGTTAGCCAACTCAGTGTGTCCAATGACCAGCGGGCAAGAGCTTGTAGAATTGCTTGTTTCTAATCAATCTCTTTCTCAGGGCTAGAAGGAATCTTGCTATCTATCTAGACCAATCCATTCTTGAAAAGAATCCTCACTATAACATCTCTGACAAGTGGTCATCCAGCCTCCACTTGAAGAGAGGTAGTGTGTTCCAGGGGAAAGTGCTGAATGCGAGCCTGACTTGGAATGCTTCTTCTCCCAATTACTTCCTGTCTTATCTTGGGCAAATCTCTTGACCTCTTTGGGTATCATTTACTCCATATATAAAAGGCAGAGGTTGGAATAAATGACCTCTGATTCCTTCCAGCTCCCTGGTGTCACCACGCCCCTGTGGCCTCCTTCTTCCATGGGTGAGTTCTTTCTGGAACCTCTCTTTTAAAAATATTTCCTTTTCCCCCTCAATTGCATATAAAAACAATTTTTAACATTTAAAAAAAATTGGATTCCTAATTCTCTCCCTCCATCTCCTTATATCTCCTTCCCCCACTCTCACCCACCTTCCTCCTCTTCCCCCTCTCTGAGATGGTAAGCAGCTGACATGTGCAATTATGTAAAACTTTTTTCTATATTAGTCATTTTGTGGAAGAGATCTTGAACAAAAAATTAAAAGGAAGAAAGCAAGTGAAATAGAGTATATCTTGGTGTGCATTCAGACTCCATCAGTCCTTTCTCTGGAGGTGGATGTCATTTTTCATCATGAGCCGTTGGGATTGTCTTGGATCACTGTATTACTGAAAAAAGCGAGGTCATTTTCACCTGTTTGTCAAACAATATTGCTGTGACTGTGTACAATATTCTTCTGGTACTATTCATTGTATTTTGTATCAGTTCATGTAAGTCTTTCCAGGTTTCTCTGAAATCATCCTGTTCATTTCTTATAGCATAATAGATTCCATGACAATTACATAGCCCAGTTTGTTCAGCCATTCCCCAACTGATGGACACCCCTCAAGGTCCAATTCTTTGCTCCCACTGAAAGAGCTGCTATAGATATTTTTGTAGAAATGGGTCATTCTTCCATCCCCTCTTTTTATGTCTTTAGGATACAGACCTACTAGTGATATTGCTAGATCAAAGGGTTTGCCCAGTTTTAGAGCTCTTTGGGCATGATCCCAAGTTCTTCTCCAGAATGGTTGAATCGGATCACAACTACCAACAACAGGGCTCTCTCTGTCTCTTGTTTGGTCCTAAATTCCTCCCTTATCCATAGATCGGGCAGGCAAACTATTCCATGCTCCCCTTCTTTGCTTATGGTATCACCCTTTAAGTCTAACTCATAGACCCATGTTGACCTAGCTTGGTATACAGTATGGGAGGTTGGTCTCTCCCTACTTTCTGCCATGCTATTTTTCTAGTTTTCCCAACAGTTCTTGGCAAATAACGAGTTCTTGTGCCCAAAGCTTGGATCAAACACTAGATTATTATGGTCATTTACGACCTTGGTGGTGTGGATCTAATCTCTTCCACTCTACTTCTTAGCCAGTACCAGATTGCTTGGAAGATGACCTCTTGGTGATCTGATCCTACTAGGTCACTTTCCTTCAAATGCTTTTTACAACATTTCTTTGATATTCTTGATGGACCTTCTGTTTTTAAGAAGGGCCCAGACACTGGCCGTAGCTCACTCTTTTGAATTTGCCCCCAGGCTCCCCTTCTTTCCATCTCCCTTTCATAGGTGTCTTCCAGACTTAGAAAATGTAACTTCCTTGAGGGCAGGAACCGGCTTTCTTTTTGTTTATTTATGTTTAGATTAGCGCCTGCACTGATTAGCGGCTTGTTGATGACACACATTTATGGTCCAGAGCCTTCCGTCTAGACTAAATCACTAGTTCTCCAGGCAGCGTCCTTTTGGACAATCGTAATTGGTCTCAGGTTTCCCTGACAGCACACCAAAGTTTTCATTTGCAACTTCACATACTGCGGTTGTGTCCTTGTGCCTGGGCTCTGGGTCAGAAGAGAAGAAGTCAGTTTGCTCTTCCATGTGAAATCCTTCCAAATCCTTGTCCTATCCCCCACCCCCATCTTCTCCAAGTCCTTCTAATTTATGAAAAACTGTCCCTGCCATGTGCTGGTCACTTCCTCTTTGGGGTGCTTTATTGAACTAGAGCCTACCTGTACGGAAACTCACGCCTACCTACTCTTTGGGGGATCGGCCCCAACTTTTCCTAGTCCTGGGCCTTTCGGCCCCTCCTCTGAGCTCAGACTTTCACCCCTAATCCCAGCACTGCAAAGATCATGACTTGTCTAAGGCTGGAAAGGCTTTGAGCACAGGGGCCTTAGCCTAGCTGGCCTGTAGGATCTCTGCCATGCCTAAATGGACGCGCTCCTCACAAGATCCGCCGTGGGCTCTGGGTGCGTCCTCCAAGGAGGAACCAGGCTTATGGAGGAGAGGTTTATTACAGGGTAACCCCCCTCCCCACCCCCCAAGGTCCCAGGAAGTGAGTTTTGGAGCACAGCAAGGCCCTGAAGGCATGGAGGGGTGAGGGGGTCCTGCCTCAGCAAGGGGATGCCTGGGAAGCGAGGGAGAACATCCAACCAAGGCAAGCTTCGGGGGGATTAGCCGAGCCATCTCTCTAGTCTGCCTGGCCATTCGCTTTTCAGGAGGCTTCTCTGATTAAAGAAATATTTGTTCTAAGGAACGATTCTTAATAGGTGCCATCTTTGTTTGGAAACGAGACTGATCCTGCCAGGGCTCTGGGGAGATTAGCATCTCGCTGTCTCCTGAGCACAGGGCAGCTCCTCTGTCCTCTCTTGGGTCCTGATGCTGAGTGACGGCTCTGTTTACTGATCCCTCCAGATAGGAAACTGAAACTCAAGCTCCCATTTCAGGAAGTGCTAATCAAAGGCATTGGAGGCAGGTGGTGCTCAGGGAAAGAAGAAAGAAGAAATGGCAGCGCCAGAGCTCTTATTGGCCAGCGAGGAGTCCGAGAGCCAATATTCAATGAAATAACGCCCCCCCCCCCAGCCAAATGGGTTCTGGTCCTCCTCTGGAGTGTGAGCTCCTTCCCATGCGTGCCGCCGTTTCCCAGAGACTCGGTTCATTTAAGTGCACTCAGGATCCAAGAGTTCAGGAAAGTAAATATCCTTTTGAGAACCTCGCAGCAGGATCTCGAAATGCACTTCAGAGACCCAAGAACTGTGGCAGAGTGGATTCCGGCCACAGCGGATGCCGGCGTGCCCGTCCGGAGATGTTTTTAGAGTTCTGGTTAGGGTGCCAGGAAGAGGGGACCGTCCGGATCAACATTTATTAAGCCCCTCCTATGCGCCGGGCACCGTGCTAAGCGCTGGGCATTCAAATACAAATAAAAGGAAAGATGGGGGTCCTGCCCTCAAGTTGCTTTTAATTGAATGGGGAGAGACGAAGTACACAGGAAGGAAGCCGACAATTGGGTGTTGGGAAAGAAGCCAGAGTTGGGCATCTCCCGCCCGTTTGCTTCCATTCGATTTGGAGTCAGCGAATCCTGTACCGTTGTGTCATTCGAAATGGACTTTGCTGGTTTTCTTTTTATAAATATATATA
>NC_058130.1:6920768-7005355 GCF_016433145.1 Gracilinanus agilis | reverse complement strand
ATATATACTTTTTATATATTTTTTTATTTCATATATATATTTATACATGTATATAATATATACTTTATATATATATTTTTATATATACTTTTAAGATATTTTTTAAAATTTTTTATATATTTATATACACATATAAATATATACTTTATACATTTTATTTTATTTCCCAATTACATGAAATAACAATTTCTTACATATGTTTTTCAAAATTCTTAGATCCAAATTGTGTCCGTCCCTGTCTTCTCTCCCTGCTATTTTTCTATTTCTCTCTTGATTTCTTCAGCTACTTCCCAAGCCTGGGAGTTGTGGTTCATGCGTTTAGGTGTCGCTTCTGGTCATGCATTTGTGACTCGCTTATCTTTCCCGTGAAGATAGAACAGAGTCCGGCGATGCCAGTAGGGACAGACCGCTGATGTGATGTCATGGGTGCAAGGAATTCCTGTTGTGGAGGCTCTCTCAACCCACGCGGGTTGGCACCGGGCACTGCTTCTGGCAGTCGTGGAGAATTGTCTGGGGCCCCCGGAGGTTCAGGGACTTGCTCAGGGCCAGGTAGCAGAAACAGGATTTGAACTTGAGTCTTCCTCGCTCAGGAGGCAGCTCTCTATGCCCTAAGCTGGGCTGCCTCTTACGGGGCTCACCACAAGTTGGAAACCTGACTTTCCCCTCTACTCGTTGGTCCCCTGCTCTGCAGCGTTGGGTGCAGGTCGTGCGAACCCTTCTCGCAGCCTTCTTCCCATCCGAAGAGCCCGTGGCATCCTCCTCCTCCTCTCCTGGCTCACAAAGGGATGATCCCACATCGCCGAGGCCAGTCTGGCAAGCTGAAAAGGGACACACCTCACCCAACACTGTCTCCTGATTTGGGGGGTGCATCTGCTCCCAGGGGTCCTTGAGGTTCATGACAGTTGGGTCCTCTAAGAGGGGGACTTTTCTGAACTCATGTGAGTGATTGAAGAGCTGAATTCAAGTTCTGCTTAATCAACCAGTTGACTTTGGCATTGAATGTAGGTTTTTTGTTTTTTTATTATCTGACATCTTGTATGTTTGAAATTATTGGGAGGTTTGTTACGTGCCCAGGTCCAGGCCATTCTTCACAGGTCATTTCCTAGAGGGCAGGGATCTTGTCTGTCTAATTAGACAGTCCACCAACAAATGTTTATTAGGCCCTTTCTCTTGCCAGGCACTGTGCACATTAACTCAAGGCAGTGCTGGCCCAGCTAGACGGGAGCTCTGTACGAGATTTTGGAGACTGGCAGGCTAAAGCCTCCTTAGATACATAAATATTTGCTCAGTTAATACCTTATTGTTTGACTCTGGGGAGGTCAGTTCTATGGTCTGAACCTCAGTTTCCTCACCTGTAAAATTAAAGAAACCAATTAGATGAGTTCTAAGCTCAACTCAGCTTGTCTTGTGGTTATTCTTTCTGTGAAATCAGAGAATTTTAGTGGGAAGGGCTGAGGAGGAATGCCTGCATGAACAGGCCTCAAGAGGCAGCCCCCCTTTAGGCTGGGATAGCTCTAGGAGGAAGGTAGTTGGTTTTTTAACCTCAAGTATAAACTGACTTCCTGCTGTCTTCTGTCCTCTACTCTTGGTTCTGCCTCTGGGGCCAAGGAGAGAGCAGGACTCAGTTCCTCTTAGAAAAGAAAACCTTTCAGATGCCTGAAGACAAAACACAATGACTTCTCCTCTTCCACCTCTTTGCATCCCTCATTCTATGTGAATAGAACATTTATGACACTTACGGAGATTGTCTGCCAAGATCAGAATTTCATAGACCCGCCGCTGGCAATGTTAGTATTCGTCTTGTTTAGCATCCATTTCCCCTGTTCTCTGAAGACTTTGATAGATGCTTTCCCCAAACTGAGGCCATAACTCCGGCCATCACCAGTTTCCTAAGCCCTCTTTTGGACTCTGAAGTCCACGTCAGAGTGGTCACTGTCTTCCAAAGTTCCCATTAGTCCTTTGGAAGGGATCCTCCTAATGGGCCGTAACAAGGGAAACAGCAAAGGTCCTTCCAAGGAAGGCTTTCTATCATCTTTTTGTTTTTCATAAAAAATATTTGCACGTGTATCTACACAGCTGCAGGGGAGTGTGTATAGCGAACTGGCATTGGAGTCCAGAGGCTCCAAATGGGCTTCTCGTCCCATTTCTGATATGTCCAGCCCCGGAACTCTGGGCCAATCGCTAATCTCTCAGAAACCCAGGAAAAGCTTTAAGACCAGAATGGAAGAGCAGCTGTAACTCTGCATTGGAGGAAGGGGAGTCTCTTCATCAAGAATTCTCAGTAGCTATGAAATAAAAATTGCATTTCCTCCAGCATCCATAGACACGTAGACCCAGAGATCTGTAGATCTACTTGGATCCTTTTTTTCAGTTGGCATCATGCACATCTAGACAACGTCTCCAGGGGGCTGTTTTTGGCCTCAGGTCACACATTTCCGCTCTATGTGCTTTCCAAGACTCTCCCTTTCAGTGTCACTTTATAGGTCTAAGATAGCGAAGAGGGGCCGGACCTGTGATTTCGCTGATTTATGGGAACCCCTAGAGAGGGAGACGCAGATCACACCGAAAGAGATTCACTTAAAAGGAATATTTTCTGCATCGTATTACGTCTGTCCATCCCGTGACTGCTAGGATTTTTATAGAATTTTAACTTCACTTTTAGGAACAGATAGAAATCTCTAGACCTATGAATCTAGACACCAATAAAACAAATACACGTATGGATACATATATGTGTGTTTACACGGTTGTGCGTCTGTCTGTACAGAGAGAAAAAGAAGACAGCCACGTGGCCATATCTAGATCACATGTAACACAATGCAGAAGAGATGCCTTGACAGGAAAGATGGCAGAAGCAGCCATCCCCAAGGGCTCTCCGGCTCCTGGAGAGGGGCCTGCTGAGGACCCGGAGCCCCAGGACATGGAGCAGGGATGCTCGAGGCCCCGAGCTTAGAGATGGGAAAATGGCGGCCCAAGACTGGGCCGGGCTAAGGTCGCGCAGTGCCGAGCCGCAGAGCCGGCCCCTTCCCTCATGGACTCAAGGCAGCCACACATTATTAAAGCACGGATTTGCTCCTCCCCAGAGAAAATGACCTCATCTCCCTGGAGAGGTCATGGCGAACCACTGGGAAAGCTCAGAATTGTCAATAATTTCCTTTAACTCCCATTTAGCGTGCGTTTCGGGCTAAATGCACTGGAATCCTAGAACGAGCCCTGTAGAGCTAAAAGGGAATTCAGAACCATCTCCCTCATTTTACAGATGAAAAGGGTGAGGCTCCCCAAGGTTTGTAGGTGCCTCCCTTGCGTGAGAGTCAGAATTTGAACCAGGTCCTCTGATGGAAAATCCAGCGTGTTTCCCGTGGCGGCCTACAGCATCTCTCCAGTGTTGCCTCGTGCGGGCTAGCGTTTGATCAAGTAAGTTCTCTTCCTGGTGCAAGAAGAATCCCAAGGAGGGCCAGAGAGGGCCTGCCAGGAACACTCGGCTGTGCGAGAAGAGCAGAGAGCAGCGGAAGCAAAGAGAAGCTGGGCCAGGGCTAAGCGGCCTCGGGCCCGTCGTGGAGGGAGCCAAGGGGCCGTCAGGGGCGGGAGAAGAGTGTGTGCGCCTGTCTGGGGCTACATATTTCTGTTTTGTATGGAATTTAGGGTTAGAAATGAATTTAGGATTAGGGTTAGGGAATCACTTTTGCCATTTAAGAATATCTAAAGAAAAAGTAGTTTGAACAGCGATGCTAGATTAAGAGGATTCTTCAAAATTTTAGGGCTGAAAAAGGCCCCTCAGAGAGGTCATCTGGTCCTAGGAGCCTATTCCAATGTCCAGAGATGAGCTAAATAATGAAGAGCTACTGGAAACGTCTCTTACTAAGTTGGTGGAAAAAGCCTTTCATTTCGTATTCCTACTTAGGGTACTTGTGAGACAAACGGTTACCTCACTCGCCTTTTTTAGCCATTACTCCAGCGACTTCTGCCTTTTACATTTGTGCAACTGATTTCCATTTGGAGGCACTCGGGCTGGAGCAGGAACTGAGCGACATCCTATATATCATCGCGTTTGGCCCTCCTCGCAACGCTTTCTTTTTTACTTCAATAAATCCGTAAAGGACAGATTGCGATTGATTGGAAAACCAGAGCGAAGGGGAACGTCCCTAAGAAAGGATTTGAAGAATTCTCCTGGAACGATTTAAAAGGGCTCTCCGAGGGGCTTCCATGGGCAGGAGGGGCCCGGAGGACACACCCGTCCTACTGCGGCCACCACAACAACCCCAAACCATTAGCCCTTCGGAGGATTTTTTTTTTAACATATTCAACCCGAGACACGGAACTGAAGGAAATAATGTCTCGTTGACCCCTTGTCTGTCAGGCCTGTCCCCTCCGAGGCCAGCCCCATCTCATTCTGTGAGAGTCTGGCGTCCGTCCGGGCTAAACTCTTCATTTAACCGAGGAAGACACGGAGGCTCTCCGGAAACACCCTGGAAAATTCTCCCCCGGAAGTCCAGGGCCAGCCGGCTGCGTCCGAGCCCTGCCACGACTGAGTTTCACAGAGAGTTTACAAAACCTCTAAGTGGGTAAGTTTTATCTTTGGCTTGAGATCGCGGCCCCCGACGCCCTCCATCTCTCCGGGCGAGGCTTATCTTCCGCCATTGGGCATCCGAGGGGGTCCTCGTCCTGGGAGAGGCTCCCGCAGCTTTCCTAAAAGCTTCAACTTTTTTCTTAATGTATTTTCTTTTTTTTTTTTTCAAGCTAGAGTGAAAACCAAAATGACGCCATGCTCTTCCTTGAGAGGAGAGGGCCCCAGCTTACCCTTTTATAGCAATATGATAGCGGAGTCTCGAGGAAAGCACAAGTGATGGCCCTGGCTCGCTCCCCCGCTCCCCTTATTGGGGGTTTATCTCTAATCAAAAGCAGATTTCCATTAGCTATTTCACTCCATTTGCAGTGAATTACAGACTGGATGTGTGTGTGTGTGTGTGTGTGTGTGTGTGTGTGTGTTTGAGTTTTCCATTGTGGATTTTCCCAGCAAGGAGAATAAAAAGAAAGTTGTTCCTTTAAAGCAGTTGGTCTTAAACTGGCCAAAGAATACCAAATTCCCAATCTGGGAGGGGCACCACCACCTTCAAGAGGAAGATGACCTTTAGAGTCACCAGTGTCTTCTGTGGAATGGGACCTTCTCAGGTCCCCAAAGGCCCCCCAGCCCCCCAAGAACAAGAGCAGGATCCTCCCTCCCTTCTCTTTTTGCATCCAGAAGTTTCTTGGAATCCTTTGTGTCTCCCCGCCCAGCCCCACCTTGGAGTATGTGTGAGCGCTGCCTGCTTCCAGGGCTTGGTGGGGTTCGAGACAGAACCGAAATGGGACGAGACAGCAGCCCGTTTCCACTTTCTGGGACCCTCTCTGAGAAGGCAGGTGTGAATGTGGGTGATGTGTCCGGGGCACGGGAAGGCACGCGTGCGAGAAATTTTAAAGAAAAGGGAAGGAGGCAGAAACGACCCCTTTGGTGGCTCCATCTATCACGGCACACGTATTTAGGGTGCGGGCTAATTGCTGCGAGTAGAGTGACCAGAACAGAACAATTCACACTCTCAAGACAATTCCCTTCCATTGAAAGAGACGAGTTTATATATACGAAGGCAAAGAAATATAACTACAGTGAGAATGAGGACAAATGCAAAGTAGCTCAGGGCAAGGGATCTTGGGAGAGAAGGGGGCTAGCCTTGGGGAATCAGGCAAACAGCATCGAAGGGCTGACTGTGTGTCAGGACTAGAAAAACAAATAAATCAGGAAAGAAGGAAAAATCCCTTGAAGGCATGAATGGCGTTGTTTTCTGGGGCACCCCAGACCCCTGGACCGCTTCTTGTTCCGTTGATGAAGCTGAAGAGATGCTCTGACGAGGGCCAAACCTTCCAGGATTTTCCAGAATGGCAGGCACCGTCCTGTCCTGGGAGTTGTCAAGCCCGGGTGTTCTTCGGATCGTGGTGCCTCTTAGCCTTAGGAAATGTTGTGCATACAAGGAGGGAGAGTTTAGCTTTGGGCCTTTGGGGGAGGTGAGGTGGGATTCGGGTGGCTTCCATGCTCTGCTGGATAAGGATGGGGGGCCTGTGGGAGTCCCAGGTGCCATCACTGCCATGGATGGAGGGAATATGGGTCAGGCCCTGTGCCCTGGGCACTTCCAGCTCGGGAGGAGGACGTCTGCTTTGAAGAAGCTTCTTCTAACCATGTGTTTGTCGTGACTCCCAGGACCAGGCTTCTCCCTGGAGTCGCTCTCAAAGCACAGGGATCATAAATCGGACTGGAAATGAGAAGATTGGTGATGAACTGAGGAATACCTGCGGACCAGCCATGGTCTGCTGGGTGACCTGGGGCCGAGTGCAGGCTCTAGATGGTCCCCAACTTCCTTCTACCTTAAGAGCTGCGATCCAGGACATGATGGAGAAGCAGGGGAGGAACTAAGAGAAAATTTATCCAAGGAAGGGAAGAGAATGAGCATTTATATAGCACCTTCTGTATGCCAGACACTGTGCTAAGTACTTTCTAAATATCCCATTTTATCTTCATAATAGCCCCAAGAAGTAGGTGTCCTTATTGTCCATTTTAAAGTTAAGGAAACAGAGGTTAAGTGACTTGTCCAGAGTCATACTGCTAAGGAAGTTTCTGAATTCACATTTGAACTCAGGTCTTCCTGATGCTTTAGATCAGTAGTTCCCAAACTTTTCTGGCCTCCCGCCCCCTTTCCAGAAAAAAATATGACTTAGCCCCTGGAAATTATTTTTTTAAAATTTTAATAGCAATGAATAGGAAAGATCAATGCACCTGCGGCCATCACCGCCTCCCTGGATCGCTGCAGCACCCACCAGGGCGGTGGCGCCCACTTTGGGAATCACTGCTTTAGACAGTACAGTACCAAGTTCTGGCCTCCTCTGAAGGCACACAAGTGAGGGACGTATAGCATCATGCTGACCTACTTTGAGTTATTTTTAGGAGCAGATTTTTTGGGGAGGGTTTCCTCCATTTTTTTCCTTTTTGGTTAAAGTGGTCAATATGGAATTTTTTTTTTCTGGTAAATGTGGAGATTAGCTAGCTAATTTCTCCGATTCGGTCATTCCTGAATGCACACACGTGCATTTGCAAACAACCTATCTCCCTGCCCTGTACAACCATTTATTTGTGCATGAATTATTGGGTCATAAAAATGAGATTATTGATGAAAAAGGGCCTTGTAGCATTGGAAGCATTATACAGGTCTGAGTTATTATGTGTCTGTTTGGGATACACAGGCTTGGCCCAAGAGGAATGGGATTAAATTGGCCGGGGTTTGACTGGCCTTAGCCTAGGCCTAGGAGTTAGTTTTTTTTTAAGGAGAAATGATTTAGCGGATGCTGACTATATCAGAGCCACATGGCCACCCTGGGGTCTCCAGGAGGAGAGGGGCATTGCCGAGCGGGGCCATTTGTGGCACGGAGCCAAGCAAACAAAAACAGGCACTTTCTTTTCTCTCCTTTCTCATCCTGTGAACTTTTAACCAAGAAATCCTCCTTGGAAAAGCAAAACAAATCCCCAGTCAGCTAAACCAAAGTGCTGAAGTCCTAATGGGGGAAAAGAATCCTGGGGGGGCCTTTCCTTGGACCTCCTGGGCCCCTCTAGCCAGGAGTGGGGGCCATAGGTCAAAGGTTATCTTTGGCTTTCTTTTACAAAGGAGAAAAGTCTATATTTCCAACTGGGCCAAAACCCATAGCCTGCTGTAACCTTAAACCCTGCCATTTATAGCCTAGAAAAAGACTGGTCAGGGAAAGTGTTTTCTCTTTATTTGTGGCCATGTAGAAGCTCCCTGAAGGTAGGCCAGCCTGTTTGCCTTTATTTTTACCATCTTGGTTCCCACAGAGAAAATGTTTAATGGCTTAAAGAAGGTTTCCCTCTGTCTCCCTCCCTCCTCCCCCACCCCTGACTCTGTCTCTGTCTGTTTGTCTGTCTCTCCTGCTCTTCCCCCAATCTCTCTCTGTCACTACCTCTCTGTCTCTGTCTCTCTATCTCTCCATCTCTCTCTCTGTCTCTGTCTCTCTCTCTCTCCATCTCTCTCTGTCTCTCTGTCTCTCTGTCTCTCTCTCTCTCTCTCTCTCTCTCTCTCTCTCTCTGTCTGTCTCTCTTTCAGAGGAAGGGCTCGAAGTCACTGCCTTATGGCCCCAGTTGGTGGGGGTCTCCTACCAAAGATGGATCTACCCCTCGTGGGAACTCTGTCCCTGGGATTCTGGTTGGGCTCAGTCCTCCTCACTGCAGCTAGCCAGGCATTCGTCCCGTGTCTTTGCTCCTTGTCTCACCCAGGCAGGGAATTTCAGTGGCTCTTGTGGAGAACCGAGAGATGTCCTCGGCTAATTCCTGGTCTCAGCCAGAGCAGTTTTCCACAGTGGCTCTTCAGAGCTGCCCTCATGTCCTTTAGGTCCGTCAGGTCACTCCATGGATATGTGCTCTGACCCATTCACGTCCGAGCCTTGGAGCTGCCGTTGGAGCCGGAACCCTCTCGAGCGTTTCTGAAGAATTGTCTGCAGGAAGCCTGCTGACCTTCGTTCTCCTGGAGATGCTGACTTTCACGCTGGGACGTCAGGAGGCCACCGATGCTGCCGATTGGAGTGGGCAGCCAGCACTGTGCTGTCAGGATGTACCAGGACACTCGGGTCCTGGCACGGAGCACACAACTCCGGCACTCATCTTTTGAGGTCTCAGGTTTGGGATGAAAAGGCGTATTGATCTTTTCTTTGGGAGAAGGACCAGGAACATATTGTGTAATTCAAATCCAAAAGCATCTATGAAGCTTCTACCATGCGACACGATTGAAATATGTGGCCAATATGGAATTCCAAAGAGTTGTCAGAGAAGTGGATGATCCAAAGAGAAGCTGGGCAGGTTCATGTGCCCCCAGTGAGGAAATATAGGCCAATGACACCGGCAAGATATCTGGGAAAGGGGCGGTGAAGTGGCTCAGTGGATTAAGAGCCAGACCTAGAGACGGGAGGTTTGGGGTTCTAATCTAGCCTCAGATACTTCCTAGCTGTGTGACCCTGAACAAGTCACTTAACCCCCATGGCCTAGCCCTTACCACCAATACACAGTATTGATTCTAAGATGGAAGGTGAAGGTAAAAAAAAAAAAAAAGATATCTGGAGAAAGTGAGGAAAGCCTCCAACCTATTGAGCAGACCCTTGTGGTGAAGTGATGGGAGGCCGTGGTGGGCTACAGGGAGAGTGAGATGTCTTTGACTGAGATGGCAAATGTCATTGGAGAGAACATCTGTATTGCTGAGATCCCAGATGTGTGGGATCGGTTGGAGATTTGCATATATACGATGCACAACGAGTTATCGAAGGAAAATCAAAGTTGGCTCCTGCCCGCGAGGTTCCTCAATTCTGGGTCGTTCTTCAGGAGCTTATGTCCATCCCTTCCCATCGCTGTGCAGCCCCAGAATGGGGCAGACGTGGGAGAAGGGGGCCCCAATCCAACGAAGAGGACTCCAGGGGCCACTGTCTTCAGCCTTGGTGTTCTTATGGCCATTCGCCTTCCATGCCTGCTGAAAGGAGTGGACTCTGGAGAAAAGGCGATCCCTGCTGTTCCTTCCAGTCACCAGCCGCAAGGATGACCAACCTCCGTTCGTCTTTCTCTTGGAACAAGACACCTTCCTGATCCCTCCAGTTAGTGTTCCGTCCCAAGAAATCTCTTTCTAGTCCTCTCTCTGTTCTTTTCTTCCCGCTGTGTGCCTGTTATTTCCCCAATGTACGATGGAGTCCATCGAGGGAAGGAATTTATTCGTTTCTACCTTCACCCCCTGACACCCAGCTCAGTGCCTGACCCGGACATTTAATCAGTTCCCATAGACTTCACTGTATTGACCGTCCAGGCTGAGAATAGAAGAGCTTACGTTAATTCACTGTCGAGCGCTGCAGAGTCTTACCGGGGATATATAGGAATTCCTAAGAATATTAAAGAGTTTGCAGCCAACTCTTCTGAGGACGTAATGCTCATTCCTGAAAATTATACAACTATGTAGCACAATTCCACCAAGATTGGGAATGCTTCAGTGGGTTGCAAGTTCTCCCTGGAGAGGTAGAAAATGACTTTCCCTTGGGGTGAGGCCAAAGGAAAGATGTGCTCATTAGTTAAGTCTACTTTCAACTCCACAAATATAATTAAACCTAATTGGACTATTTGTGGTTTTTCAAATGTGCCCAAAGGCAACCCTCTAAGCAAGATGAATGGCATATTGTTTTGTATTGGAATACTGTGAAGTGTCAAGTGAAGAACTGTTATTCCTGGCCTCTCCTTCCCATCTTGGCCTTCCCAGCATAGATCTTACCATCCCAGTTCCAAAAGGGAAAGAATGATAAAGCCATCTGGGCTTTCCACAGTTCTAGAGACTCTCTCTCTTCGCTAGAGACTCTCCATGGCCATGGCGGCCAATTGGAACGCTCCTTGTACTTCCCTCCTTCGTAGGGAGGTCTTTTAGGGGATACTTTGGGTCAAATGAAGCCTTGGATTGCCTGCCTGATTGCTCAAGGCCTGGGGAAAACTTTCTATCTCTTACCTTAGTCCAGGGCTGAAGAGGGGTCTTGGTCGGGTTATTCAGTCAATCTAAGCCTTACAGATAACATCACTTCCATGTGCTTATCCGTCTCCACAGGCCTGGGAGCAGGGCAGGGTAGCAACCACTTCATCCCCACTTTACAGATGAGGACATCAGGCCATGAGGAGCTAAGTTGTCCACATTCACACAGCTGGTTAGGATGAGGTGTCGGGCCCCAGTTCAGGTCCACAATCAGAGCTGTCTGCACCCCACATAACTCAGCCCACAAACATTTGCTAAGCTCTCTCTGGGTTGTGTGTCTTAAGAGGGTTGCTGTCTAGGGGGGTATAAAGCATAGAGATGGTTACATGAAAATGATGCTGCCAACGGGAGGTGCCAAAAAAGGCTCTCAGACCTGGAACCCAAATTAGTTATGCTAAAAGGGAAGGTGTAGGTTGTTTTAAAGGTTTCCAAAGCACTTTACAAGTATTATTTCATCTGATCCTCACAACGGCTCTGGGAGATACATGCTAGTATTATCCTCATTTTACAACTGAGGAAACTGAGGTGGATGAAGGTTAAACTGACTTGTCCCAGGTCCCTAGCTAGTAAGTATCTGAAGCTGGATTTGAACTTAGGTCTTTCAGATCCCAAGTCCAGTTCTTTGCAGCATCTGGCTGCCTCCTGGATGGAGATGGTAACTGAAGGTTTTGTGAAAGAGCTGATGTTACATTTGAGCTGGTTCTTGAGACAGGTGGAGACTGTTAATAACAATGATAATTGACAGTGTCAGGTAGTGGACAGAGGACTGTCTGGGTTCTGGGTTCAAGTACTGCCCTTGACACAAGCTGGTTATGTGACCTTTGGAAAGTCTCTTAAATTCTTAAGGCATTCTTCAAGGCAACTCTGCAAAACAGGGACTGTTTGACATCATTAGAGAAAGTCTATTGACTAAGAAATTCCTTTGTCAATAAAAATCAGAAGTCTAGTCGAAACCAAAAGTAATGGCAATGAGGAAGCCTTCTCTCTCTGCTCTTAGCCAAAGAAATAGACCCTAAACTAAAGCCCATATCTTCTCCCCTAACCCCATTGCTTCTCATTCCTCTCCTTCAGTCAAGGACATCACCATTCTCTCCATCACCTAGAAGAGAAATGAGCCATCCATTGACTTCTCCCTCATTCCCCCAAACAAATACCCTGCCTTCATTTTTTTTTAAAAAATTGTATTTAATTGATTAATTTAGAATATTTTTCCATAGTTACATGATTTATGTTCTTTCTCTCCCCTTCTCTTACCCTCCTCCCATGGCCAATGTGCAATTCCACTGGGTTTTACATGTGTCATTGATCTGGACCTATTTCCATATTATTGATAATTGCACTAGGGTGATCGCTTAGAGTCTACATTCCTAGTCATATCCCCATCAAGCCATGTGGTCAAGTAGTTGTTTTTCTTCTGTGTTTCTACTCCCACAGTTCTTTCTCTGGTTGTAGATAGCATTCTTTCTCATAAGTCCCTCAGAAATGTCTTGGATCATTGCATTGCTGCTAGTAGTGAAGTCCATTACATTTGATTGTACCACAGTGTATCCATCTCTGTGTAGAAGGTTCTCCTGGTTCTGCTCCTTTCACACTGTGTAACTTCCTGGAGGTCATTCCAGTTCACATGGAATCCCTCCAGTTCATTATTCCTTTGAGCACAATGGTATTCCATCTCCATCAGATACCACAATTTGTTTAGTCATTCCCCAATTGAAGGGCATCTCCTGATTTTCCAATTTTTTGCCACTACAAAGAGCCCTACCTTCATTTTTGAGCAGCTGCTAAGTTCTATCCATTCTTTATCCACATATGTTTGATCCTTTCCACACCAACTACCATCATTTCCTCAGGACCTCTTCACCTTTCACCTATAATGGTTTTCTAAATGGTGTCTCTGTTGCCAGTTGCCAGCCCTTTCCAATCTATCCTCTCTATTTCTTCTTCACTTTAAGGCTTTCAGGCAGATGCTGGTTTGGATTCATAGAGTGATGGAGAGGGAGGTATTTAGGCTAATGCCAAAATTAGGAGCCTGAGAGATTCAAAGAATGGTGATGCATTTGACAAAATGATGGGAGGGCAGAATTTTTTGGGGGGGATAATGAATTTGGCTTTGGACATTTTGAGTTTAAGCTGTGGCCAAGACATCCAATTTGCAATATTCCACAGCAGTGACCCTTATCCTTCATCCCATCAACTTCTGTATTCTACAGCAAATCATCAAAGTGGCCTTAATCATCCTCACCCCTTTTCCAATCTTCAGTCTTTCCCTACTAACCAGTTTGACCCTGCTGCCTTCAGCTACATCCAAGTCTCCTCCATCTTTTGAAAAACCTTCACTACTCTCAACTGTTTCCTAAAACTATCATTTTATATTTCTCTTCCCTTTTTAGCTAAACTCTTCAGAAAAGTTGTACACTCACTGACTCTTGTTTCTCTCCTGGATCTGTCTTTTGCCTGGACTGAGGTTTGAGTCTTCCAATCAAAAGGCTCAGGAAAGAGACATCACAAAGGGCATAAACTGGTAGAGGCCACAGGAAGTCACCTTCTTCCCTTGGAACCAGGACTAGAGAGGGCACCCCTCGTCATTCCAATGAAACCACTCTCTCTGTAGTTACCAATGATCCCTTCATTGCTAAATAGCATTGACTTTCTCAATCCTCATTCTTTTCCACTCTTTGTTATGATTAAAATTCCCTGGTGACTGTATCTTAATTTTATAATTATTTATTAATTAGCAAAAAGTGGGCCAGAGAAAGAAAGAGTGATACACACAAACCACATTGCTGATTCGCTCTTTTAGCCACCTTCTCCAAGAACAGACTGAGCCAGCCCAGAGCTAGACGATGTACCCTCTCTGGTCCTGGTTCCAAGAGGAGAGAGTTACTTCTTGACCTCTCCACCAGTTTATGCCCTATATGATGTCTTACCCCAAGCCTTTCAGATTGACAGACTCAGACCTCAGTCCACGCAAAAGACTGGTCTTCTGAATGCCAGGAGTAACCACATGGCACATATACACCTAGCATGGTGGACACAAGGAAGGAGGACTCCACCCATGGCCTCAGGGAGATACAGCCCTAAGAGTTTTTTGCTTTAAAATCGGAAATGTTGTTTTGAGAGCCAAGAGAGGTTCAGATGAATATTAACTTTCCATACCGTTGCATTTGGCCAGTAACCATCTTTTCTTCTTGGATACTCTTTCCTCTCTGACTTTTCCTGACACTCCCATCTACTGGTTCACATCTTATCCATTTGGCAAATCCTTCTCCGTTTTCTTTTCTGGTGTACCATCCTCATTGCCCCATTAAATGTGAATGTAGGTATTTCCCCCACCAGGTTCTGTTTTGGACCCTCTTCTCTTTTGTCTATACTATTGGTAACCTCATGAGTTTCCATAGGTTAAGTTCTCACTGCTAGGCAGATGACTCCTAGATCCATATATTTTGCTCCTAGTCTCTCCCCTGAACCTGACTCCAGCCTCATCAATGGCCCAATGGGCATTTCCATCATATCCAAAACTGAATTCATTATTTTGACTCAGCTTCCCTTTTCTAAAATTTCCTATTCCTTTTGAAGGCCCAGCCATCCTAGTCTCCCCCTTTTGTAGCCTAAGCATTCAGGGCTCCTCGTTCTCCTTCACCCCACATAGGCAGTGGACTGCTAAATCTTACCTCTCCCACTGGACTTCTCTCCATTCACCCAGCCACCATCTTTATTGAGACCCTTATCCCCTCTTACACTCTTCTCCCATTTTCATAGCAAGGTTCTGACCGTGTGCCATTCTTGGAATGGATTCCCATTGTGATCTGCCTCCTTGGGGCCTCTTCCTTTAAAGTGAAGCTCCAGCACCATTTTTATCATAGCCCGGATGACATTCCAATGAGAGAGACAATAAGGAAATGTGTGTGTTTGTATGTAGATACAGATCTACATATCTATCCACCATGAATATAACGTAATCCATAAAAATATTTACAGAGTCGTTGAATCCAAGGCATTCTGGGAGAGAGGAGACACATTCACTCATTATCTCTCTGATTGAAATCTCATTCTTTGCCAGCAGAAATGGCCAGTGCCTGCTACATCCTTGTGGATTGGTTGACTAATTAATTGTTCGGCCACTTGTCAGGCATACGACAGAGATTGGGGGGACGTGCTCGATGCCCAGATCCGTTCCCACCTCCCCCCAATCTCTGTCATTCTAGCTGTGGGGAGCTGACTTTGTGATGTGGCTAATGCTCATCCATTCTAATAAGCACATCCTTAATTTATCCAGCCTCCTAGAAGAACAGAGGATTCCATAGGAATATTTTCCAGTTAGCTGTGGTCCATTTTTTAAACATCAAAATTTCAATAATTTTTACTGGAAGTCTCTCTCAAGCCTGCTACCCAAGGTCCTGCCTTTCTAAACAGAGCCCCGGATACAGGATTGGGCCTTTTCTGGAGGGTGGGGATATGGCTATCACCTCTAGGCGTGGGCTGTAATAAAGGCCCCGCCAGGGCTCTTGCCTGTGTATGGAGGCCCATTGCTCCTCCATTCCCATCCTCAGTCTGTTCTGGTGTGGAGGTTGTCTTCTTTTTGTAATCCTCTCATCATCTTCTTATCACGAAAGGGGCTTTTGTGGCTAGGGTCTGCCTCTAGAAGGCCATGATTGTCATTCATTCATTCATTTATTTATTTGTCTGTTTATTTATTTATTTAAAGATAGCTGATTTGATGTGAATCATTTACTTTATTTATTTTTTTAAGCCCTTCACTTCTTGTGTATTAGCTCCGAGGCAGAAGAATGGTAAAGGTTGGCCATGGGGGTCAAGTGACTTGCCCAGGGTCACACAGCTGGGAAGTGTCTGAGGCCAGATTTGAACCTAGGACCTCCCGTCTCTAGGCCTGGCTCTCCATCCATTGAGCCACCCAGCTGCCCCCCACGATTGTTATTTAATTCATCCCTCCAGTAGGCTTCTTACCCTTGGGCCTGAGACCTTGTTCTTTTTTGGTGACTGTATTTCAGTGCAATTGGTTTCCTTTTCAATGCCATGTATTTTATTGGATGCATTTAAAGAAGGTAGTCAGAGAAGGTTTTAACAGACACAAAAAGTGGTTGGGAATCTCTTTTTTTAAACCACCGCAGGCTGGCCCACCAGAGAAAGAAAGAAGCAGCAGACTCTGAACAAAATGCATGAGCTGCGGCCCCCAGCTTTGGCTGGGCAGAGGCCCACGTCCACTCCCTGCTCCCCAACTGTGAGCGAGGCTGAAGCGGCCACGTAATTGATGTCTGCATAAGCGAAGTCGTGCCATGACGTGACGCTACTTTAAGAATCGTTGGTTTTGTTCACTTTCTGGAATCGCCTTTTCAAATGAGTTTGGGAAGATGGAGACGTGCCCTCGCTCACGTGGAGAAAGGGGAGGCCGGCAGATTCGTTCACGAGCTGTGAGCCCCCCCCCCCCCTGAGTGGAGCAGAACCAGTATTGTCCAATCCGATTGCTCCCTAAGGTGCCATCATTTTAGAGGTCAATGCTGAGAACACTTTATAGCTATTTCAGGCTCCCCAGGCCAGGCTGCAGAGATGGATGGAGAAACAGGAAATAAAAGTGAAAATGGATGTCATAAATCTGCCCCACGCAGACATCTGCTGAATAGCCTGGAGTTTGCTAAAGTGGATCCACTTCATCAAATCCCTGGATTCTGCCGCCCTGCTGAATCCATTGGGGGACCCACAAGGTTCTCTGCCCCTCCTCTCCATCGCCCCTTTCCCTGTGTCGGACCCACCGCGACGTTGGAAAGCCCGTGATGAGTTCAGCCTTTTGGAACTCGCTCTCTTTCTCTCTATCAGCAGGAGGAAGGAGATCTGGGAGCCAGAGGGAAATGAAGCAGCTTTATCGAGTGCAGTTAGCTAGTCTAGAAGAGAAAAAATCTGGGAATGACTGGAGTAAGGATGTCTGCAAATGCCATCTCCCGAAGCAGGAGAAACATGAATAAAAGCGAAATACTCGGTCAGTTTGTAACATGAAAGAATTCTCCGGCAGGTCCCTAAGAAGAGACGTCGCAGCTGATTATCCTTCAGGGACCCGCGTGCTCAGTCTGGACACACATGTGGAGTGGAAAGCAGCCCAGAGACATTTCCAGACCCCAGCACCCCTTCCTCGTTACTCCTGGCCAAGGCAGGGAGACGCTGCCCTCCCGAGCTCACCGGCCCACTTGGCGCTGGCCATCTGGGGCTTAACAGGACCAGGGGCCGAGGACACCCTCCCACACCTAGACTTCTTCCCGAGTCCCAGGGCAATTCGTGCCCCGTTCATACAGCCTTGGAAAGATCGAGGGTCTGGCTTTTGTGTCGACCTCTTCTGCAATGGCCATGTTTCCCCTCTATGCCAAGGACCACAATGTAAAAGGCAACGATTGGGGTACATTGGCAGGGACCAAGACCTAGTCACAGCTATTGAGGGGTTCTTACCAATAGAGCTCCCACACTAGTGATCGTTAACAAGTAATAATTGTTCAAAGATACTGAAATGATTCACATCTTTCTAATTATTTTTAAACCCATCCCCAAATAGAAAAAAATCCCAAATAATTGGGAGAAAGCTCTTCATGGTCATTGTCAACACTGATGAGACCGACCGCTCACACAGGGGTTCTTCATAAGGTTTTGTCCTGATCAGTCCATCAGTCAGTCGATAAACATAAGTTAGGTGCCTACTCAGTGGCAGGTACTGTGTTAACAACTGATGACGCAAAGAAAAGTGGAGGGATTCACAAACAAGATAATATAAGACAAAGTGGAGAGGGAAGGCATGAGCTCGGAAGGGGGTTGAGAGGAAGCCTGAGTCCATGGTCATCAGAGCTGGGTTTCCATCTTTGCTTTGGAATGCTATCAAAGAAAAATGCCCGCCATTATCTGTATCCTTGAAAGTTGCATGTACTCAAGGGAGACTCCGTCCAGAGGGATAGGTGGATGGGTGGATGGGTGGAGGGAGGCTGGGAGGAAGGAAGGCAGACAGATAGATAGATATGGATGGAGGGATGGATGTCAGGGAGACACAGAGGAGGTGGAGAAGATCCTCAAGAAGGCAGGTGAGAGAGGGAAGAGTCTGAAGCTCAAGCCATACAAATTCTACTTGAAGGAAGAGGAAAAGGCTCAGGAGAGAGCCGGACAGACATTTTCAAGTACTTGAAACGCTGTCATGTGAAAGAGAACCTGGATTTCTGGGATCAGAGGATCATAACTTTAGGGCTTTTAGTGGTCATCATTTTAGGAATTTTAGTGGTCATCAAAGCCATCTGACCCATTTTATTTTTTATTGTGTTTTTTTAATCTGGCCCATTTTAAAGGTGAGAAAAATAAGACCAAGAGAGTCTGTGACTTGTCCAAGGTGACAGTGGTAGTGTTTAAGGAATAGGCTGGGTGGTCATTCATTGATCAGGAATGCTTTGTCCTTTCTACACGAAAGAGAAGGAAAGAGTAGAGACGATAATCAGAGAGGGGGAAGTCTGGGCACTAGATCAGGGAGGCCGAATACTCTTGGATGATGTAATGCCTATTTGAGACCACCTCCTCTGAGGTGTGTTTGTGGGGGTCGGGGTGAGCCATGGCTGCTCAGTGAGATTCAAAGATAATTCAATCAACAAGATATTTAAAAATAGATCAGGCAAATATAAAGGGGGAACCTGGTGCTGCCCCTTCTCCCCACTGGCAAATTCCTCCCAGCAACTGACTTTTGCCCTTGCTGGCTCTTGGCAAGCTTGGTTTATTCTAAGTTTCAAACCACTAAAAGTCAACATTCTGCTCTCCATTTTGCATAGCAGAAATGATATTACACTAGCAAGCATCACAGGCAAGATTCTCACCCCGATTCTCTTATTAAAGAGTCTTGCTTCCTTCTGTCTCTGGGTCTCAGTTTCCTCATCTGCAAAATGGACACAAATTGGCCAGGCAGGCTCTGGGGGGCCCCTGTTTGTTATTGAAGCTGTTTGGAATACTTGTTGCTTCCAAGTCCTCCTCAGGAGAAGCAGCCTCTTTCCTCTTGGCCGGGGCTGGAGGAAGTTATGCAGCAGCATCTTGGGCTCATCTGTAATGTAGGCAGCTTGTGTACACACCAGCGTGCATTAAGCACTGGATTTGGGGCCCGTATTTAAACATATTAAACACAGAATACGAGCAGCATAAATTATCTGAAACCCTTTTTATCTCTGCCTTGGAGCCTTCACCAGCCTTTGATAGAGGCCGTGAACATTGCACAGACCCGAGGAAGACCGAGGAGATGTCTGTTCAGCTGTAGGAAGGGAGAGAGTTTGGCTCAGGAGGCAGGTGGCAGATGGATGCTCATTAGTGCTGGGGGGTTTGTAAGGAGGTATTACAGAGCTGGGGGGCTTCTGGGGGAGCAGGCTTGGGCCGGTCCTGGTGGAAAGGCTTGATTGGCTTTCTGCATTAGCTTTTAGCCTGCTTTCCTTTCTCAGGAGAGCCAATGGCAGGCCTTGCATTTCAAACTCTTCACTGACATTGGGGTTGGCAGAAATTGGCTTCTACTCTTGGGCAAAAAGAACGTCTCCCTTCACTAAAGGAAACAGTTCGGAAGACCCCAGAGCTTTCCTCCCAGGGTTGGGGGATGACAGATAAACCCCCACCTCCCACCCCTCACCCACCGTCTTTAATTTCAGGAATCTCATATTATCAGGACTCCCAGGAATTTATGGAAGGAGAAAGGAATGCTTTGGAAGCTGAATGGCAATCATAAAGCATAATGAGCCCCTTTCATTGGTAAATTAGATCTCATGATTTCTTATCTGTTGCCAACCTGCAGATTTTTAAAATTCTTTCCTTAGAGATCACAAATAATTGATGATCAGTTATCATCCATCTACCCACCTACCTACCTTCCTATCTACCTCGCTATCCATCTTTCATCTATCTACATTAGTGAGAGCCGTTCCCTTTATCCCAGGAACCGTGTTTCCCTATAACTACAAAGGATGTGAGAGGGTAGTCCTTTAATATTTGCAATATTTCAAATTCTTATCACCATCATTATATTAAATTTTTGTCATTAAAAGGGTTTATTTATTTCGACAAGATTATTTATAATCTGTGACTCTCCCCTCTCCTCCCTCTACTCCAGCAAATTAAAAAAAAGCAAAACCTCTGCCCTCCTCCACTTCACTTCCTAGCGACCAGCTCTAAACTATTCCCTCTCCTTAGTTTTGAAGCTCCCTAGAGTTGGATTCTCTTCCCTCACTACAAGGGAAGCTGACTTAGAGGAGGGACTGTTATTTCTTGTGTTGTTAAAGAACATTTTTATAGTACCTAAGTACCCAATAAATTCTGTAACTCTCTCTCTCTTTCCTTTTCTCCCCTTCTTCCATCCATCCATCCCTATCTATCTATCTACCTATCTCTCTGCCTTCCTTCCTCCCAGCCTCTCTCCACCCATCCACCCATTCACCCACCCATTCACCCCTCCATCTATCCATCCATCTATCTATCCATCCATCTATCTATCTATCTATTTATCCATCCATTTATCCATTCATCCATCTATCTATCTATCTATCTATCTATCTATCTATCTATCTATCTATCTATCTATCTATCTTCCTCCCAGTCTCCCTCCATCTATCCACCCATTCACCCATCCATCTATCCATCTATCTATTCATCTATCCATCCATTTATCCATTTATCCTTCCATCCATCCCTCCATCCATATCTATCTATCTATCTATCTATCTATCTATCTATCTATCTATCTATCTATCTATCCATCTATCCATCTATCTATTCATCTATCCATTCACCTGTCTATCCATTTATCCATTCATCTATCTATCTATCTATCTATCTATCTATCTATCTATCTAATTAAATCCTATCCCTCTGTTTCGCTGTGTGTCTCTTTCACTCTGTCTAGGCAGGGATATGCTGATAAGTGTTTACCAAGCACGTCTTTTTAAAAAATGGATGCATAACAGCCTTTTTTTTTGTTTTTTAAATATTTATTAATATTCGTTTTTAACATGGTTACATGATTCCTGCTCCTCCTTTCCCCTTCACCCCCCGCTCTCCCCCCCACCCATGGCCGATGATAACAGCCTTTTAAAGTTTGATTTGTTCTATAAACATCTTCTCTTCTCCATCCCTTTCATAGGTCTAGATAATAATAATAAATAAGGAAAACAATAAGCGAAGCCCTGATTATAGCCTTTCCTAAGTCCTAGAAGGTAGATGCTCTCACAATGAGTATTTATCGGTTTTTCTTCCTCAGAGCTTTTCCATCTGGCTGAAGAATATCCCCCATCAATGTATCCATGGATGGATGTATCTAAGCATGTGTGTATCCTATGTATGTGTGTGTGTGTCTGTCCAGCTGTCTCTCCACTTACCTACTTTTCTAACACTGTCTCTATCTTGCTACCTTTCACTGATCATTTCATTGCCATCGAGGAAAGTTGCCGTCCTCCATTGCCATCAGTCTGTGTTCTGAAAGGGCAGGTCAGAAAGACTCGTCTCTATGATATCCTGGTGTTACTTTTGTAAGGGAGCTGCGCCAGACCATGAACTCTCAGTGACAACCTTGAGCACAACATGACGGGCAGCGGGGTCAGGCGGGCCTCCTGGCACAGGACTCTGAGCTGAAGCAAGATGCTCTGAGACGTCTTCATTTCCCCCCCGGCTGCCTCACTGCGTCTCCCTCACTCCTTCCCCGGCCCTCACCTCCACTTTTCAACATTCTTTTATGTATTTGTCTACATGAGATCGTTTGCTCCTTGAGGGCAGAAACTCTCTTTTTTGTATTTGTGTCCCCCCACCCCCACCCCCCAGTGCTAAGACAGGGTCTAGCACATGTTGTTGTAAAGTTGTTTCCGGCCCGTCCCCCTCTTCAAGACGCCATTTGGGGTTTTCTTGGCAGAGATATTGGAGTGGTTTGCCGTTTCCTTTTCCAACTCATTTTACAGATGAAGAAACTGAGGCTAGCAGGGTTAAGTGACTCGCCCAGGATCATACAGCTAATAAGTGTCTGAGGCTGAATTTGAACTCGGGTCTTTCTGATTCTAAGCCTGCTGCTGCATTTGCCGTGCCCTCTAACTGCCCCTACCTGGTACAGAGTAAGAGCTTAATTAATATTTTTGGCTATTTTTATTGATTAAACTTTAATGTGGGGAAGGGGGAAGATAAGAAGGATGAGGACAGTAACTTATTTCTGGAGCCCTCTAAGGCTTGCCCGGCATTGTATAATCATTTAAGTCTTGGGGCAAGTTGGAAGCCCAGGGCCCACTTCCCTCCATGGCACCCCAAAGGCCCCGTCCGATTCCTGCCCAGCACCTTAGGATAACGGCGTGCCCAGGGGCAGCCAACTAGGCCGCCTCTTGGCTCCGTGTCCTGGAGCAGATCCTCCACCTTCCTCGGCGGCACTTTCTTAGTCCATGAGATGAGGAGGGAGATGTTTAGATGTCTCTGGGGGTCCCTCAGCGGGACCTCGAGCTCCAGCCTGGAAAGGAGGTGCAGGGGCTGGCCGACCAGCTTCAGGGAAGTTGGCGATCCTCGAGTTCCCCAGCCTGCAAAGAGCAGAGCTGAGCCCCATGGCTGCTGAGCCCCATGGCTGCTGAGCCCCTTGGCTGCTGAGCCCCATGGCTGCTGAGCCCCTTGGCTGCTGAGCCCCTTGGCTGCTGAGCCCCTTGGCTGCTGAGCCCCATGGCTGCTGAGCCCCATGGCTGCTGAGCCCCATGGCTGCTGAGCCCCTTGGCTGCTGAGCCCCTTGGCTGCTGAGCCCCATGGCTGAGCCCCTTGGCTGCTGAGCCCCTTGGCTGCTGCGCCCCTTGGCTGCTGAGCCCCTTGGCTGCTGCGCAGGCAGGCGGATCCCTCCCTCTTCTTGCAGGAAGATTAATGGAATCCAGGGAGGTTAAGGCCACATAAGAGAGTCTGAGTTAGAAGCAGCTTGTTCCTTTATGCCAAGGAAATTTTGGAAATGATTCTCCTTTGCTGACAGTACCCTCATTACCGATTGTGTAGAGTAATTTATCAGGCATTTCTTAAAATAAACCATTCATTTATACTAATAGGACTTGGCAGGAAGGAAACATTGGCAGGACTTGACGTTCCGAGTGTGGGCTTCTTGGGGGGGGGTTGTTTTGTTTTGTGTTTGGGATTTTTTTTCTTTAAAAACACACACACACAACATTGTTAAGTTCGAAACATTTGGGAAAAACAGTTATCTGGGGCCAGCTTGATGTTTATTAAAGCATAACTAATTACAAGATAAATCTTCAAAATGAGGAGAGAAGAGAGCTTTCTTATGATCAAGTTCCCAAAAGCAAATTGTCAGATTCCATTATCCAATCCATCTTGTTGGTTGTGTCCTTCGTCTGTTGCTTGTGTTAATGACTTTAGTGCCTATTTGGGACTTAACGGAGAGTTTGGAGGCCTCACTTCCCCCTCCCCTGCCCCATGTCACTGTGTTCTGCCTCGTGTCTACGTCTCTTGGCTGGGTCTCTTGACTCGCACCAATGGTTATCCTGTGGTAGTGCAGTCGGCCTCTCCTGTCTCTGCATTAAACTAAGAGCTATCTCTTGAGGCGTGGAGCCAATGCAGGGGATAGAACATTGAGTCTAGAGTCAGGAAAGCCCGAGTTCAAATCCAGCCCAAGACACTAACCAGCTGTGTGACCTTTGGCAAGGGCTCAACCTCCGTCTGCCTCAGTTTCCTCTCCAGGCATAATAATAGAATGCAGGATTTGGAATGGATGCTCCTAGGTGAAATGAGAGATACCTGTAAAGTGCTCAGGAGGGTGCTTGGCACATAGTAGGTGCTTAAAAAATACTTCTTCCTTATCTGATGACCTGAGAGAATCCTTAGCCCAGGCCCTTGGTAATAGATTAGCTCCCTAAATTCTTTTTCCATGCAAGTGGCAGCTTTAGGATGGATGCTCATTCTCCTTAAACTGCAGAGCGCCCGCAAACAAAAACAGCGTATAGACCAGAGGTTCCGAACCAATTGCTTTATGTGGCGAAGCCTTCCAGAAGTGTGGGGAAGCCCAGGGGCCCTTCTCAGGGTCCCATTTTTAGTGCATGAAAGAAAACACAGGATTACAAAGGAAACCGATTATGCTGAAATAGTTACCAAAGTATCTCCTTTAAAAAGTTCATGAGGCAGCTGGGTAGCTCAGTGGAGTGAGAGTCAGGCCTACAGACGGGAGGTCCTGGGTTCAAATTCAACCTCAGCCACTTCCCAGCTGTGTGACCCTGAGCAAGTCACTTGACCCCCATGGCCCACCCTTACCAATCTTCCACCTATGAGACAATACACCAAAGTACAAGGGTTTAAAAAAAAAAAAGTTCATGAGCAGGTGTAGTTAGGGGGCTCAGTGGATAGACAGCCAGGCCTGGAAACCAGGAGGTCCTGGGTTCAAATTTGGCCTCACACACTTCCCAGCATTGTGACCCTGGACAAATCAAGCTCTTACCATTTCCCTCCTTCTTTTTTCTTTTAATAACAAATTTCCACATACATTTTCTGAAGTTACATGATCTGGGTTGTTTCCCTCCATCTTCCTTCCCTTCTCTTACCACTCCTTTGCCCTGGAACCGATACTTCATATCAGTTCTAAAGACAGAAGATGGAGGTTTTTATTTTTTATTTTTTTTAAACCCTTACCTTCTGTGTATTGGCTCCTTGGTGGAAGAGTAGTAAGGGTGGGCCATGAGGGTCAAGTGACTTGCCCAGGGTCACACAGCTGGGAAGTGTCTGAGGCCAGATTTGAACCCAGGACCTCCCGTCTCTAGGCCTGACTCTCCATCCACTGAGCTACCCAGCTGCCCCCGAGGGTTTTTATTTTTGAATAAAGCATGAGCCCCTATATCAGATCACCTGCCTTAGAGAACAAGACTTGTGAAGCAGGTAGCTGCCTGCAGCGCTCCATCGATGTCTGCCCAGCATGGAGATCTCTGGAGGAAGCTCCCAGCCACATTGGGCACACTGCCTCCGTGGAACACTACCAGGCAGGCATGGACAGGAGTCACTGAGGATGGGCAGGAAGGGAAGGGTTGTAATATGCACTATTGGAGGCTGCTGGGGACCCAGAGTAAGGAAGAACTGAGTTCTCTTCCTGCTTCAAGCTTTTACTAGCCATGCTGGCTGAGGGGCAGCTCATTAGCTTCTCTCAGCCCCAGTTTCCTCTTCTGGAAAATGGGGCTAATGGCCACGCCTCCTTCACTGGATTGTTGGGAGGATCCCATGAGATAGTGAAGGGTTGGGTGGAAACTTTGCCCCATTTTAGCTCTGCTGCCTTCATGAAAGGAGAACATGTTTTGGTGAATCAGAACACCATAAACTTAGTATGAAACATCTTTGAAAAGTCATTGGATAGAACGAAGTGGTGTCAGACAGAAAGTCTATTCCAGTAGGCTGAGAAAATTGGTGATGCCTCCAAATTATCACCCAAATTGAGACGTGGGGAGGAATTTCAGGAATTAGGGTACAGGGTTTTATAACATGCCTCGGAACACTGAAAGAAGGCCTGAGTCGTGGTGGAGAGAGGAAGATAGGGAGGAGATTCATCCACTCGACAATCATTTTGGAGCAACAGACTCAGGCTCAGGGAAGTCCAAAAGTTGTTTTTCTAACTTCCTTCCTTGGTACTTGCTTATCCATGGATACTGTAATATAATCTGCTATTTGCTATTTTATTACCTAAACATTCTATGCATATTCAACTGCAAAGAATCCAGGAATTAGAGACAGATAAAAATATAAAGTTAGGCAGAGAGCTCAACCTTTCCCAAAATGTTAGAATTTTCCTAACTGGGGGCTCTGAGCAGTTGTGGTTGAACTCATTAATTTTTATCTAAAAAAACAACTCCTTGAAGTTAAAGAAGGTGGAACCATATGGACCTTTAGGGTCATTATATTATCTTCTAGGCTTAAACAAGCTGATCACTGCAAACCTTAAAATTCTGCACAAATGCTGGGTGTTAGCTGTTATTATTGGAGGAGTCCCCCCATAGATTCAAGTCCAGATCAGTCAATAAGTATTTAAAAGATAAAACCCTCTTACCCGTCTGTCTTAGAATCTGTATTATGTACTGGTTCCCAGGCAGAAGAGTGGTAAGGCTAGGCAATGGGGCTTAAGTTCCCTGCTCAGGGTCATATAGCTAGGAAGTTTCAGGTCAGATTTGAGCCCAGGACCTCCCATCTCTATGCCCAACTCTCAATCCACTGAGCTACCTCCCTGCCCATCATTAAACATTTAGTAAGTCCCCCTTTGTGCCAAGGGCTGACAATGTAGGTTCTGAAATCATCCTCTAGTATCTGAAAGAAAAAAATGTAATTGAAAAAGGACTCCCAGAGGGACAACTTCTTCAGTAAAGGATATCAAAGTAACCCTGGAAATGACAAGTTAGGGACTTTGAAAATGGTCAGCATGTTTAAAAATAGAGCAGTCCCTTCTAGATCCTGGGGCAGGGGAGCATTGTTACCTCAGTATTTCTAGTTGATAAAGGATGTCATGATGATGGAGGGTCCAGCTCTGAGCTTCAGTGCCCTGTGTGTAAGAAAGTCTTCCCTGACATATTTCCTTCCCAGAGCAGGTGCCCACTTTGCCCATTGTCTTGTTGTGTGTTTATTTGCATGTGTGCTTGTTGAATAGATGATGGGCACCTTGAGGGCAGGCCTTTGATCTTACTGCTGTCTTCACCGCCCACTGGTCCTCTGGAACACCCCAGGCCTTATCCATGGATCCTTTGCTCTCTGGTCAGTTTTGAGCTTCTCTGGTTTCATAGCTTCCAGATGGACTGTTGAATTCTATCCGCCTCATCTCGCATTCCCACCCTTGTAGATGGCCGTCTGTCCATGGATTCCTTTTCTCCACCAGACCTTTCTGATAGAGAGGAAGCAGACGTCTGTGGCTGGTGGGGAAGGTCAGTGATGGGGAAATGGCTGTGAAATGTGCCGTTGCCTCTGTGCTCCAGAGCCAGCCGTGGATCTTGGTGGGGACCCGGACCCGGACCCGGGTGCTAGGACGGCTCCCGGCGCTGCTCCTGCTCTTACTCACTTTCTCATTCCTATTGCTGGAAGCCGGTGGAGGGATCCAGAGAAGCTTGCCGGGCTAACCCCGTACATACCGAGTGACAGAGGCAGCTCCCACGGGCTCTACGGGAGAAGATGGCATCCACCACGGCCATCGTGAGGCTGTTGCTTAATGGGAAGCCCAATCTGCCCCCTTACCAGCCCCGGCTGCCTCTGGTACGCACCGGGTGATGGGGAGCTGTTAGCCAATACAAAGTCGATCTCGTATTTCAGAGAACCCTGGGATCTCAGCGATGGGAGCTACCCAAGGGGCCACCTAGTTAAGACTGAATAAGAAACATATGCTTTGAAAACGTTACCTCATTATTTCTGGTTGATAAAGAACAGGATGATAAAGACAAGGGCTGGAGAACAGAGGTCAGCCCGATGTCTGCCTTTGCTGACACGTATCAGAATGATCACAGAGACAGAATCTGCTGCCCTGCTTCCTGGGGCTGGCCATGGTGGGCCACGTCCTCACTTTTCCATCTCTTGGGTGGCCCTTTTGAGGAAGCAGAGACTGACTTGATCTCAGATCGGGGGTTTCCCTGGGTACTTCGGATGGATATTTAAAAGATGGCGATGGAAAATCATGGAAGTGCTCACACTAGTTTGGATTCCTCATTTAATTGTGTTGGGGAACAGCAAATGGCCAAGACAGTGATGATGCACCTCCCACAGCCACAAGGTGATCTGGAGGATTTTTCAGAGGCCGCTCATTTGCTGTTAGGGATGCTCATTAGATGGTCATTGCCTGGAGCATGATGGAGGTCATTGGGAGAAAGGGCAGAGGAGAGGAAATTTGGGTGATTGTGGGGGAAAGGTAATTTGTTTGCTCTGGAGATAAGCCCCACATTGACTTGGGAGGGTGGGCTGTGATCTGTCTTTCCACCCTCCAGTTGGTTTATCTCCAGCCCCTGGAGGTCATGCTGTGCCCCTGCTCCCCCCTCCCTCATCAGGGCCCCCCAGCTTCACCTAGAAGATCCTGACCTTCATAAATGACAGCTGTGAAATTCCACTTGACCCAGCTGCCTTCTGTGCCAGGCTCCGTAGGTGGCCGAGGAATCCTGGGATTAGCTCTTCAGTCAGGCTTGACCCTGGTGCTGTGCCACACTGGCCTTAAGTGGTCTGGAATGTGGGCTTTCACATCTCTCACATCTGCCCCCTTCTCTCCTCTGCCGCTGCTCTCACCCTGGTACAGGCCCTCATCACCTCACATCTGGGCTGTGGCAGCCTCAAGGCTCCCCCCAGCCAGTCCATCCTCCATTCAGCCATCCAAGGGGTTTCCTAAATCACAGGCGGACCATATCGCCCTCCTACTCAGTGAACTCTGAACTCCTGTGGCTCCCTATCACCTCCAGGATCAAATATAAATTCCTCGCTGGGGCTTTGAAAGCCCGTCACCCCCGATCCTCCCTTGTGTCTCCAGGCTCCTTGACTTTACTCTCCTCTGTGTACCTTGCCATCCAGTCTCACAGACTTGGGGTGCCTTCCAGGCATGGGGGACAGTCAGTGAAAGTCATGGGGGGAGGAGAGAAAGTATCACTGGAGAGGAACCCAGCGAAGGCCAGCGTAGCTCCATCCAAGTGTGGGAAAAGGAATCCTCTACAACGAGAGGGCAAAGAGCTTGGAGACAGAGTTTGGGGGACTCAGAAGGCAAATAGCAGGTTGTCCGTTGGATCTCCAGGCAACAGGCAGTCAGCGGGCCTTATTGAGAAATATTCATCATCATCATCATCAGCAGCAGCAGCAGCAGCAGCAGCATCTCAAGGCTCACAAAGCACTTTGCAAATATTATCTCATTTGACCCTTACAACGACCCTGGGAGGCAGGGGCTGTTGTTATTCCCATTTTTCAGATGAAGAAGCTGAGGCAGACAGAGATGGATTGGTGTGCCTGGGATCATGTAGTTTTAAAATGGGAGGCCGGCTTTGAAGCCAGGACTTCTAGACGCCCAGTCTAGGAATCCAGCTTCCGTCCTCCGATGGGTGAAATGGAGACACTCAAAGGTCACCTGGTCAGTCACCTCCATCTTGAGTGAGGAACTCCTTAGAGGCGGTCAGCAGGCCATAAAGCCTCCCACGGCTTAGCTTCCGGCTCTGTTCTAGGAGCCCCCCGTCTCTGTCACATGCCTAAGTGAATGGATGACGGGACAAAGATGGCGGCCCTAATTCCTGGATTCTTTGCAGTTGAATACGCTCCGATCCATCAGGAAGAATCTTTTAGGCCCTGCTCTGGGCCGAGCTCTCTCCAGGACGCCGCAGTCACAGGTCAGGTGTAGAAGTAAACTGGCAAAGGAACTTCCCCTCCTCGATGAAATGCCGGGTCGGGACCTTCTCCCCGAGAAAAACGAGCAACAGAAACAAAGTCAACCATTAAAGGGAATGAAAAGAAGATGCGTTTCCTCTTTATTGAAAATTTGAGATTTATTTTCTTTTTGGTTAAAAACAGTTCCCAGAGTCAGAGACTCAGAGGCGGAAGCGGCCTCCGAGGCCATCCTATATAGATGAGGAAACCGAGTCCCAGAGAGGAGAGGAGATTTGGCCAGGGTGACCCAGGTAATAGAGGAAGATTGGGCATTTGAACCCAGAGCCTCTGGCTCCAGGTCTAGCCATCTCCCTGCTTCTGCCCAGGAAAGGGAATCATGAAGAGGGACCCCAAGAAGGTAATTGTGGGTGGCTTCCCCGGGGAGCTCAGCTCTTCCCAGGCACCCATCTTATATTATCTCTCCCCGCTTCTGCTAGGGCTCATTTTGCATGGGGCTGACTCTCTGGGTTCTAGCTGCTGGGCCCCCTTGGCCCTGAGCCGGCTTTTCTCTTCATTTGGGGAGCCTGGAGCTATGGGTTTGGGGAGAGGGTCTAGAACGGGGGTGCCCTAGACATGTTTCTCTCTTCATTTGAGGGGGTAAAGGGCTGTGGGCTCAGGGAGAGGGTGTGGAGCTGGGGTGCCCTGTTTAGGCTTCTCCCTTCCTTTGGGGCCCTGGAGCCGTGGGTTTGGGGAGAGGGTCTATAACCGGGGTGCCAGCTGGCAGGGATGCCGGAGTTCTAAGGGCCGGGCGACGCCTGCTGAGGCAGATTCGGATTTCTGTTTCCATAGGTCCCAAGGAAACAAAACAGTGGAATATTTGCAAGTTTTTCCAATCAGTGCCATTGTTTAATAAAGGCAGGAAGGCCTCTGAAGGGGGATTTTCTTCCCGCCTTCCCGCTTTCTCTCATCTCCGGCCAGGGGCTTACTGTTAAGGCAATCTGGGAGCCCATGGCCGGGCTTCACCCAGGCCTGACACCAGCACCGGCCCACACGCTCCTTGGATCGATTTCACGCTTTCAGACAGAAGCCACCTATTAAAGGGCCCGAGAAGGCCACCACCTGCCGGAGGCGGGCTGGCCGCCAGCCTTCCAACCAGGCCGGGCCTCGCCTCTCCGACCACATTTCCTTGGCAGGCGCAGGCTCTCTCGCTCTCTCCACGGAGCGCTGATGGCTTTTCCAGCCTTTGCTTCCTTCTCTGAATCTGCAGTTATTATTCTCCGTCCCAACAGGTATTCGGCCTTTTCCGCCGGACGGCAAAGTGAACCCTCGGGCAGCGCCGGCCTTGTCCACCTCCTTTAGGCTCCGGCCCGTGGAGAGGCCCAGGGAAGCCCCCTCAACTGTGCTTGTAAAGGTGCAGAAAGAAAGGCTTTGGATTCCAAAGGAAAATAACTATTGATATTTCATTTTATTTATTTATTATTATAGTAATATATTATTATTATATTATGTTATATATAATATATTATATTATATTAATCATAATATTTAATGATTAAAAGACGAGTCTGTGGAACCCCTGAGCTCGAGGGGGAGCTCCGGGCTGGTTTGGAGAAGACAAAGATCTGAGGAATCAAGTTCTGGGGGGAGCTCAGACGTGGGCTGGCTTCTGCCGGGCCGGAGTGGTCAGTCAGGGAAAGCTCACAACAGAAATGATGGCAATGATTTTAATAACTCTAGTTGTAAGTATTATTAATAGTCATTAATTGTACAACTAATTAATGTACCTGCCTGCCTCTGTTTCCTCATCTGTAAAAGGAGGATAATAAGAGCGCCTGTCTCCAGGGCGGATAGAGCACTAGACTTGCATTCACGAAGACCCGAGTTCAAATGCAGCCTCAGATACTTTCTCGCTGTGGGACCCTGGACAAACTACTTGACTCTTCTCTGCCTCAGTTTCTTCATTTGTAAAATGAGGAGGCGCGCACCTACTTTTCAGCATTATCATAAGGATAAAATGAGATAATATCTGGGAAGTCCCTGAAAACCGTAAAGACTTCGGTAAATGCTAGCTCTGATTCTTGGAGCGATTTCAGGCTTTCCGCTTCTAGCGAGGATTGTTATCTTTCATCGTTTCAGTCAAATCTGACTCTTCAGGATGGTCCCTTTGGGGGTTTTCTTCACATAAAGACGGGAGTGGTTGGCCGGCTCCTTCTCCGGCCCATTTTACAGATGAGAAAATGGAGGCAAACAGGGTGAAGCGACTCACCCAGGGCCGCCCAGCTAGTAAGTAACTGCGAGCAGTTTGAATGCTTGTCTTCCTGGTTCCAGACCCAGTGAGTGCTGCCTCGCTGCCTTCTTTGTATTAGTTATATTTAAAATTACATGACATGACATGACATGACATTATATTTGTTATGTTATGTTATATTATATTATTATATTATATTATATTATATTATATTACATTACATTACATTACATTACATTACATTATATTATATTATATTATATTATATTATATTATATTATATTATATTATATTATATTATATTATATTATATTATATTATATTATAGATGCTCAGATGAGATTATAGATAAATGCTGGCTTTTATTAGCTTTTAAAGCTGACATTATACCGAAGGTCACACAGCTCCTAAATACTCAAGGCAGGATTCGCACTCGGGCCTCTCTTGCCTCTGCACCCAGGACCCTTTTCACTCCACTTCCGTGTGACCCTCGTGAAGAATAAGGCCTTTGAGGTGAGCCCCAAGGAGTGGGATGCCTGGGGAGGACCCCGGGTGGATGGGAAGAAGGACCCCGGCCCGGAGTAGGGGATTTGCATGAAAGACTCGAGGAGAGCTTTTCGGTCCCCTGATTAACTTTCAGTGATTTTTATTGGGTTAAACCTGTTATTTCTTTTAGATAAAACATTTTAGCAGCCATTTACAAGATTGAGGGCCCAGCCATGCCATTAGGGACCTTTGTCTCGCCTACACTGGTGTGTGGCGGAGCTGCGGCTCGTAGAGGCCGTGTCCTTCTTTGGGCTCCTCGGCGCTCCTTGGAGGCACCCTAGGGTGGGCCTCCTGGCCCCTGGCACGGAGGAGCCCTACCAGAATGGCGCCCTCTCTGCCCGAGGGAGGCAGACGGTGCCAGGCGAGTCTGTGCAGGTGCCCAGACCAAAGGGGGCGGGCGGCCCGGCCGGCCTCTGGAGGCGGTGAGGAGCCTTGGAGGGGCCCCAGGGTGCGGAGAACCAGGCACGGGTCTAGCCATGGTCCGCCCTGTTGGCACACTCCCTGGGTGGCTCAGGTACGTGGGGGGTTGGGGGACAGCCACGGCAGCTCTGCCGGCCCAAACGAGGGACCAGGGACGGGCTGGGGCTGGCCGTGGCTGGCAAGGGGTCCGGGCACCCCGAATACTTTCCTTCTGTGGCTCCTCTCCAGCCCCAGTGATTCATCTCCTGGCCTGAAGCTGCGGCCGAAGCTCCTAACAAGGCTTAGGCAGAGAGAAAGTGCCCTGACGGCAGCGTCCCACACCCGAGATGGGGCGTCTTTCCGAGCTGGGCTTTCTCAGGCCGCGAACATCTCTGGGAACCAGGGTTTGGCGAGGAGAGGAGGAGCGGCTGCCCCAAAGCGAGCGGCCGGCCTGCAGGCCCTTCAGAAGCTTGTGTTCTGCTGCGGAACCAACTAGCAAATATAGGTCCGCACACCAAAAACAGCGGGAGAAAGACCTAGAAAGGCTTCCTGGAGGAGGCGGCCTCTGAACCGCTGAACCTTGGAGAGAGGAAGAGATTCCAAGAGGCAGCCGTGAGCAGGGGACGGAGCTGGCTGAGCTGGCTGAGCTGGAGGTCGCCCGGGCCAAGCGCTCTGGGACGTCTCCGAGGGGGAAGGGGAGGCCGGAGCCAGGTGCTAGAAGGGAGGCTGGAGGCACGGGGGAGCCCGTGGCTGTTTCATGCAGGACAGTGTTTTAGGAACATCTCAGGACAAGCCGTTTAGGACTCAAAGCAGAACACAAGCCCCGCGCGGGCTAGAAGAGATCCTTGGCCAGTTCCAGGCCGCTTAGACCAGGCCTGCAGGGAGCCGCCCTCTCCTCCTCGGGAAGTGAGGACGGCCCCTCGGGAGCCACTTTGGGATTCCTGGTGGAAACGCGGAAGGAAAACGAAGTGTGGGCTGGATCTCGGGGCTGGCGATTACTTGTAGTTGGGGTTCGGCGGATGGAAGGTCCCGGCCTTCTTGGTTCGGCCCAAACGAGTTGATTCTGACAAGGACCAAGAAAAGGGCAGACAGCTCGGAGGAGGTGATTTCACGGCTAAAGAAAGGCCCAACGGCCCAGCGCTCCAGCCCTTGAGGGGAGTCCTGAGCAGGTGGGCTCCCCTTGGGGAGACCCCCATCTCCTCCAGAAGACGAGAAACGGAGGCGGGAGAAGCCTCGATGCCGACCCCGCCAAGCTGAAGCGGGCAGCCGAGAGAGCAAGGCCCGCTTTGGCTCTGGCAAGGTAGGCGAGAACGTTCTGTTCCCCGAGTCAGACTCGGTTCATTAAAGGGGAGCTTTAGAGGATTCCACTCAGGATTGCGGGCGTTTGCCGTGGGACATGCGCAGACAGCGGGGCCTCGAGTTTAAACCCCGCCTGTCCGTGGGAGGATCGGCTTCCGCTTTCCGGCAGCTCCCAAGGACTGGGAGACCCCAGACCCAAAGAGAGCGGAACCCAAGACCACCCGGTGACTTCACAGACGGAGGAGAAGGGGGAGATTTCCTCCCCTACCTTCGCCTCTAGCAGCAGCGGTGGGAGCCGAGCGCCGCCTTCCTGTGGCTTCCTTGGATCGGGGCTTTCCGGCTCTCCTCACACGCTTTGCTTACTTCTTCGGGTTCGGAACAATTGAGCAAACACTTATCAAGGAGCTTCTCTTGGTGAGAGGCAGCTACCCTCGGTGCCCGGGAAGACCCGGGTTCAAGCATCTCCTCGCCCCGGGGCGGCGGGCCATCTCATTCAGCCCCTAAGCCAAAAAGGAAATGCAGGATCACATCCCGGGCGAGTGGCCACGCAGGCTCTGCGTGAAGACCTCCCACGAAGGGGAGCCCACCCCTCTCCAGGGGCCATTTCACGGTTTCTTAGAAACAAGGCTTGCTTTTGGTTTTTCCCTTTTCCCAGGGATTGACCTCAAAATTGTCTCCTTTGGCTTCCACCCACGGCCGCGGACTGCCCTCTGGCCGAGTAGTCTCAGACCCACGACCCCTCGCCAGGCTGAAGATGCAGCTCGGGTTCTGCTCCAAACAACCCTCCTTCCAGCAGACCCTGCTGTCGTGATGTCGAGGCCTTCCGACATTCCGCTTTTCCCTGCACGCTTTCCGAAGAGCCGACGTCCTCCTTAAAACGTGGCCCCAGAACTGAACAGAACATCCCAGAAACATTGAACAGGCCGGAGCAGAGCAGCGCCGGGGGCTCCCTCGGCCTAGGCACGGCCTCTTCTCCACGCGGAAATGCTCAGCACTCTTTGGGTCGTCATGCCCGGCCTGGTAGGAGCGGAGGGACAATAGAACAATATCTTTCTTTTGTTCCTGATGCTTTGAAGAACCCTTTTAGATGCAGAGCCTTAGAAAGCATCCTGAGCAATCCACAGCTTTGTTTGGGGAGAAAGGAAGAGAAAATGGCATCAGCTCCAGTTTCCCATCATCCTTGGTCATGGAACAAAAACAAATGAACAGGGATCTGTTATTCTATGCCAGACTTCCACAGGCAGCCACCTCATGATCCCGTTTCTTTCCCTTGACGTATACTTTATCACTGGAAGGGAAAATGGGTTTCTTCAGGCAAAAGAAGGCTCTAAGCACATCTCTGGAGGTCTATTCAGGAACACAAAGTCAAGCCTAGAAAACAGGAGCTCAAGGCCTTTGCTTGGGCTTCACATGTTGAGAAATTAGAGATTAAAAAAACCCATATATGACATTTCCAACCCCAGTTGTCACAGAAATCTAGCCATGTACCATCTATTTTATTTTTATTTTTTTTATTGTAGAGAAAAACTTATGAAAACAATTTGTGACACACACACACACACACACACACACACACACACACGCACACGCACACCCTTTTTGGACTTCCCCCAGCAGGCTGCACACAACAATGCCTGCTGGTCCCCCCATGACACAGAAAATGGGCTGTGGGCACCTTGGCTAGAGACGTGCAATGTTGTTTACATTTTTGTGCCCAAACATTATGAACGGAAACAGTCAAACATGATGACTAAGTAGCACATATGAAAAATTAATCAGAACATTTTGAAGATGTGACATTTGATCTGAAAACATAAACGAGAAGGGTGCTGTCGAAGTATGTTGGACCTCTTTTAAATCCCCTTCTTTCCTTCCCCCCTCCCGATTATTTACAAGAACCCTCCAGCTTTGGGAATCAGAAAGTTCTTGCCTTCCCAACTTTCTTTTTCCCATGGTGAACAAAATGACTTCCAGGGGAAAGAGGAGAACTGAAGGCAGAATCCATGGAATAGTAAGATCATAGATAGATTACTGGAGGAGAGCTCAGACGCCATTTAGCCCACCTAACACGCCCCCATTGTACAAAGGCGGAAACTGAGACCCAGACACAAGTGACTTGTCCAAGGCCATGGAAGTGTTTCGTGGTAGAGCTAGAGTCCACACCCAGTCCTGTGACTCTAAAACCTGAGAGCTTCCTTTCTGTTACTCTACCACTGACCCAAATCATAAAATCATATCATTTGAAAGCCAGAATCGACTTTAGTGGCCATTGAATGCAATCCACACAAGAACGACTCCCCACTACCACATTGCCAGTAAGGTTTTGTCCAGTCTCTGCTTGGACAAAAGTCCCCAGGACAGGGAATGTGCTATTCCTTGGGGAAGACCGTCTTCCCATCTGGGGCAGCTCTCATTGTTACCAATTTTTTTCCCTTCTATCAAACCTTTTGTCATTTTGCAACCTCCACCCATCATTTCTCTTTATGGCCTCTGGGACCAAGCAGAACACATCTACTCCCTTCACCATTCAAATGCCTCCTTGAAGACAGTCATCAATACTCCTCCAGCCTAATACATTGCCCAGTGTTTTCAACGGATCCTCGTATGTCATGGATTCAAGACTCTCCTCTAGACACTCTCTAACTTAATCAATGTTCTTCTTAAAGTCTGGTACCTAGAACTGAACCTGACATGCCAGATGTGTGTCAATAAGGACAGAGTATAGTGGGAACATTGCCTTCCTGTTACTGGAATCTCTGTCCCTCTTAATACCGGCTAATATAAATTGGGGGGGGGGGAGGAAGGGGGAATCACTTCAATCTGCTGACTCCAATTGAGCTTTTGGTCCACTGAAATCTCTGTTTGAACACTTGCTATATATCCATTTCTTCCCTATTTTGTATTTGTGGAGTCCTTCTTTTTTGGTACCCAAGTGCATATTTTACATTTACCTCTATTAAATTTCATCTTCTTACATTCTTCCCCAAACTCTAAACTGGACAAATCAGCTTTGACCTTGACTCTGTCATCATAGGTTAGCTCTCCTTCTCAGCTTTGATGATCATACACACAATTCTTTTTTTCTAAATCATTGACAAAAGTTTTGCTAGCACAGGGTCCAATTCAGATCCCTGGGGAATTCCACTGGAGACCTCCTGTCATATTAACATTGAGTAGCTAATAACTTCTTTTTGAGTCGGCCTCATCCACACAGTACTAAATCTATCTCTTTGTATCATTGTCTAATACATGGTTAGCTGTCTTCTTCACAATAATTGTAGGGGATAATTCATCAAAAGTTTGATAAATCTAGATAAATTGCTTCTACCATGTTTCCCTTATGCAGTAGTGCAGTAATCCTGTCAACAAAGGAAATGAGGTTAGTATGGAATGAATGTTTTTTAAATTGTTTGAATTTGTTATTCATTCTATTTCTTTCCCAAACTAAAAAAAGAAAACATTTGTAACAAATAAACATAGTCAAACAAAACAAATTCTCATATGACTCATGTCCAAGCATGTATCTTACTCTGCATCTTAAGTCTATCTCCTCTCTGTCAGGAGAGGGGCAGCATATTTCATCCTGGGTCCTCTAGAATTGTGATTGATCACCAACTACACTCAGTGAATATCTTAAGTCTTTTGTGATTATTTTTAACAATGTTTTGATATTGATTCTGTCATCCTGTATGCTAGCTCTCTCTCTCAGCTTTGCTAAGCATACGCTATTCTTTTTTTCCTGGTTCTAGTCATTTTATGATACCTCAGACCTTAGAAATCTCATATTTCTCTGAAATCCTCTCTTTCATTTCTCATAACATGATAGAATCCCATGACATTAATTTACCATAATTTGTTTAGTCATTCCCCAATAGATAGTTACTCCTTGGGTTTCCGGTTCTTTGCTATCACAAAAAGAGATACTATACATATTTTTGTACATAAAATACCTTTTCCTATTTCTTAGGCCTCCTTGAGGTATAAACCTGGTAGAGGTATTTCTGGGCCAAAGAGCATGCAAAGTTTAGTTGGTTTGCAAACATTTCCAAATGGCTTCCCAGAATGACTAAATTAATTCACAGGACCACCCGTTTTCCCACAGCTCTGCCAACATTTGTGTCTTTTCCCATTTTTTGTCAGCATTGCCAATCTGATGGACATGAGGCAGAAACTTAAAAATTTCTTTCATTTGCATTTATCTAATTGATGGTGATATTTCTAGTTATTAGAAATTAGTGACCTTTTTAATATTAGCTATACATATCTTGAAATTTTTTTCATTGAGAACTACCTACACATATCCTTTAATCATTTATCAATTGGAGAATGGATCTTGTTCTTTTAGATTGATGAATTCCATATATATATGTTGAAAATGAGACCCTTATCAGAGGAACTTATTACATAGTTTCCCCCAAGTTAACTGTTTCCTTGAATTTGCACAAAAACTTCAAAAATTTGTTGCATTTGCCCAATCCCATTCTTTTTTCTCCTTTTCTTCCTAATCCCTTTTTTAAGTAGAAGAAGAGAAGCATGGAATAGGAGTATATTCAGTATCCATACTCTGGGCTTGATCCAAACAGCCTTTGCTCCTTTGCCCCTCTTCTTTCCCCCTCACACAGACTCCATTCATAGGTTCCCTTTGCCTCTTTCTTTCCCTTTAAACTACACTTCATGATGTTTCACTCTAACCTTAGATTTACTTGTGCTTCTAATCAATCTCCTCCTATATTTGCTCTCCCTTCAATGCCCCCTTTTCCTCCCTCTGACTCTTCCTTTTCTCTTGTTTAGTGGAATTGTTTCTACACCAGACTATCGAGGTGTGTTTGTGTGAGTTGTCCACCTCCTTTGCCCAGTTAAGATAAAAGTGAGGTTCAAATAATTCCCAGCCTCCCTCCTTGCTCACTTCTAAATACATTAAATGACTCTCCAGTTATGTCAGATAAGACCTATCCCATTCTCGCGCCTTTCTTTTTCTTTCCTAGGTAATCATTTCCCTCTTCCTTTAAGCTCATCAGAACATAGTCAAGATCATTCCTATACCCTCCATCTTATTTGACTCCTCTAAATCCTGGTGACATTATGGCTCTTAAGGGATGATTCTCTCGTGTCCTTCACTATTGCAATGCAAACGGGTCATCTTTATAAAGATTTTTCCAGGGAAACTATAAATAAGTTAAGTGAACACAGAATAGTATACTTGTCAGATCTCTGGGAAAGGAAAGACTTTAAAACCAAGCAAGAGTTAGAGAAAATTACAAAATGTAAATTAAATGGTTTTGATTATATTAAACTAAAAAGCTTTTGTACAAACAAAAACAATATAGTCAAAATCAGGAGGGAAACAACAAATTGGGAAAAAATCTTTATAACGAAAAACTCCGACAGGGGTCTAATCACTCAAATATACAAGGAGTTAAAGCAATTGTATAAAAAATCAAGCCATTCCCCAATTGATAAATGGGCAAGAGACATGAATAGGCAATTTTCAGGTAAAGAAATCAAAAGTATCAATAAGCACATGAGAAAGTGTTCTAAATCTCTAATAATTAGAGAAATGCAAATCAAAACAACTCTGAGGTACCACCTCACACCTAGCAGATTGGCTAAAATGAAAGAAGGGGAGAGTAATGAATGTTGGAGGGGATGTGGCAAAATTGGGACATTAATGCATTGCTGGTGGAGTTGTGAACTGATCCAGCCATTCTGGCTGGCAATTTGGAATCATGCTCAAAGGGCTATAAAAGAATGCCTGCCCTTTGATCCAGCCATACCATTGTTGGGTTTGTACCCCAAAGAGATCATAGATAAACAGACTTGTACAAAAATATTTATAGCTGCGCTTTTTGTGATGGCAAAAAACTGGAAAAGGAGGGTATGTCCTTCAATTGGGGAATGGCTGAACAAATTGTGGTATATGCGGGTGATGGAATACTATTGTGCTAAAAGGAATAATAAACTGGAGGAGTTCCAGGCGAACTGGAGAGACCTCCGGGAACTGATGCAGAGCGAAAGGAGCAGAGCCAGAAGAACTCTGTACACAGAGACTGATATACTGTGGTAAAATCGAATGCAATGGGCTTCTGTACCAGCAGCAATGCAATGACCCAGGACAATTCTGAGGGATTTATGGTAAAGACGCTACCCACATTCAGAGGAAGGACTGCAAGAGAGGAAACATATAAGAAAAGCAACTGCTTGAACGCATGGGTCGGGGCGGACATGATTGAGGGTGTGGACTCGAAACTACCACACCAATGCAACCACCAACAATTGGGAAATTGGTCTTGATCAGGGACACATGACAAAACCAGTGGAAAAGTGCGTCGGCCATGGGTGGGGGGAGTGCGGGGGGTGAAGGGGAAAATAGGAGCATGAAACATGTAACCGTGTTAAAAATGATTATTAATAAATGTTAAAAAAAAAAAGATTTTTCCCAACTGGTTGCTCATAGTTAGCTTTTTGTGGTTCTCTTTACCCCTGTTTTTGAATTCTAAAGTTTCTCCTCTTCTCTGGTATTTATTTTTTCTGGAGTCAGAAAGACCCAAGTTCATTTTTATTATATTTTGCATTTGCAGATTGCAGGCAGATACCATTTTTAATAATCACTTCCTGACATTTTGTGATCCATGTTCTCTCCCTCCCTCTGCTCCCCTCTCCCCAAGATGGCAGGGATTATGTTATAGGTTATATATGTGCTATCATGTAGTTCCTATTTTCGTGTTCTTCCTCATGTTGTAAAAGAAGATATGTCATTTATACAAGAAAAAAAGCATCATGAAAGAAAGACTAAAAAGTAGTCAGCTTCAATTTACCTTCAGATTCTATCAGTTCCTTCAATGGCAGTGAATAGTCTTTCTCTTCATGGGTCTCTTGCTATTGTCATGGATCCTTGCATTGTCAATATTAGTTAAGTCATTCACACTTGATCATCATACGTCATTGTTGTTACTGTGTACAGCGTTCCCCCTGGTTCTGCTCACTTCACTTTGCATCTCTTCATGTAAGTCTTTCCAGATCTTTTTAATGATCATCTTGTTCATCATTTCTTGTGGCACAATAATATTCCATTATAATCATATACCGCAACTTGTTCAGCCATTCCCCAATTGATGCACATCCCTTCAATTCTTGGCTACCACAAAAAGCTGCTGTAAATATGTTTGTATAAATAGGTCCCTTCCTCTTATCGGTGATCCCTTTGGGATACGGACCAAAGAGTGGGTCAAAGGGTATGCACATTTTATGGAGCTTTGGGCATGGTTCCAGATTGCTATCCAGAATGGATTTTACCAGTTCACAGCTCTACCAAAGGTGTATTCGTGTCTCAATTTTTCCACCTTCCCTCCAATATTTATCATTTTCCTTTTTTTTTTGTCATGTTAGTTAGTCTGACAGATATGAGATAGTACCTCAGGATTGTTTAAATGTGCATTTCAGTGATATGAAGCATTTTTTTTGTATGATGAAAGGTGGTTTTAATTTCTTCATTTGAGAACTACGTGCTCATATCCTTTGACCATTTGTCAGTTGTGGAATGATTTGTATTCTTGTAAATTTGATTCAGTTCCCTATATATGTGAGATATGAGGCCTTTGCCAGAGTATACCGGCTATAAAATTTTCCTAATTTCTTGTTTCCCTTCTAATTTTAGTCACATTGGATTTGGTTGTGCAAAACCTTTTTAAAATTTAATGTATTCAGTTATCTCTTTTCATCTCACAACGTTTTCTGTGTCTTGGTCATCAATTCTTCCCCTATCCATAAGTCTGACTGGTACACTATTTTGTGCTCCCCTAATAATGCTGTTATGTTTTGAGTCAGGAATACTTAGAAGCCGTCTGTATTTTCTTCAAGGCCAGTTTTCCTCATTAGGTATATATTTAGTTTTGGTAGACAAATATGAGGGAGGCATCCCATAACAAAATTATTAAAGAAAAAAGGAAAAGAGCAGGAATAGAAAAAATCAGCAAAATTGATCATTTCATTGAAAACAAAATGAGAAAAATAATCCATTTTCTGTACCCACATGCTATTTTTTTTGGTGCCAAGTTTGTTCTTTGGGATTCTGTAGCATCCATTTTCTTTTAAATATAAAAATAAATTTTTATTCATATCTTTTATTTTCATAACAATGAAATTTCCTCCCAGTAGTTTTCCCCCTCCCAGAGAATCATTCCATGTAATGAAGAATATTTCAAAGAAAAAAATAGGAAAAAAGGCAGGGTAAAAAATTATCAGCAAAACTAATTAATATATTTAATTTAAAAATCCTGAAAATAAATGTGGTATTCTACTCCTGTGGACCTTTTCCCTCTGAAAAAGAATCTAGCTGTCTTCTTATGTCTCTTGTTTGGAATATTCACTTTTGATTGTTTTACATTTGTTCCTTCCATTTACATTGGCATGCTCATTGTTGTATATTATTTTCTTAAATTTATTGACTTCATTCTGTGTCATATAATGTTTAAGTCTTTCTCTTTATTCATCATATTGGTTATTTCTTATAATAGTAATATTTCTCATAATAGTACTATTTCATTATTTCATATCTCATAATATCTCATAATAGTAATATTTCATTATTTCCATGTACCATTGTTAATTTAGCCTTTCCCCTCTTGATGGGCATCAACTTTGTTTATGGATCTTTGTTACTACTAATAGTGTGATCGTAAATATTTTGGTGTACTTGGGGACTGTTTTTTTTTAAAAAATTATTATAACCCATTACCTCCTTGGGTTCTATGCCTAGTAGGGAATCTCTGGGCCAAAGATTATGGATATGTTATTACTTTAATTGCATAATTATAAATTGGTTTCTGAAAGTGCTTATACTAATTCATAGCCCTATCATCTAATTAAGATGATTATTTTCCTATATTCACTATTCCTTCTTATGTTATCTTTGCCAATTTTCTGGGTATGAGGTGAATCTTCAGGGTTTTTTTAAAGTTTATTTATTTAAATAAATAATTTAGAATATTTTCTCATAGTTACATGAATCGTGTTTTTTCCCTTCCTTTCTCCCAACCCCCTCCCATAGCCAATGAGCAATTCCACTGGGTTTTACATGTGCTTTTGTTCAAGACCTATTTCCATCTTGATATTTGAACTGGTGATCATTTAGAGTCTGCGTCCTAAATCATATTCCCATCGAACCATGTGATTAAGCAGTTGTTTTTCTTCTGTATTTCTGCTCCCACAGTTCTTTCTTTGGATGTGGATAGCTTCTTTCTTAGAAGTCCCTCAGAATTGTCCTGGGTCATTGCATTGCTGCTAGTAGAGAAGTCCATTACATTAGATTGTGCCACAGTGTATCAGTCTCTATGTACAATGTTCTCCTGGTTTTGCTTTGCATCGCTTCCTGAAGGTCCTTCCAGTTCACATGGAATTCCTTTAGTTCATTATTCCTTTTAGCACAATAGTATTCCATCACCAACAGTTACCACAATTTGTTTAGCCATTACCCAATTGAAGGGCATCCCCAGATTATCCAATTATTTTTGCCACCACACAGAGTGCGTTTATAAATATTTTTGTGCAAGTGTTTTTCCTTATGATCTCTTTGGGGTACAACCCACCAGTGGTATGGCTCGATCAAAGGGCAGACAGTCCTTTAGCATCCTTTGGGCATAGTTCCAAATTGTCATCCAGAATCATTTCACAACTCCACTAGCAATGTATCAATGTCCCAATTTTGCTACATCCGCTACAGCATTTATTACTTTCCTTTGCTGTCATATTAGCGAATCTATTAGGTGTGAGGTGATATCTCAGAGTTCTTTTTATTTGCATTTCTCTGATTATAAGAGATTTAGAACACCTTTTCATGTACTTATTGATAGTTTTGATTTCTTTATCTGAAAATTGAGTATTCATGTCCCTTTCCCATCTATCAATTGGGGAATGGTTTGATTTCTTGTACAATTGATTTAGTTCCTTATATATTTGAGTAATTAGACCTTTGTCAGAATTTTTTGTTATAAATATTTTTTTGATTCCCTTCTAATTTTGGTTGTATTGGTTTTGTTTGTACAAAAGCTTTTTAATTTAATGTAATCAAAATTATTTATTTTACATTTTGTAATATTCTCTAGTTCTTGCTTGGTCTTAAAATCTTTCATTTCCCAAAGATCTGACAGGTAAATTATTCTATTTTCACCCAATCTACTTATAGTTTCCTTCTTTATATTTAAGTCATTCACCCATTCTGAATTTATCTTGGTGTAGGGTCTGTGATGTTGATCTTAAACCTAATCTCTCCCATACTGTTTTCCAGTTCTCCCAGCAGTTTTTGTCAAATAGTGGATTTTTGTCCCAAAAGCTTGGATCTCTGGGTTTATCTAACACTAGCTTTCTGAGGTCATTTACCCCAAGTTTATTCCACTGATCCTCCCTTCTGTCTCTCAGCCAGTACCATATTGTTTTGATGACCACTGCTTTATAATAAGGCTTAAGATATGTTACTGCTAAGTCCTATTCTTCACATTTTTTTCATTGGTTCCTTTGATATTCTTGATCTTTTGTTCTTCCAGATGAAGTTTATTATAATTTTTTCTAATTCAGTAAAGAACTTTCTTGGTAGTTTGATAGGTATGGCAGTAAATAAGTAAATTAATTTGGGTAGGATTATCATTTTTATTACGTTAGCTCATCCTACCCACGAGCATCTAATGTTTTTCCAATTGTTTACATCTAGTTTTAATTGTGTGGAAAGTGTTTTGTAGTTTTGTTCACATAGTTCCTGTGTTTGTCTTGACAAATCGATTCCTAAATATTTTGTATTATCTAGGGTGATTTTAAATGGAATTTATCTTTCTAACTCTTGCTGCTGAGATATGTTGGAAATATATAGAAATGTTGATGATTTATGTGGGTTTATTTTGTATCCTGCAACTTTGCTAAAGTTGTTGATTATTATTTCCACTAGCTTCTTAGTTGATTCTTTAGGATTCTTTAAGTAGACCATCATATCATCTGCAAAGAATGGTATTTTAGTCTCCTCATTGCCTATTTTAATACCTTCAATTTCTTTTTCTTCTCTGATTGCTACTGCTAGTGTATGTAGTACAATGTTATATAATAGAGGTGATAATGGGCATCCTTGTTTCACTCCTGATCTCATTGGGAAGGCTTCTAATTTATCCCCATTGCAGATGGTGCTTGCTGGTGATTTTAAATATACATACTGTTTATTATTTTTAGGAAAGTCCCTTCTATTCCTATATTTTCTGGTGTTTTCAATAGGAATGAGTATTATATTTTGTCAAAGGCTTTTTCTGTATCTATTGAGATAATCATGTGATTTCTATTGGTTCGGTTGTTGATGTGGTCAATTATGTGGATGGTTTTCCTAATATTAATCCATCCTTGCATTCCTGGTATAAATCCCACCTGATCACAGTGAATAGTCCTCATGATCACTTGCTGGAATCTTTTTGCTAGTATTCTATTTAAGATTTTTGCACCTGTGTTCATTAAGGAGATTGGTCTATATTTTTCTTTCTCTGTTTTTGATTTGCCTGGCTTTGGAATCAGTAATATATTTGTTTCATAAAAGGAATTTGGTAGAACTCCTTCTTTGCTTATTTTGTCAAATAGTTTGTATGGTATTGGGGTTAGTTGTTCTTTAATGTTTGATAGAATTCACTTGTGAATCCATCTGGTCCTGGGGATTTTTTCTTAGGGAGTTCTTTGATGGCTTGTTCAATTTCTTTTTCTGATGTGGGATTATATAAGTATCCTATTTCTACTTCTATTAATCTAGGCTATTTATATTTTTGTAAATAATTATTCATATCACCTAGATTGCCACATTTATTGCTATATAATTGGGCAAAATAGTTCTTAATAATTACCTGAATTTCCTCTTCATTAGAGGGGAGGTCACCCTTTTCATCTTTGATACATTAATTTGTTTTTTTTTCTTTTCTTTTTTTACTAGATTAACCAGTACTTTATCTATTTTATTTGTTTTTACAAAGTACCAGTTTCTAGTCCTATTTATGAATTCAATAGTTCTTTCACTTTCACTTTTATTAATTTCTCCTTTAATTTTTAGGATTTCTAATTTGGTTTTTATCTGAGGATTTTTAATTTGTTCTCTTTCTAGTTTTTTTAATTTGCATTCCCAATTCATTGACCTCTTCCCTCCCTGATTTGTTAATATATGCAGTCAGGGATATAAATTTTGAAGAATCATATTATTTAATTTCCAATTAATTTTTGATTTGCCTCTCCATTTACCCTTACTAATTATTCTTTTTATTACATTATGATCTGAAAAGGTTGCCATGTTTTTATGACCTAGTACATGGTCAATCTTTGTGAATGTGCCGCTGAAAAGAAGGTATATTCCTTTTTGTCCCTATTTATTTTTTTCCATATATCTATTAACTCTAATATTTCTAAGATTTCATGTACATCTCATAGCTCTTATTTTTTTTTAATTTGATTTATCTAGATCTGATAGAGGAAGGTTCATGTCTCCCACTAGTATAGTTTTGCAATCTATTTCCTCCGTAAGCTCCATTAGTTTCTTCTTTAAAAATTTAGATGCTATACCATTTGGTGCATATATGTTGAGTGCTGCTATTTCCTCATTGTCTATACTGCCTTTTATCAGGATGTAGTAATTACCTTCCCTATATCTTTTAATCAGATCTATTTTTACTTTGGCTTTATCAGATTATCATGATTGCAACTCCTGCCTTCTTTTTCTCAGTTGATGCTCAATAGATTTTGTTCTAGCCTCTTACCTTTACCCTGTGTGTGTATCTTGTAGACAACATATGGTAGAATTTGCTCCTATTTTATGGGTAAGTTCATCCCATTCACATTCAGAGTTATGATTATGACCTGTGTATTACCCATCATTTTGATTTCCTCTCCAAGTCCTACCCTTCCTTCTTTCACTATTTCCTTCTACACCAGTGTTATGCTTTTAATTAGTCTCCCTAATCTCCACCCTTATTATACTTCCCTTCCTACTCCCTCCCTTCTTATTCACCTAAGGTCTATTGAATTCCCTCCCACTTTTCTTTCCCTCCCTTTTGGTACTCCCCGCCCGCCTCCCCCCCCAAAATTTTCCCTTCTCAACTTCCCTGTGGGGTAAGATAGAATTATATTCCCCAATGGATCTAGATGCTCTTCCCTCTCAGAGTTGATTCCACTGAGAGTAAGGTTTAAGTATTACCTATTAACATTCTCTTCCTTTCCTTCTTATAATAGTATTCTTCCCCACCCCCTCCCATGTACCTTTTTTTGTAGTATAAATTATCCTATTTTTCTTATTCCTTCAAGTTTTTCTTGGTGCCATCTTCTATTTCCCCTCCTTTCTTTTTTTACATATCATATTAATTCACTTAGTACTCCAACCAATGCCTATGAATAATTCTTCTAACTAGCATGATAGTTAATACAGTTTTTGAGAGTTATACAAATACAATTTTTCCATGTTGGAGTATAAACAATCTGACTTTACTGAAGCCCTTAAAAGAAAAAAGAATTTCCTCTCTTTCTTGTTTACCTTTTCATGTTTCTCTTGAGTTTTGTATTTAGACATTAGATCCATTTAGTTCTGGTCTTTTCTTTACAAATAGTTGGAAATCTTCTATTTTGTTAAATGCTCAAACTTTTCCCTGGAAGTATATAGTCATTTTTGATGGGTAGGTGATTCTTGGTTATAGACCCAATTCTCTTGCCTTTCTGAATATCATATTCCAAGCCTTGTGGTCCATTAGTATGGAGGCTGCCAGATCCTGTGTAATCCTGAGTGGTGCTCCTTGATATCGGAAATGTCTTTTTCTGGCTTCTTGCAATATTTTCTCCTTAGCTCGGAAGCTCTTGAATTTGGTTATTACACTTCTGGGGGTTGTCTTTTGAGGATTTGATATAGAGGGTGATCTATGGACTCTTTCAATGTCCATTTTGCCCTCTTGTTCAAGAATGTCAGGGCAGGTTTCTTGGATAGTTTCTCATAGTATGATATCAACATTTCTATTTTTTTTTTATTTTTTAAAAAATTTAAAAAATATATTTCCTTTTCAGGTAGGCCTATGATTCTCAAATCTTCTTTCCTGGACCTGTTCTCAATAAGATATTTCATGTTTTCTTCTAATTTGTCATTTTTTTTTGTCTTGTGAGAGCATTAATTTCTTCTTGCCAAATTCTAGTTTTTAAAGACTGGTTTTCAGCTATGATCTTTTGATTTTCCTTTTTGGTTTGGTCTATTCTGCTTTTCATGGCTTCCAGAAGGTCAATTCTGGTCTTGAGTTTGCTTATCATTTCATTTTCTTTCTGGGCTTCTTTTTCCAACTGGGAGATTCTGTCTTTTAAAATGTTATTTTCTTTTTGAACTATTTCCCTTTGAACTATTGAACTTTTCTTGCCAAGTTTCTTTTATCTTTCTCACTTGGTTCATCATCTCAAATCTGAGCTCCTCAAAAGCTTGTGACCAATTTCCATTTTTTTTGGAAGGTTTGGATGTGTTTGTTTGCTTGTCATCCTCTACTGTCTCCTCTGTTGTCTGGAATTTTCCTCCACAGAAATTATCCAGGGTCAGAGGCTTTTTCTTTTCTTTTCTTTTTTCTTTTCTTTTCTCTTCTCTTCTCTTCTCTTCTCTTCTCTTCTCTTCTCTTCTCTTCTCTTCTCTTCTTTTCTTTTCTTTTCTGTAGTTGTAGATTATAGTTCTTGGTGTTGGTGGCCACTACTTTGTTGGTTTTTTCTTTCGTTCCCAGTCAGAAGTCCGAGTGAGGAGGGCAAGCTCTCTGTATATTGAGCTACAGAATCATTTTTTCCTGAAGCTATTTTTCAACCTCCTCTGTGTCTTCTGTGTGCAGTCCCTCTCTGCCCTATCTCTATACCCAATCTTCACGTTCCTTAGCCTCCTGGGGTCCCAAGTTTTGCTGCTCTCTGGAGTAAGTCTGTGGTGTCCTCAGCCAATCCCTTAGAACCTAGAGATTGCCTCATGCTTGCTCTGACTCTGGTACTGCAAGTGGAGTGGGGGGAGGGGTGATCAGCTCGTGCTTTGGTAAGAGTAATTTTATCCCCTAATAGTGTGGAAATGCTCAAACCCTAGCTACCTTCAAGGCTGCACCCTACGGTAGAGCCCCTATGCTCATCTGATTTGGGTTTTTGTCCTTCTGAGACACTTTATATCAGTAGGTTGTGAGGAGAGGAAGTCCCTTGCATGTACTCTCCAGCCATTTTAGCCTGGAAGGCTTTAGGGTTGTTTTGATTTCCCTCATCATTAGTGTTTTGGGGCATTCTTTCATATGACTGTTAATTTTTGAAATTCTTCACATGAGAACATATTGTTCATATCTTTTCAACACTTTTTGTTGGGGATGACTTCTGGTTTTATATATATATTTCTGATAGTTTTATATATTATGAATACTATACCCTTATCTGAAAATTTTGATATGAAGATTTTTTTCCCATTTGATTACTTTCCTTCTTATCATAAATACATTAACTGTGTTTGTGTAGAAGCTTTCCCATTATATATAATCAAAATAATATATTTCATCTTTTAATTGCCTTTATATCTTTTTGGTCAAGAATAAGTCTTCTTTCTCTATATAGTTGTAAGAGGTATATAATCTAATTCTATTCTTTGTGATATGATTGTTAACATTCAGGTTATGAAACAGTTTTGAAATTATTATAGGATATGACATCAGTCTACGTCTTTTTTTGCCAAAATACTTTCTATACTTTCCAGTGATTCTTATCAAATATTGTATTCTTTCCTGAGTAATTTACTTTTTTGCATTTATTGAACACTTTGTCTTTATGTTATATTACTTTTGATTGGTCCATGATGAATCTGTTAAATTTGTGTACTTCTGTCTTTAAACATCAATTGGTTTTAGTGATTAATGGTTTATAATAAAGTTTGAGGTCTGGAAGTGCCATTTCCTCTTCATTTCTATCTTTTTAAAAAATTTCAATCAATGATTATTAGATGCCTTCTATGTACCAGGCATTGTTCAAAGTGATAAAGTGAGCACTCATTTCCCCTTCTATTCTAAATCTTTTGATCACCCAAATGAATTTTATTATTATGGTGTTGAATTCTAGAAAGTATCCTTTTGAAAATTTGATCGGCATAGCAATGAAACTCTTAACTTAACTCTTGTAATAATGTCTTTTTTCTTATGTTGGTATGGCCTAGACATGAACACTGAATATTCTGAACACAGCTATTTGAATTGCTCTTTATTTCTTTAAGGAACATTTTGAAATGAAAGCTTTAAAAGTATTCATTGTACTTTGGTATTTTGACTCGCACATATTTTATGCATTTTGCACAAAATTTCTCTATTATTGTCTTTTGGATTTTTTGTTAATATTATAAAAGGATTTTTTAAAAAATTGTGGGGTTATTTTGTAGTGTGAAACTTTGCTGAAGTCATCATTTAAGTTAGTTTCTTTGCTTATTCCCTTTGATTTTCTAAGTAAGCCATTGTGTCATCAGAAAATAGGAAAATTTGATCTTCTGTTTCCATATATTTATGCCTTTAATTACTTTCTCATTGCTTATTGCTATTTCTAGCATTTCTAGAACTACATCAAATAAAAATGGACATCTCTACTTTATTCTGACATTTATTATGAAAGCTTCCAGCATGTCTCCACTGAATATGATATTCGCATCTCATTTTAGATACCTTTAAGATATTAAAAATATCCCTCTTGCCTATACTTTGTAGGATCTTCATCACAATAGGGGTTGTGCTTTGTTAATTAATGAAATAATCATGTGTTTTGATTTTGCAATATTGCATAATCCGCATTATTGAGTAACCATGTGTTTAAAAAGGAAATGTTTTTATTTTAAATGTGATTATATTCTATTGTTCATTTCCCTAATGTTGAACCATCCTTGAATCCCTGTTATAAATCTTGCTTGGTCATCATGAGTGACTACTTGAGTGAATTGCTATAGTCTATTTGCTAGAATTTTATTTTAAGATTTTAAGTCAACATTCCTTAATGATATTGGCCTGGAATTCTCCTTTGCATTCACCTTCTTGAGTTTAATTACTCATGTTTATATGATTAAAAGGTTTTGTGGAGTGCCTTATTTCTTGATATCTGAAAGTAATTTGTATGGTATTGGTATTCATTGTTCTTTAAAAATTTGATAGAGTTTTCATTTAATTCCATCAGGACCAGAATTTTTTTCATTGGTAGTTTCTTTAGAGTCAGTTCTATTTCCTTTTCTGAGATCTGATTATTTTGATCACATTCCATTTTTTAATATTCTCCTTTTCTATTTTTAATATATGTTCGTAGGGATATATTATTTCCCCTGGGGACAGCATTAGCCAGATCCTAGAAATTTTGGTATGCTGTTTCATCATTCCCATTGTCTTTGACCTAATTCTTAGTTGCTTCTCTGATTTGTCCTTTGGCCTACTTGTTATTGAGGATTTCTTCATAAAGTCTCCATCTGTGTCAAGGTCTTTTGTTTTCAAGCACTCATAGACTGGCATGTGGGACAAACCTTCAGTTGGTTCAGTTTGGACCCAAAGGACATAAATTAGGACAATGGTTGGAAGTTGCAAAAAGGCCAATTTATGCTTGGAAGGGAACAGCTCTTAACTCTCCCTGTGCTGACTGGCTCAGGAGGCAATGATTTCTCTCCCAGTGTAGGAGAAGGCTGGATGACTTCTTGTTAGACAAGGGACAGTGGGGCTTTTTGTTATTTGCATTCATTCTCATTATATTTATTTTCTATATACTTATGTCTATTTTTGTTCCTTCCCTGATCCAAATGTAAGGACTTGGGAATGAGAATCGTTTTATTTGTGGTATTTGCAGTCCCAGTGCTTAGCACAGAGTAGATGTTTAATACGTACTTGCTGATTGATTGGTTCCTGAGCCCCAAAGAATTGCTGATTCAACCTAGGAAATTTCTGGAAGTCAAAAAAGCAGGTTAATTTCCCTGGGAAAAACATAGAAAGGGTCTTGCCTCCCTCTCTCCCTTCCACACAGCAGAGCCCTTCATGTTTCCTGGGTGGTTCTTCAGAGCCCATCTTAAAGTCATCCCAGGGGAAGGGCTCAGGAAATCAAGCAGCCCAAAGCATGTCTCCTGTGAGATTAAAAAAGAAAAAGGAAAAAAAAGCTTCACTTGTTAGATGCTTCCAACAGACCCAAAAGAACAAATTGGTGCATTGTATCACTTTAATAGTCAAGCCTGAAGATGGAAAGGAAGGCGACTAGAATGTCAAACAGGAAGATATACAGAGTAACAAATCATTTCTCTAGAAATCTCACCCAAGATTTGTACTCAGTGTCAAAATTGTTTGAACATTCTCTCTATTGTTTTGTATTCTAGCTGCTGCTTAGGGGAGTAACACTGCACTTTAAAATATGTTGTAAAGCCACAAGGTTTGGATTGAATTCTTTTTAGAGACAAAAATGTATTCCCTTAAAAGAATGACCTAGACAACAAGGGGGGAAATAGGTGAAGGGGGGCAGGGGGAGGATGGATGGACCAGGAAAGATGGTTGACATGTGAAACCCTTTACCATTCATAAAATTATTGGAGCAAAAGAGGAAATTGCTCCGGATTAAGTTTATGGCACGTGAACATATCTCTGAAGTGCTACTCTGTAAAACTTGTCAAGGGGGAAAAAAAGGCAGAACTCCCTGTAGGAATCTGAGGCTTTGTATCCTGTAGTTTATTACATTTGTCAGTTGAAGTAGTGAGGATTATGGCAGCAGATTTATGAATTTGGGGAGAAATCCTGGCATGAAGGGACTTCCCTCCTGGTGCTCAACTAGAACAGTTATTGGAGGGCTTCTGCCAGGGTATCTAGAAGTAGTCTTCCTGCAGTGAATGACCAACCCTCCAAAAGAGCAGCCCTGTTAGCCAGCAGCCTGGGCATCACTGCTCCTCTGGATGCTGCAAGAGCTGGAGTCCAATATTGCTTTGTACAAGGAGAAATTCCTAATTAAAAAAAAATACAAAGTGTAAGATTGTAAATATTCCACTATTCTTTGTATTCTGGCTAGTGATCAAATTGTCATGAGGAAACTCTTCTCATGAATAACAATCATCCTAATCCTTGCCTCGAGACTTATCCTTGGCAACTTGATTTACTTTCTAACATTGATGGATGGTGGTCATCCATATTGCCTTCTTCCAGGTCACTTGATGATCACTGCTTTATAGTATAGTTTGAGATCTGGTAATGCTAGATTTCCCTCCTTCACATTTTTTTCATTAGTTCTCTTGATATTCTTGATCTTTTGTTCTTTCAGATGAACTTTGTAATAATTTCTTCTAATTCTATAAAAAAGTGTTTTGGTAGTTTGATAGGTATAGCACTGAATAAGTAAATTAATATAGGTAGGATTGTCATTTTTATTATGTTAGCTTGTCCTACCCACGAGAAATTGATGCTTTTCCAATTGTTTAGATCTAGTTTTATTTGTGTGAAGAGTGTTTTGTAGTTGAGTTCATATAACTCATGAATTTGTCTTGGCAAGTAGATTCCTCTGTATTTATACTGTCTAGAGCAGCGATGGGCAAACTACGGCCCATGGGCCAGATGCAGCCCCCTGAAATGTTCTATCCAGCCCCGTGACTGTTATTCCTAATCTGATGAATACAACGAGTAGGATACAATGAAACTTTGAAAGAGTTGCTTTAGAAACAGACTGACAGATGAGCATTTCCTTTCCTTTGACCCCCTCTTTAAAAAGTTTGCCCATCACTAGTCTAGAGTGATTTTAAATGGAATTTCTTTTTCTAACTCATGCTACTGGGTTTTGTTGGAAACATTTAGGAATGCTGATGATTTGTGTGGGTTTATTTTGTATCCTGCAACTTTGCTAAAGTTATTCATTATTTCTATTAGCTTTTTAGTTGATTTTCTTGGATTCTCTAGGTATATCATCATGTCATCTGCAAAGAGTGATGGTTTAGTTTCCTCGTTGCCTACTTTGATCCCTTCGATTTCTTTTTCTGCTCTAATTGCTACCACTAGCATTTCTATTACCACGTTAAATAGTAGAGGTGATAATGGGCATCCCTGCTTCACTCCTCATCTTATTGGGAAGGCATCTAACTTATCCCTATTGCAGATGATACTTGCTGCTGGTTTTAAATTGCCAGATCACTTGAGAAGGACAGACTTGAATTCTGTAAGCTGCTACCTCTGGGTGTTGGTTCATGGATGGATATATACTCTACGTGGGAGATTTTATGGTACATGACATGTACTACCATCAGAGGGACACCGTTCAGGAGAACAGCTGGTTTCCCGTGATAGTCTGACTTTTTTTGTGAAACAAACCAGCTTCATTCCCAGGGCCTCAGTCTTCACCTCCCCAAGACAAGAGCCTGAAATTCTGTCATGGATTTCCAGTTCTCCTCTCTCGGGGGCGATTTAAGTGTCTCACTTCTTAAGTGCGGGGCTGGCCAAAATGACCTCTTAATATCTTCATCGTTCTCAAAGCTCCATGACACTATCTCCCAAAGGATCCCGGATAGCCTTCACTGCTTCTTCCCGATCCGGGGTTTTCAAATGAGCTGGGTCAAGACCCTGACTGCATCTCTATTATTCTGGCAGTCTTTCACTGAGCATTTATAAGCACCTACTATGTGCCAGACACTGTAGGAGCCACTAGAGAGATCAAGGCAAACAGGAGATGGTTCCTGCCCTCCAGAATTTTATGTTCTACTTTGTGTCTGTTTGTGTCTGTGCGAATCTTGAGAAGAAACATTCCAAATTGTGATATGTGGGGTGAAATTATTTGACAGAAGTCAAATTAGCCAGCGTGATGTAAAGTGATATTGTATGATCTGATGACATAATATGGAATATGATCAATGTGACATGATATATATGACATAAGAAAACATCATGTATGCTTATTGAATTAAGTTGTCCTCGCCTCTGTCCCCATCCCCCAAGCCTTTGCCGTTTGCAGCAGTGTCCAAGAGGAGATCGTTGCTCTCCTCATTTAGTCTCTCCAATATTAGAGAATTGTGATAAATACCTATTCCAGGATGTTATAGAGTATTTCCATTATTACTCTTATGGCCAACCTTGGCCCAGAGGGTTAAGGGGTGACCTTTGGACTGCCCCCCAAGGGCTGTAAAATTTCCCCAATGCACGTTTCAATAGTAAATTCTTCCACAGGCAGCCATTCTATTGGGCTTTGAAGATTTTCCGTCTCCAGGATCCCTGATTCGAAGCAGTCCTGCCTTAAGAGCATCGTGTGTAAATTCTGTAGTTATGACGAAGGGGCAGGACTGCTGGGAGATGCTGGTGGTAGAACAGGGCTTCCTGGGCGCTGGGACAGGGTCTCTGGGGATGCTCCTAATTCGTGGCGTTGCCTAACACGGAGGCGTCACTTCTTCTTCTCCTTGTGGTACATGGAGTAGGTCTTGGCGGCTGAACTTGGAGCCAGACCCAATGGATTCCAGCCCTTTGACACCTCCTAAGTGACCCTGGGCGGGCTACTCCAGGGGCAGTCGGCTTGCTCCTCCGTAACATGAGTAGCACTTAGCACACACGGTCACTGAGGAGCTCATGCCAGCAAAGCAAACTTGGGGTAATTATTGAAGTGTGGGCTGTATTAGTCTCTGGTCCTGGGATGGGCCGCCTCACCCAGGAACTCCCTTCAAGCTCAGTGGTTCTGGAGAAGGGCTGGGAAATCACCGGCGGCCTCCCAACTCCAGGGCTTTGCAGAGAGCCGGCTCATCCTTTCTCAGACATTTGGTCTGTTTTGGGTTTTTCCCAAGTGCCAAGGTAAATAGCTCTGGTTTCCCACTTAGCCCAGAGAAAGGAAACATCTTAGATATGGGAATTACCGACAGGCCACTTTCACTTGGCTTCCCAAATAGGCACTCGTGTTGGAATAGCAGCAAGGACTGCCTCTCCCTCCCCTTTGCTCCCCGTCCTCACCTTGCCGCCTTCCCCCCACCCTAGGGTGGGTTCCAGTTGGCCCTGGAGAATCTTGGTGGGGTGAGAGACCTCAACAGCTCCCGGAGTGGTGCTACCTTCCTGCTCAGCCTGCTGGGTGGTCCAGGGCGTGTAGGGAGCGGGGAGACTTGGGGTGGACCAGGCTGGGAGTGTAGGTGGATGGCCTCCATGACACTGAAGAATGCACCAGGGAAGGACCCCTCTTACTCAGACACATGCAGCAGGTGGCGCTGCTCTCCTCTTTGGACAAGACAAAGGCAGAAGCTTCCTGTACTCTACAAGTGGTTTCCAGATCCAGTCTGGCCGATCTAAAAGCCCTTTTTTTGCTATGAGCACGTTTGGGGGATAAGAGGGAGATAAAAAGGACTGTCAGCATAATGGACAAAACACGGTGTGGCTGGCGCATTTGAGGTCTCAAAAAAGGCCCCTTTAAACCGCTTAGGACATGCCAAGAATTGAGGGTGCAAAGAAAAGATCAAAGACCATCTCTGCCAACTTACATGTTAATAGAAGAAAACAAACAAACAAACAAACAAACAAATATGTATGCGTACGCACATATGTTTATATACACTGATTATATAGAAATCTTAGCTATTTATAGTTGTATATGAGTATATTCCACTTTGGTCTGGAATGCTACAAAGATGGCCAAGGAAGCCATCCTGGAGGAGCCTGACTTACTCCTTCCAGGAACAATGGCAGCAGGAATGAGCCCGTGCTTGGAAAACGCCATTGGCCATCAGCCATCTTTAAGCATCGCCTTAAGGAAGAGAATTCTTTTCGGAAGTAAAAGGTGGCCGCCCTTCCCTAGGTACACAGTGCGCTTCTCAGTGATGTTACATGTGCCCAAAAGGATGCCAGCCACCTTGAGAAGGAGAGAGGAGTGGTCTCTTCAGACATCAACCTGTGGGAAAAGGTTTTTTGGTGTTTCTGCTGCTGTTGCCAGGCTAATTTGAGAAGAAAGGAATGAAAGTACAAAATTAGGTTAAGAAAGAGTCCACTTTAATCTACTGGGGAACCATTTATGAGATCAAAGACTTAGAGTTGAAAGAGATATTAGAAGCTCTCTAAACTGACCTCCTCATTTTAGCCATCAATGAACAATCTACGTTTTTACAACAACTTTTATTAAGTGCCTACTATGTGCCAGGCATTGTGCTTGGAACTGAGAGATAGATTCAAAGACAAAAAAGAAATCATCCCCATCCTCAAGAGCTTACATTTTATACAGAAGGAAGTTGAAGCCTAGACTGGTTACATGACTTGCCCAAGGTCACTTAGGCAGTGGTGATTGTGGTGGTTATGGCAGAGTGGCCATTCATATATAGCTAGTGCCTCCCTCTTTGCATCGAACTATGGAGAAGGATTCAGAATGGAGGCTCATCAATAAGTCCTTCCAAATTTTGGGAATAGTAAAGAGTTTCAGGAGCAGATGAAGGTCGATACTGGATTGCTTCCTGCATAATCTTCAACAATAGCCACAGAGAAATACACTCACCTGTATATACTCAAGAAGACAACCTTCTAAGTGTCTGGTTACTCCATGCTTCCATTTTTACCAAGACAGCATTTTGGGGTGGTAGAAAAGAGAGGAAGGGGCAAAAGCCTCCCATCCACAAGAGCCCTTTAAACAAACATTTGAAATCTTCCATGGGTTGCTTGTTCTGCAGTGAAAGTATATCATGACTCTTTTTTTCCTTCATTAAGGCAAAGAGTTTTCTGCTGAGGTCATAAAATGCTTATAGTTTCCTCTCCATCATCTTTAAAGCCTTGTAAACACCTTCCCCAGTGAGCCTGAGTGATCTCTAGCACTATACAGTAGTGTTTTCTTTATGAGAAGAGATGGATAAGAAGGAGTCAAATGAAATTCCAACCAAGCAAGGCTAGCTCTATACAGGGGCAGGAAACAGCAACCTCACTGGCTTCCTTTGAAACACTCAACCCCCCAAATGACCGTTTCTTTCTTCTGCCCCTTGAAAAAGACATCCATTTTAATACTCAGTACTGTAGCTTCCACTGTCATCTGTCTGGGAGCTGACGCTTGAGTTGGGAGGATCCCCGGAAAGGGACTTGGAAGGAGGCTTAGAAGTTGATAAGGCAACGTTGGTCTCATTGGTCTTTGCTCTGCCAGACCACATTCAGAGTCTGAGCTTTAGTTCTGAACACCAAAATTGGAGCAAGGCTATGCCCGGATATGCCAGAGGAAGCCATCCAAGATGGAGGAAGGCTACAAGGTTATGCCCTAAGAAGAGTTCAGAGCACCTGCACCATTTGGCTAGGAATAGAGAAGACTCATAAGGGATGTGACAACTATTTTCAAATGCTTGAAGAGCTATCACTTGAAAGATAGACTGAGTGTTTTCTACTTGGAGCCCCTGGTCTTCCGTTGAGACCTTCAGGTAGACCTCGAGGTAGAGGCTGAATAACCCCTGTGCTAGGAGAAGGAATCCTTGAAGGTTGGAGCTGACTTAGGTGCCCTTTGAGTTCCTTCCAGGTAGCAGATTTTGCACAGAAGTCACTCTCTGAACCACAGGCCACTGATTGCCAGTATCATTCGGATTCTGAGGTAACCTCACCTCTCCTCTGGGTGCATCATTACCAGAAGATGATCTACAAGGCCCTTTAGGCTGCAAATGGCTTTCCAAATCCTTTGTTTTTAGCTCAAACTGTTGATCCTACCATTTTGTACTTCAATATTAAAATGTAGCCAGGCTATTTAAGGAAAAGGAAATGAATTACACAGAGCTCAATACACCCTGCCAATGTAGGTGTATACAAGAGGCATTGTTCTCTTCCTCCCAAAGCTATGTCTGTCCCATGAAATTAATTGTAGCATTTTTGAACTGGAAAGGCCTTAGAGAGAGGATGGAGCCCGACCACTTTATTTTATAGTTAAGCAAAACCAAAGTATATAAGTGGAAAGTGATCTTTGCTCAAGGTGGTATAATTAATTTAATGGCAGAGGGGCGACAAGACCCAGGACTGGCTTGTGTATGGGGTGAGTATTGATGGTAGGGGGGGCGTATCTAGACTTCCCCCTTGTTAGCTTTCAATGGGCCAGATCAGCTAATCACTCACTCCCACCCCAGGGCAGACCTATGAGGGAATAAACTCAATAAGGTTCCCAACTGGCAAAGCTATAGTGGGGATGTTGAAAGAAGGTGTTGGGGTTCAGTTGTGATCCTAATGGGTTGTATCCCACCCTCAGATCCAGCCTGTTGAGACAAGCCTCCCCCAACTCCTGAGTTCAAGTTAGCTTTTGCCCATCAAGATGGAGCCAGGTAATGGTCTGCCCCTCAGCCACAAGATCAGTCACCTCCCCTCTCAATGTAACTGTTTCAGACTCTAAGTATCAAACTATCCGGGTCTTATTAAAGGATAAATTCAATTCAGGGTACAGGGGAAAAGGTCTAGGGGAATCAAGGAAGGAGGGAAAGGATGAACTTCACTACCAGCTATTCTCCCCAAGAGAGCAGCTCTGGGCTTCTTCTGTGGCTTGGTCACAGTAGCCCACTCTCTCTTCCCCTTACAATCTCCTATCAAATATTTCTCAACTATGGGAAGTAACAGGATCAATGGATTCAGGCAGGATCAGGGAAAGGACCTCTCCTCATTCAATGCTGCTCCCCCAGGAGTTCAGACTCTCCAGCCAAATTGGAGAATTGTTGTTCAATGTCTTCTTTGTTGGTATTTGTGTTCTCCCAATAGCCACTAATAAAAGTACAGAGGAACCCAATTCCCTCAGGATCCACCCCAAATCCAAACCTCCCTACCAAAGAGCCAACCCCCCAGGGTCCTAGTCTGGTCAGGAGTGAAGTGACCATTGAGAAACTTCTTCCAAACTCCTCTTGCTGTTGGCCCCTCCCAAACGAAATTCTGAAGGGGCAACATTCTGCTGGGCTGTTTCAGGGTCCATTCCAGCCCCAGCTGCCTGCTCCCCTTTGCAAATTCAGTTCACCCTGTTACCCTTGACTCTGGCAGTCGTGCTCTTTACATTAACTCATGCTGATGGTCTCACCATTGCTTGCTTAATCATTCCCTTCATGTGAATTTTATCTATTCATTATTCCCCTATGCTTGGGGAAACCATCTCACCTTTTCTTTCTTTCAAGGGAGGAGATGACAGAAGTGACCAAAGAGGCAACAGGACAGTAGCTATTCCTCTGAGTTTAAAAAATAATTTTAAAAAAGTGCAATGGATTAGTTCTGTTTCAGACAGAATTCCTTAAAAAATACTGCCAGATGGCTAATAGCAGTGGATTTCTGGTTATATGGATCAATTTCCCTATACATGAAACTGCTTCTAAATGATAGAAAGCAGGAAGTATTGGAAAGGGTGCTGACTCAGGAAGTAGAAACCCTAATTTTTGGCCTTCATTCAAGCCCTTAAAAGCCATGTGACTTAAACTAAGAGCAGTGGGTAAGCTACAGAGGCGAATTTGGACTTGATGTGAGGGAAAAGCTTCTTAACACTTAGATGGATCCAAAATTAGAATGGAAGGCCTGGGGAAGTACAGGACTCAATTTCCCTCACTAGACATTTTCAAGCAAAATCTGGATAACAACTGATTGAGTACATCGTAGAAGGAATACTAAAGGCATGATTTGGATTAGATGGCTGCTGAAGCTATTCCAACTCAGAACTTCTGTGCTACTATTATTTGGGACAATCCATTCATTGCCCCTAACCCTGTTTGCTCATTTGCAAAGGAGGGAATAATAAATTTTGAGCTACCTATTTCAGAGTCATTTTGGAGATGAAGAGAGATCATATGAATAGGAGTTGTAAAGCATGATACACAATAAAAAAGTAAGGTATTATTACTACTCTATCATCAAATAGTGTTTATTAGCAGTAACATGCTACAATTTAAGATAATTTGAATGTTTGATGTGGATTTCCTATTTAATTCATTCAAAAGGAACCAGTTCCTAGAAATCCACCATTTTATTCCCCAATTTCATATAACCATTTTACATAATCCAGAATAAGTATTAGAAAAGTGCAGAAAACACTGTTATGGCTGATGTTTCCTATCTAACACAACAAGATTAGAATGTGCAGTATAAATTGGAAAGAAGGTCTGCATGCAATAGCCTTGAGTGATGGCCAGTTTGCTGTGGACAAGTGTTACTCCCTGCCCCTCCTCCTCCTCCTCCTCCTCCTCCTCCTCCTCCTCCTCCTCCTCCTCCTCCTCCTCCTCCTCCTCCTCTTCCAAGCCTCCAAAACCTGTTAGTTTCTCTGCTCTCTAAGTCTTTAGGAAGGGGACAAGAGAAGAGAGTAAGGGTTGTGGAAACCATTTCTGTATCTGTTGTTTCTTGTCAGTGGCTCTGGGCATTTTCAGACAGGAAGTTATTAAAAATAACAGTTTAGTTTGAGTGAGGTTTGGTGACTACCTGTGTGGATTTCCACTTATCCTTCCTTTCCTTACATTCCCTGACCACAGTTGATTGTATGAAGTTTGAATTTACTTTTTAAATTAGTTTCCTAATTGTTATATTTATTTTAAATTTAAGCAGTTAAATGGTCAAAAACATATAAAGATTGTTTGTGAAGCTGTAAACTCTATAATTCTCTTCCCTCCCCTTTCCTTCTTCCTTCCCTTCTACTATTTTCTTTTTAAGAATGACTGGTTCAGGGGGCAGCTGGGTAGCTCAGTGGATTGAGAGCCAGGCCTAGCGACAGGAGGTCCTAGGTTCAAATCTGGCCTCAGACACTTCCCAGCTGTGTGACCCTAGACAAGTCACTTGACCCCCATTGCCTACCCTTACCACTCTTCCACCTAAAAGTCAGTACACAGAAGTTGAGGGTTTAAAATTAAAAGAAAAAAAAAAAAGAATGACTGGTTCAGATGCCATAATTTCTTATCACTTAGGGAAACAACTCTTATTCTTATACATTTACATCAGTTCCTTACAGATATTAGATATTGCCATTTTATAAGAAACAAATTTATAGGGGGCAGCTGGGTAGCTCAGTGGATTGAGAGCCAGGTCTAGAGACAGGAGGTCCTAGGTTCAAATCTGACCTCAGATGCTTCCTAGCTGTGTGACCCTGGGCAAGTCACTTGACACCCATTACCTACCCTTACCACTCTTCTGCCAGGAGCCAATACACAGAAGTTAAGGGTTTAAAAAAAAAAAAAAGAAAAAAATTAACAAATTTATAAAGTGATTTTGTCCCCCCACCCTACCCCATCCCATTCTATTTATTTCCTTTTTATTCTGTTCACATTAACTTTGGTTGTGCAAAATTACTCATTTTTTAATGTAATCCAGTATATCTTTTTCATTTCCTATAATTTTTTTTCTCTACTTAAGTTACTAATTTCTTCCCCTTTGATAATTGCTATAGATACTCATTCTATTTTCTTCTTTAAAATTTTTTGGTATTAATATCATTAATCTACTTGGAACTGTTGTATATGGGGGAAGCAGAAGGGAATAAGCATTTTTAAAGTGCCTTTTATATGCCAGGCACTGTGCTAATTTTATATTCTTTACAAATTTTCTTCTTTAATTTTCTTGACAACTCTGCAAAGTAAATGCTATTATTATGTTTATTTTACCCTAGAGGAAACTAAGGCAAACAGTAGTTAAGTGACTTACTCAGGGTCACACAGCTAATAAGTGTTCCAGTTGGGATTTGAACTCGGATATTCCTGATTTCTTAAGTCTAGACCCAGTGTTCTGTCCCTTGTACACCTAATTGGTATAAGATATAGTTCCAAGCTTCCTTTAAAAATGATTGTTCTTATTATGCTTCTTTCTAATAGTTATTACTGTATATCAGTTCATTTCCTTAGCGTCTTTTTGGATTTATTATTATTTTAAACACATTTATTATTTATTTTTAGCATTCATTTAAAAAATTTGAGTTCCAAATTCTCTCCCTCTTACCTTTCTCCCATCCACTGAGAAGGCAAGCAGTATATCAATTATACATGTGAATTCATTCAAAACTTATTTTCCTATTAGCCATGTTGCAAAAAAAATTATACATCAGTGTGCCCTCAGAATTCTCTCCAGAGGTCAACAGCATCATTACAAGTCCTTCAGAATTGTCTTAGATGGCTATACTGATGAAAATAGCTAAGTCATTCAAAGCTGATCATCAGAAATCTCATTTTTATTTTGAACAGTGTTCTCCTGGTTCTGTTCTCTTTGCATTTGTTCATAAAAGGCTTCACATATTTTTCTGAAACCATATTGCACATCATTTCTTACAGTAAAATAGTGTTCTATAGAAATTTGCCACAACTTTTTCAGTCATTTCCAGATTAATGGGTATTTTCTCAATTTATAGTCCTTTGCCACCACAAAGTTATTATAAATATTATGTGCGTGAATTCTTTTCCTTTTCCTTTAATTTCTTTGGCATGCAGATATAGTAGAGGTATTGCTGGTTCAAAGGATATATGAGTTTTATAGCCTCTTGGGCATAGTTCCAAATTATTCATAAGAAAGACTGAATCAGTTCACAATTCTACCAACAATGCATTAGTGGGCCAATTTTTCCACATTCTTTCCAGCATTTGGCATTTTCCTTTTCTATCATGTTAGAAAATGATAGGCATGTGGTGATCCCTCAGAATTTTTTAATTTGCCTTTAGAGATTTAGAGCACTTTCCAATTTGCTATAGATAGCTTTGATTTCTTCTTCTAAAACTGACTAGTCATATCCTTTGACATTTATCAGTTATGGAATGATTCCTATTTTTATAAATTTGACCGAACCCCTCATTTGTAGGAGAAAGGAGCTTTTATCAGAGAAACTTGCTATAATTTCCCCTCCATTTTTCTGATTTCTTTTTAATCTTGACTGCATTGATTTTATTTGTGCACAATTCTTAAATTTTAATATCTAAATTATGAGACAGCGAGGTAGCACAGTAAATAGATTTCCAGGCCTCTGGATGTGGATAACATTCTTTCTCGTAAGTCCCTCAGGATTGTCCTGGGTCATTGCATTGCTGCTAGTAGAGAAGTCAGTTACATTCAATTGTGCTACAATGTATCCGTCTCTGTTGTTCTCCTGGTTCTGCTCCTTTCACTCTGCATCACTTCCTAGAGGTCTTTGCAGTTCACATGGAATCCCTCCAGTTCTTTATTCCTTTGAGCACAATAATATTCCATCACCAACAGATACCACAATTTGTTCAGCCATTCCCCAATTGAAGGGCATCCCCTCGTTTTCCAGTTTTTTGCTACTACAAAGAGCACGGCTATAAATATTTTTGCATAAGTCTTTTTCCTTATGATCTCTTTGGGATATAAACCCAGCAGTGATATGCCTGGATCAAAAGGCAGACAGTCCTTTAGTTCCAACCTGCCATCCAGAATGGTTGGATCAGTTCACAACTCCACCAGCAATGCATTAATGTCCCAATTTTGCCACATCCCCTCCAACATTCTCTACTTCCTTTTGCTGTCATGTTAGCCAATCTGCAAGGTGTGAGGTGGTACCTCAGAGTTGTTTTGATTTGCATTTCTCTAATTATAAGAGATTTAGAACACTTTTTCATGTGCTTATTGATAGCTTTGATTTCTTTATCTGAAAATTGCCTATTCATGTCCCTTGCCCATTTATCAATTGGAGAATGGCTTGATTTCTTGTACATTTGATTTAGCTTCTTATATATTTGAGTAATTAGATCTTTGTCAGAGTTTTTTGTTATAAATATTTTTCCCAATTTGTTGATTCCCTTCTAATTTTGGTTGCATTGGCTTTGTTTGTACAAAACCTTTTTAATTTAATGTAATCAAAATGATTTATTTTACATTTTGTAATTTTTTCTAACACTTGCTTGGTTTTAAAATCTTTCATTTCCCAGAGATCTGACAAGAATACCATTCTGTGTTCGCCTAATTTACTTAAGTTTCCTTTTTTTATATTCATGGCATTCACCCATTTTGAATTTATCTTGGTGTAGGGTGTGAGATGTTGATCTAACCCTAATCTCTCCCATACTGTTTTCCAATTTTCCCAGCAATTTTTGTCAAATAATGGATTTTTGTTCCAAAAGCTGGGCTCTTTGGGTTTGTCATAGACTATCTTGCTGACGTCACTTCCCCCAAGTCTATTCCACTGATTTTCCCTTCTGTCTCTTAGCCAGTACCATCTTGTTTTGATGACTGTTGCTTTTTATAGTACAGTTTAAGATCTGGTACTGCTAGGCCACCTTCCTTCACATTTTTTTTTTCATTATTTCCCTTGATATTCTTAATCTTTTGTTCTTCCAAATGAACTTTGTTATAGTTTTTTCTAATTCAGTAAAGAAGTTTCTTGGTAGTTTGATAGGTATGGCGCTAAATAGGTAAATCAATTTGCATAGAATCATCATTTTTATTATGTTAGCTCATTCTACCCATGAGCAATCAATATTTTTTCCAATTGTTTAGATCTGGTTTTAATTGTTTGGAAAGTGTTTTGTAGTTGTGTTCGTATAATTCCTGTTTGTTTTGGTAGATAGATTCCTAAGTATTTTGTATTGTCTAGGGTGATTTTAAATGGAATTTCTCTTTCTAACTCTTGCTGCTGAGATGTGTTGGAAATATATAGAAATGCTGATGACTTATGTGCATTTATTTAGTATCCTGCAACTTTGCTAAAGTTGTTGACTAGGATTTTTTAAGTAGACCATCATATCTGCAAAGAATGATAGCTTTGTCTCCTCATTGCCTATTTTAATACCTTCAATTTATTTTTTTTCTCTAATTGCTACTACTAGTGTTTCTAGTAAAATGTTAAGTAATAGAGGTTGTTGCTTGTTGATCGATTAATTTAAAAATTGCTGATTGATAGACAAAGAAAGTTTGGTTCACTCTTCACATTACCCTTTCCCTCCACAAAAGCCTGTTTTGCTCTTGATCACTACTTCCCTTAGTCTATCCCCTTTTCTCTCTCTCTCTTTCTCTCATTACCTTCTCAGGCTCCTTTCCAGTTAGGCAAGGTAGAGATCTGTACCTGAATGAGTATGCATATGCATATTAGTTCCTCTTTGGTCCAATTTCAATGAGAGTGATATTCAAGCATTGTTTACCTGCTATCCCTATTCTTTCCTTTACTATAAAAACTCTTTGCATGACTTTTTTACATAAGTTAATTTTCCCCATTGTTCTTTTCCCTTCCTCCTTGTTTCAGTGCATTCCTCTTTTTTAATATTTCATTGTTTCATTGTTTTTTAATCAACACACATGCCTTCCATCTAAGTAGACTCCTTCTAATTGCCTAATGATGATAAAGTTCTTAGGAGTTAAATGCATCATCCTCCCAAGTATAGGAATATTTTAACCTATATTAAGTCCCTTAAGATTACCATCTCATATTTACATTTTTAATGCTACATTTCTTTTTATGATACATTTTGAAAAAGAAAACACAAAGTAAAAAATAAAGAGAAAGAAAAATTTAAAGTGTGCCTCAATCTGTATTCAGACTTCACCAACTCTCTCTTTGGAAATGGATAACTTTTTCATCCTGGGTCCTTTGGCATTGTCTCGGATCATTGTCTTGATTGCAGTAGTTAAAATTTTCATAATTGATCATCTCCTTACAATATTGCTGTTACTGTTTATACTGTTCCTCTGTTTCTGCTCACTTCACTTTGCCTGAGTTCATATAAGTCCCCCTAGAGTCTCTGAAACCATGCCGCTCGTCATTTCTTATGGCACAATAGTATTCTATCTCAAGCATATGCCACAACCTATTTGGTGATTCCCCAATTGATAGACATTCCATAAATGTCAAATTCTTTGCCACCACAAAGGACTTCAATTAGTATTTTGTACAAATAAGTTATTTTCTTCATTTCTTTGATCTCTTTGGGGTATAGACCTAGTAGTGATATTGCTGGGTCAAAGACTATGCATTATTTTATAGCTCCTGGAGTATAGTATAGTTCCAAATTATTCTTCAGAATTGTTGGACTAGTTCACCGTAAGTGTATTTGTGTTCCAATTTTTCTATGTTACCTCCAGAATTTGTCATTTTCCTTTCTGTATGTTAGCCAATACATTGCTAACTTTTTCTAAGTTTTTGGCTTGGACTTCCCTTTCACCATAGCAGCTTTTTATGGTACAGGTTCCTTTTGTTGTTGTTATTGTTTGCTCACTTTTCAACCTATTTCTAGACTTGGAACTTCATTTTAAAATTAGGTTTCCTTCCCAGGCTGGTGAAGGCAGGGTTAGTAAGCTTTAGGCTTTTTGTTCAGCTCTTTTCAGAGCTAATTCTGAGAGTTTGTAAGGTTTTGATATTACCAATGTGGTGTGACCCAGGGAGAATGTGGTCACTGCTTTCCTGGTGTATACCTTAGTCTTTACTCAGGAAGAACCCCTGCTCCCCTTTAGTTGAAAGTGCTAGAGCTCCTCTTGGCCATGGAACTGTGACCTAGAACTGTGCATGGGCAGTGCAACAGGATCTCCCACTCAGTGTCATCTTAGGGTCTCCTGTAAGCTCTTCCTAACTAGTCGCTAAACCCCCTTCCTGTCTCTGGGCTGAGAGCTCCTGAAACTTCTTCTTCTACTGATCCAATTGCCTCTGTCGCCCACTACTGAAGCTGCCACTCTGGGCATCTTCTTGAGTCCTCACTTCTGGTAAAATCTTGCCTTGCATTAGAGATGATCTCATTGTCCAAAAGTTAGAGGACCAATGTAATACAATTCATAAAGAGGGAAAGAATAATAATAACTTTCACATGCACTTAGCAGTGTGCAAGATATTGTATTAAGTGTTTTTCAGTTACTGTATTATTGACCCTCACAATAATCCTGGGAGGTAGGTCCTATTATTTCCCTCATTTTTATAGAGGAAGAAACTAACGCAAAGAGGTTAAGTGACTTGCCCAGGGTCACACAGTAAGTGTCTAAGACCAGATTTGAACCTAGGTCTTCCTGACTTCCGGTCTAGCACTCTATCCACTGCATTACCTTAGTTACAACATACCTCATGAGATAGGAGATCTTGGTCATGGGGGGAAAAGAAATCTGCACAGAAATATTAGATTAAATAACAGAGACATATGAGAAAATGAAATTGGTATAAGCATATCATTTGAATAGCTTTAAACAAGACATTTCATTTGGATAGTTTAGAGAAAGATAAAGGAGATCAAGACAGTTCCTTTTTGTATTTGAAGCTCTGTCTTAGGAGAAAAAATTATTAAACTTGTTTTCATTTGCCCCAAAAACTAGGACAAAGAGCAATGTGTGGATGTTTAAGAGAAGCATATTTAAACTTGATGTTAAGCCAAGAAAAAAATGCTGACAGTGAGAATTCTCCCAGAGCAAAGCTGCCTTGTGAAGTGGCCAGTGTCTCCTTCCCTGGAGGTCTCCAAGTAAAGATTGGATGATCACTTGTCAGGGAGGTTAGAGAGAGAGTTCTTATGCAAGGATGGTTTAGACTAGATGTCTTCTTCCAGCTGAGATGCTGTCCTTCTGTGAAGCCCTTTGTCAACACTACAGATGGTATTCCTCCACTAATTTCCTTCAGTTTTTGTTGGAGATGTGATGAAGTATTGAGGGTTTATGTAGGTTTAGTTGGGATCTTACTATTTTGTCAAAGTGATTTGTTATCTCGAGTCATTTTATTTGGGAGTCTTTGAGGCTATCTGAAGATCATCTGCAGAGAGAAATCTTGCCTCTTCATTCTTTGGGATTATTCCTTTTGTTTATTGTTTTTGCCTCATAGCTCTCACCAGCACCTGTATATTTATGGCAAGCAGTAATGGTGAGAGTGGACAGTCTTGCTGTGCCCCAGTCATTACTGTGAAGACTTCCAATGTTTCTCCATTATATATAATATTACCTTTTGGTTCTAATGAATACTTTGAAAGAAAATACCCTTCATTTCCACGTTTTTTAAATGTTTTGAAAATTCATCATTAATGTTAAAAAAGTATTTTGTGCATCTATTGATATAAACCTCTTATTTTATTTTAAAAGTTAATGTGATTTCAAAATAATGATTGTTTTCCCAATGTTGAGCTCTCCTTAACAATCCTTATACAGTTTAATAGTACATAATGTTTTGTGGTTTTGCTTCACTGTTATGCAGCTATTAAATACTTTTTAGATTTAAATATGACATTATGTTTAACAAATAATCCTCATTAATAATTTTCTATTGAGTCATTAAAGATATTTGACTGTACTTGTCTATTTTTGCCTTTTCTTTGTAAGAATTAAGGGCCATCCATCATATCTGCCTCTGAGGAGAACAATAGGTAGCATGTGGTCTTTATTGTCAAAAACATATACAGTATGTTTCTATATAATAGAGAATTTAGTGATTCTTTGAATGATTGCCTGAATTTTAAAAAACCATCGCCTTCTGCTTAGAATTGATCCTAAGAATCATTTCCAAGGCAGAAGAGTAGCAAGGGCTAGGGCAGTGATGGGCAACCTTTTGAGCCTGGTGTGTCAAAATTCAATAAAAATGCGGAGCCTAACTTGGGTGGTGCGTCACTTTGAGGAAAAAAACGTAATTTCACGATATTTATAGTCTAAATACCAAAAATGTACATTTGTAATATGTAACTGTATTTAATAAACCAAAATAGGTAGATTAATAGAGGTAGAATTGTCATCTGTAGTGCACAGAGTGTCTACCCTACACTATAGCAAATGTTTCATCATCGGCATGCGGCCCCATACTTCTCTGTGTGCCATCAAAAATGGCTACGCGTGTCACGCGTGTCATAGGTTTGCCATCACCGGGCTTGACAGATGGGGTTAAGTGACTTGTCCAGGATAACAGAGCTAGGAAGGATCTGAGGCCAGTTTTCAACCAAGGACCTCCCATCTTCAGGCCTGACTTCACTTTTAATCAGATGGACTAGAACAGCATTGGAGAAGGCATGGCATGCACGCAGAGCTGGCACTCAGGGAGCCACTCTGTTCCCCCTCTTCCTAGCCCCCCCCAGGACATTTTTTGCATGTCCTGACCTCAGTCCAGCCACCCAAAGCAAGAACTTCCTCCCTCAGCTCTCTCTGGTAATGTGGGAGCTCACAGACAGCTTGAATTTGCCCTCTGGGCGCTTGAACTAGGAAAAGGCTCCCCAATGCTGGCCTAGAAGATCCCTTCAGGCTAGATCTGTGAACCTATGATCCATTTGGTAAATAATTACATAGACCTCCTTCAGGAACATTTTTATAAAGGTCATTAATGATCTATTGAATTTCTTTCTCTGAAGTTAGTTTGTTTAGGTTCTCTATTTCCTGTCACGAATTTATGTTCAATATATATTTTACAAATACGATCTGTTTATTTAAAATTTTAGCAGTATTGGCTTATAGACATGCCTACTGGCCTGTCTAATTTCCTTTGCTCTTTTCACATGTGTTATATTTGTTGATTTCTCATTGGGGAATGGAATTTTCTCATTTCCATTTTTCATTCCATTTGTTATTTTAGAATCAGAGTTTTTGTAAAATTGAATTGAATTTATTATTAGAATATAGATATTGCATCGTTTTTATTGTAAAGTTTTCAGGAAGCTCCATAAGCTCTAAATTATCTTGAATTTGCATCCAAACTTTGGTTCCCGATGCTGACACTGACACCAGATATTCCAGTGATGCTGTTGGGATGCTGACAGTGGGATGGGAAGTCCATCAGGTCTCCAGCGTTCCCATGGTCCTTTTCTGGCCAACGTGGAGTGGAAGGATGCCAGGGCTGAAGTCAGGACACTCTCCACCTCTCCCCTACAACGCCACTTCTTCCCCATGATTCCTTCTTAGAAACAGCTTGAATTCCTCTTACCCATTATGAAGGTCCCTCCCACTAAAAGACCCAACAAAGGTACTAATATTTTATTTTTAATATGTTCATTTGATGATGTTCATTTGGCCATATTATCTTCAGTTCCCCTCCACTTCCCTCCCTCCCTGGATCTTCTTGGGTGACTAATCATAAGCAAGAAATCATAGGGGGCAGCTGGGTAGCTCAGTGGATTGAGAGCTAGACCTCGAGACGGGAGGTCCTGGGTTCAAATCTAGCCTCAGACACTTCCCAGCTGTATGACCCTGGGCAAGTCACTTGACCCCCATTGCCCACCCTTACCACTCTTCTGCCTTGGAGCCAATACACACTATTGACTCCAAGACAGAAGGTAAGGGTTTAAAAAAACACACACCAAAGGGGGTGGGAGAAGGTGGGCGGGGATGAAGGGAAAAGTAAGAACATGAATCATGTAACCATGATAACTTTTCTAAAAAATAAAAATTACTTAAAAAATGAAATAAAAGATTCATCCAAGAAAAAAAACACATAAAAAAAGTAAAAAAAATAATCCTTGCTATGATATATCTCACAGGTAATCATGCAGGCTTTGTTTGAAGACCTCCAGTGAGGAAGATCTCACCACTTCTCAGGGTAGTCCATTTCACCATAGGAGAAATCTAAAAGGAGATTTAGAGTGTACTGTAGATAGAGTGCATTCCTGAGAGTCTGGAAAGCCTGATTTAAAATTCCACTTCAGGGCAGATCATTTGACCTCTCTCTGATTCTGTCTCTTCATCTGTAAAATGGGAATAATGATAGGTATTATTACTTCACAAGGTCATTGTCAGAAACTAATTTGATTAATACATCTTAAGTGTTTTGAAAACCTTAAAATGCTACGTTTTTCTTCTTTATTAATCACTCAGAAGTTTTTCATAATATCACAAATATATTTTCTTCTTTGTAACCGCTACCATTTGGTCTTGAACCATTTAGCCCCAGGGAAAAAAGGGATCAATTTCCCCCAAAATTGTTGTTGGTCCAATTTGAATTAATAGTAGCACAAGTTCTATTTTTATTAATTTTTATGAAATACTAAACCATACACCAAAAAACCCATGTGCAAATGCAATCGAACCCTACATGAACAGGAGAGAGCCCAAAGGAAATTAGGCACCTGGTTTAGAGAAAAATACACGGTAAATGAGAGTGCCATGTTCCATCACATTTTTGCTAGGGCTCTTGTTACTTATTTGAATTTTTACTTTATTTGGGACACTCAAAATCCCAGCCTTTCAGGAGAGGAAACTATCATATTAGTAGCATTCATCAAGAATGACATGAGACAGTGACCTCCCAGAATACATTTGAAATGGGAGAGGTTGGGGTGGAGTTTATTATTCCTCCAAACTCATCATTTGAAGACATCAAATTCAAGACCACGAAGGCTTCATTTCCTATATAATTTAAATTGACGTTTGTAACATCTTTGCGGGCATTAAGGTGATATAGGAAGGTGCTATTATGTATGTATTACATTTTCTGCTTTATTTTCATTCATATTTTAAAAATATTTTTCCAAATTATATGTTGATACCATTTTTAATAATTGTTTTCTAACATTTTGCAATTCACGTTCTCTTCCTTTCTCCTACTCTTTCCCTCTCCCCAAGAAGGCAAGTGATATGAAATGGGTTGTACATATGTTATCATACAATATATATTTTTATGTTCATCATGTGAAGCAAGACAAATATCGCTTACACTAGAGAAAAATTCATGGAGGAATTAAACCAAAGAATGGTCTGTTTCAATCTGCACACAGACTCTTATCAATTCCTTCTACCACAGTGGAGAGCCTTTTTCATTATGATTCCCTTGGAGTTGTCCTAGATCCTTGCCTTGTTGATGATAGTTAAGTCATTCACAGGTGATCGTCAAATACTGTTGTTGTTACTGTGTACAATGTTCTCCTGGTTCTGCTCACTTCACTTTGCATCACTTCATAGAAGTCTTTCCAGGTTTTTTTTGTGATCATCTTGTTTGTCATTCCTTATGGCACAATAGTATTCCATCGCAATCAGATACCATGGCTTGTTCAGCCATTCCCCAGTTAATGGACATTTATCTACTTTCCAGTTCTTTGCCACCACGAAAAGAACTGCTATAAATATTTTTGAGCAAGAAGGCCCTTTTCCCCCTATCTTTAATCTTTTGGGATGATAGACCTAGTAGTCGTCAAGGGGTGTGCTCAGTTTTATGGTCTTTCGATTCTATGATTCCATTCCAGAATGGTCGTATTAGTTCCCAGCTGAACCAAAAGCGTATTGGTGTCCCAAGCCATTTCCCTTTTTTTGTCCTGGTAGCCAGTCTGTCAGGTATAAGATGGTACCTCAGTGTCGTTTTACTTTGCATTTCTCGAATTGATAGTGGTTTGGTGCTTTTTTTTCATGTGACTAAAGATAGTTCTAATTTCTTCATCTGAGAATCGCCTATTCATATCCTTTGACCATTTATCAATTGGGGAGTTCCTCATCAATTTATTCTTATCTTTTGCATGGAATTCAAATAGAAACAGCTGTTACAATCATCAGCATGTTCCAGTCTTTTCCAATAGGCTCAGACAGTATGTTCCTGGCACAAATTCCTCTCCTGCTTCCAGACATTTCCATTGAATATTTAGTGAGTTCTCACACAGGTGGATGGAATTTGTGTAGTTGTCAAAGGGCATTAGGGTGCAAGCTCGTCCTCCGAAGGTTCCTCCAGGGCAATGTTCACGGTACAGTTCTGGTATCAGATGGATCAGCAGAGAAAAGATGGAAATCTCTCTAGATTCTGAAAGGGAACGGCTGAACCAGTTCTGTTGTAGGAATGTGATGGGATACTATTGTGGTGGAAGAAATGATGAATTTGGAGATGGTTTCCTAAAAAATCTTGAGACTTGCATGAACTGGTATAATATTAAATGAGTAGACCCAGAAGAGCAATGTATGTAGTTAGAGCAATATTGTAAAGATGATCACTCTGAAGGACTTGGGAACTCTGAGCAGTGACCATCCAGGATTCCAGAGAATTTCAAGATGAAACAGGCTGGACACCTCCAAATAAGAGAACTGATGGACTCTCAGTGGGGAAGGGGAGGGCTCAGCACAGGGTTGGGGAGGGGGATCATTGGATTAGAATCAATGGATTTGGAATCAAATGCTGATGCTCCTCCTTAATGCCTGTTTGATCTTGGGGAAGTCAGTGCACAATTTTTATAAAAATTAGTGTGTTATTGGAAATTTTGGGGTCCTTGAACTACATTTCCCATGAGCCTACGGGTTTCCTGTCCTTACTGCAATAGCATAGATGGAGGGATAAAACTGAGGGGCTGGCGTTGCACTTTCTCTTTGCTTCCTATCCACCATGGTGGTGGCAGCCAACAGCCTCAGCTGGCATGGCATGTGGCTTTCTTTTCTAGTGGCTATTAATAAATCTTAAAAAACACCATATTTTTAAAGTTATCATTATTATATATTCATTTTAATGTTTACATTAGTGGGGTTGACTAGATTGACCTAGAAAGTCTTTAAAGCTCTAAGTGTTAGGAGGCCATGATTCTAAGTGTCTCCTGGCTGGTGACACACACAGAACTGATGGCTAGCCTCCAGGGGGCCTGGATCTAAGCCAGAGGTAATGCCATGTGCATTGAATGGACAGGAAGCCCAGTGCACCAGCCTCTGGGGCCCCTGAAGTGGCCGAATCAATGACTGATCAGAGGCAGGAAGGCCAGGAAGGCTTCCTCCCGGCTATAGGGTTCCTTCTCTTCCAAGAGGCCCGGGACGGCTGCTCTCCCCTTCTCCAAATCGCTTTGTGTTTATTTCCTGGGACACTGAGAGCAGAGTGGAAGCTTCTTTAGGACCATCTTCTTGTTTTCCTCTTGGTCTCCCAGTGGGGCACATAGTAGGCATTTTTCTAAATCCTTCTTTACTTGGATAAATTGTAGACGTGATAGATGAAGAGCTGCTTTTTCGGGAGACAACCGAAGTGATTTGGGTCCTCTCTGTTCTCTCTTAGTTCTCAGTCCCCCATGTGGGATGGGGAGAGGGAATGGCAACCCCAGGAACGGCACGTCCTTATCTCTGGGATGTGCTTAGTGTGCCCCTCGTGACCCTCTCCATGGGGGCTACCCCAAGGCCCGATGGGGCGAACTCGCCCACCAGAAAGTATTTCTAGATCCTCGCGGGCAGAGAACACACCACCCGGCGCTCCAAGTGTCGCCGGGCTCTCGGGGAGCGGGCAAACATTAAATAGCTGTTACAAAGAACAGGCCATTCTCAGGGAAGGCCTCCGGGTTTCTCACATCCCCCGGGTGAAAAGCAAATGCTGGCACCCCGGCTGGCTCCTCTTCGGCACCCATGTGGAATGATTTAATTCCATTAATGCTGCTTGCCATGCTAAGACAACAAGGCAGGGCATGTGAACCCAGGCTGGGCCCATCTGGACCCAGCCCCCCATTTGTTTCCCATTGTTTCCCCTTGATTCGGATTCCGAATCTGTTTTCACTTTTATTTGTGGTCAGCCCCGACTTGTCTACACGAAAGCACACTTCAGAAGGCAGCGCAATGACTTCAGACAGCTCTGACACTTTTAGGGTTCACTGGCTCCCGCCTCGGCTTTCCCGGGCCCCTTTGAAGGGGCCAGTTCCACGCTGGGAGGGCAGAGGCGCTGCTGCCGAGCCCCCCGCGGCTCTCCCCCAAAGGGCCGGGATGCCCAGGCACGACACCCCGGCCCGGGCGCTCCCCCAAACACTTGCACGCGATTCTCATTGACTGCAGTCGGGAGTTGCCTGGGTGCGGCCCGGGCAGAATCTGGCTGGAGCTGGGAAACACGCCGCCCGCGATGGGGCGTCTGGCCAGAGAGCATTGTTTACTGTGGAGATGGACGTGCAGCCATTTCGGGAGGCCCAAAGCTTCCGACTCATCCCCGCAGCCCCGACCCCGGGCTCGCAAAGCTCTGGGAGCCCGGCTGGGTTCTGGCAAAGCAAGATGGCGCCAGGATCCCCTTGAAGAGGCGTGGGGGGGGGCGCGTTTGGCAGTCTCGGGGCCTCCTCCGAGCTCACCTTCCCACAGGAGAGCTCCCACAGTCCGGTCCTCGAGGGCTTCCCCACCGCCAACTGGCGACCACTGCTGCGTGTCCGTTCTTCCTCAGGCCGGGCTGGCATTCCTTTGCCGTCCCCAGGACAAGAGGCCGCCCCCTTTAGGGTCTCGTAACTTTAGGTTCCCGCTCCGCTTTGGGGCACAAGAAATGGTTCCGGGGGTGTCATCAGGCGTCTGGGGAGGCCCCTGGACGCAGAACGACGACGTGAGTCTCGGATCTTGGGAAGAACCCTCGGAGGGTCCAAATCTAGAGGGTGAGACGTCCCGGAGGTGCACTTGCTGCCCATCCCTCGGTGCAGCGAGAGAGCAGCCTTAATGAACCCTGTGAACTCCCGAACCAGAACCCCTCCCCCCCCCAGCTCCGTGTCTCTGAATTGGGGTGTCAGGCCTAGGGAAATGCTTGGGGTACATGAAGAGAGTAAATGATTTATCCAGGGCCACACAGTCCGTGTCTGAAGCGGGACTGGAATTCAGGTCTTTGGGACCTCGGCTCTAAGGCTCTTTCTACTGTGGTCACGAAGACGACTCACATCGTCTTATTGGAAGCTTTCAGCAGTAAGTGGACCTGAGGGGGCTGTTCAGTCCCGGAGAGGAAGGAGCCTCCACCCTGGCTCTAGCCTAAGGATTGCTCCGGGACTCTGGGGGGCTCCATTCTGGGCTTTTGGTATCTCCTTGTCATAATCACCACATTCCCGGCTTTCATTTGCCGCAGCTCCCTCTCAAAGCAAGTGGGGGCGCTCTCCCCCAAAGCCCCCGGGACCCCTCAGTCTAGAAAGAGAAACCTCCCATTTCACTGAACTTTCCCTCTTTGTTCCCATTTTCTGTCTTTTCAATCCATTTTATGACTTAGTTCAGAACCTTCTACTATCCCAATTGGATATCCTTGTAGGTAGTGTGGGGTAGTGGCTAGAGACAGGAAGACCAGGATTCACATCGTGACCCAGACATTAGTAAATTTTATGATCCTTAGCTAGGTCCTTACTCTGGCTGAGACTCAGTTTCCCGATATTTCAGATGAGGACAATAATAGGTCCTGTGTCATGGCTATTGAGAGGATAATAATAATAATAATAATAATAATAATAATAATAATAATAATAATAATAATATCTAGCATTTCTATAGTGTTTTAAAGCGTGCAAAGAACTTTTACATATATCTTCTCATTTAATCATCAGAAAAACCCTTAGAGGCATGTGTTTATTCTTATCTTTGTTTGACAAATGAAAAACTAAGGCAGGCAGAGATTGAGTGACTTGTCCAAGGTCATATAGCTAGTAAGTGATTGAGGTTGAACTTGAACTCAGGTCTTCCTGACTGGATCCATTGTGGAATCATCTAGGATCAAATGAGATAACATATAAAAGGCTTTGTAATCATTAAAGCCATATCATCCTAAAGGATTATTAACATTCGAGTTAGTATTTGGATAATATTGATATTGTTGGATTAATAATTCATGTAATTATTATAATATGAATATTGGATTAATTAATTAAAAGTGATATCTTTAAAAATATGTTGATTAAAACTAAATTAATTCTATTTAGCAAGGCTGCTGGGTAGTGAGTGCAGTCACATACCAACAGTTCTCCCTTTCACTTTCCTGCCTCCTTTGGGGGGTTGTCTGCCCCCCGTTAGATTGTAAGCACCTCGAGGGAAGGTAGGAGCTGCCTTCCTTCTCTGTGTGTGTTTTTTCCAGTGCTTTTGTGAAGATAAAATGAAGTAGCTTAAATTACTTTATAAAACTGTATAAATATCTCATGATAATGAATAATTAACGTATTATTGATTATAACACACTGTTACATATTATATCATTATATATTATTAATAACTGTTATATATATAATACATTATGAATTCTCCCTGGTGTTTAATAATCTATAATGTAGAACAAACACATATACACATACATACGCCCAAATGGCCTCAAATTCATTGGTGAGTTGGGGGCTGTCTACCCCGAGCTTGGGAATCTCACCCTGCAGGAATGGGCACTTGAAGACAATTCGTTCCAATGGCCATGAAGGCTGTGGAGCACTAAGAGCTTGGCCAGTGACAAGGATGCCAAAGTCATCCATTGCATCCTGGATCGTTGACAGTCGTCCTGCCTTTTGCCCGGCCGCTGGACTTCAGTGATTAAGGGATCTCTTCCAGAGTGAGTCTTTGTGCAACTCTGCCTCACTTAAATCCAATTCATAAGACATCTCCCGGTGACGTCACTGATTCTTTTCAAAAATGAAGGATGAGCAACAGGAAGAGTTAGGTGAGGAGGAGTTGTGAGCAGTCAGCTTAGAAAGGTAGACTGAAACCAGATTTTTAAGGATTTATATTGCCAAGGTGAGGAGTTTTTATTATTTTTTAAAGGGTAATAGGGAGCCTCAGAGACTTCTTGAGGAGAGGAGTGATCTGTTTAAGATTTGTACTTCAGGAATATTAATTTGGAAGCTCTGTATAGAATGGATTGGTGAGGATTGGCCCTGGTTGTTTGAGCCCAAAGTATTTCATCATAGTTATACACTACAGCTTTTTCAGGCATTCCCCAAATGATGCGTGTTCCCTTAATTTTTCCATCACAAATAAAAAAAACAACCCAAAACACAACTTGTGCCATCAATATTTTTATATGTATTTTTTCCTTTTTTCTTTTCCCTTGATCTCTTTCAGATATAGATATAGTAGTGTTTTGCTGGATCAAAGGATAGATACAGTTTTATAGACGTTTGGGCACGGTTTAAAATTGTTCTCCAGAATGATTAGACCAGTATACAAGTCTACTCACAGTGGATTAGAGTTCCTATTTTTCCACATTCTCTCCAGTATTTGTTATTTTCCTTTCCTGTCATGTTTGCTAGTCTGATAGGTATGAAGTGGTACCTCAGAGTTGTTTTAATTGACATTAATTTATTAGTGATTTAGAGCTTTCTTCATATGACTATTGATATCTTTGATTTCTTCTGAAAACTTCCAGTTCATATCCTTTGACCATTTACCAGTTGGGAAATATCTCTTACTTTTACAAATTTGACTCAGTTCCTTATATATTTGAGAATTGAAGCCTTTATCAGAGAAACTTACTCCAAGCCACCTCCCCTCAGTTGTCTTCTTTCCTTTTAATTTTAGCTGCATTGGTTTTGTTTGTGCAAAAACTCTTTTAATTGAAAAGAATCAAAATGATCAATTTTACTTCTTGTGATCCTCTTCATCTTATTTGTTCATAAATTTCCCCCCTTGTCTATAAATCTGACAGACAAAATTTTCCACAGTTCCCTAATTTGCTTATGATATCTATTTCCTTTTATGTCTAAATCATGTACCTATTTTGACCTTCTCTTGGTATATGCTATGAGTTATTATTCTATACCTAGTTCTTGCCAAATTGCTTTCCAGTTTTTACAGCCATTTTTGTAGGGTAGTGAATTCTTGCTCCAAAAGCTTGAATCTTTGAGTTTATCTAAAGCTAGATAACAAACATAATTTACTTCTATATGTTATATATCTAATTCTATTTATCAGTGTCTCTCCCTTTCTTATCCAGTAATAGACTGTTTCAATGATTACTGATTTGCAGTACAGTTTGAGATCTGGCACTGTTAGACTGCCTTCCTTAATTTTATTCATTGATTTCCTTTATCTTCTTGACTTTTTATTCCTATAGATGAATTTATTATTTTTCCTAGTTCTATAAAATAATCCTTTTGTAGTTTTATTGGTATGGAATTGGACAAATGAATTAATTTAGGTATAATTGTCATTTTTATTGTATTCACTCAGCATACCTCTGAGCAATAAATATTTTTCCAACTGTTTAGATCTGGTTTTTTTTTTTTTTTTTTTTGGTATGAAAAGCATTTTGTAATAATGTTTATATAGTTCCTCTGTGTGCTTGGCAGGTAGACTTTCAGATATTTTATGCCATCTGCAGTTATTTTAAATGGAATTTCTTTTCTCATCTCTTCCTGCTGAGTTTTGTTGGCAATACATAGAAATAATGATGAGTCATGTGGATTCATTTTATATCTTGCAACTTTGCTAAAGTTGTTCATTGTTTTGATCAGTTTTTTAGTTGATTCTTTAGGATTCTCTAAGTATATCACCATATTACCTACAAAAGGTGATGGTTTTGTTTCCTCATTACCTATTCTTATTCTCCAATTTCTTTTTGATTATTAATATAATTATATACATAATTACATGTATAATCATTATTGATATAATTAGAATTTCTAGTATAATATAATAATATAATAATATAATATTGAATAATAGTGGTGATGTTGGCTATCCTTGTTTCACTCCAGATCTTATTGGGAAAGCTTCTCATTTATTTTCATGATAATTTTTGCTCTTGGTTTTTGATAGTTATTACTCATCATCTAAGAAAAGCTCCATTTATTTATTTTCTTTCTAGTGTTTTTAATAGGAATCGGCATATTTTTATCACAAGCTTTTCCTTTATCTATTGAGAAGGCTGTGTGTTTTATTGTTTTTGTTATTGATATGGTCCAATATGCTCATAGTTTTCCTGATATTAAACCAATATTCCTAGCGTAAATTCCACTTTCTCAAGGTGTAGGATCTTTTGATTACCGCTGCAATGTCCTTGCTAGTAGTTTATATAATATTGAAGTCACTTGTTTTTTAAATGTTTGGTAGTATTCATTTGTAAATCCATCTGGTCCCTGGATTTATTTCTTAGTAAGTTCATTTATGGCTTATTTAATTTCTTTTTCTAAGATAAGAATATTTAAGTATTCTGTTTCCTCTTCAGTTAATCTTGATAGGTTATATTTTTGTAAATATCCATCTATTTCATTTAGATTGTCAGTTTTATGGGTACAGAGTCGGCAAAATAGTTCCTAATATTTGCTTCAATTTCATCTTCATTGGTGGAAGTTTTGGGGGGGCTCATTTTGAGCTTCATTGGTTCATTCTTTTCATTTTTAGTAATTTGGTTTTCTTCTTTTTCTAAAAAATCAAGTTAGCCAACGGTTTATCTAATTGATTTTTTTTTTCATTAAACCACATCTCACTTTTATGTATTAGTTCCAGGATTTTTAATTTGTTCTTTATCGAGTTTTTAAAAATGTATGTGCCCAATTCATCGATTTGCTCTTTCTTTTATTGGTGTAAGTATCTAGAGAGAATGTTTTCCCCCTAAGAACTGCTTTAGCTGCATCCCTCAAATTTTGGTATATTATCATATTAATCTTTAATGTAATTATTGATGGCTTCTATATTTTGTTCTTTGATCCATTCATTCTTTAGGATCAAATGACTTAGTTTCCAATTTTTTCCAATTATTTTTTAATCTGTGCTTCCAAGGATCTTTATTGACTACAATTTTTATTGCATTGTGGTCTGAAAAGGGTACACTTAATATTTCTGACTTCCTGCTTTTGTTTGTGATGGTTTTTTTTTTTTAAAACCGTTAACTTCTATGTATTGGCTCCTACGTGGGAGAGTGGTAAGGGTGGGAAATGGGGGTCAAGTGACTTGCCCAGGGTCACACAGCCGGGGAAGTGCCTGAGGCCAGATTAGAACCCAGGACCTCCCATCTCTAGGCCTGACTCTCAATCCACTGAGCTACCCAGCTGCCCCATGTTTGTGATGTTTTTAATACTAGAATGCTTAGTCAATTTTTCTGAATTTCCATGTGCAGCTGACAAAAAGAGCTACATCTTTCTGTTCCCATCCAATAATCTCCATAAATCTCTTATATCTAGCTTTTCTCGAATTTTATTCAATTCTTTAACTTCTCTCTTGTCTCTTTTATAGCTTTACTTAGGTCCGAGAGTTAAATTGAGGTTCCCCATTAGCATAATTTTACTCTCTATTTCCTCCTGTAACTCATTTAACTAAAAAATGTGGATGTTATGCCATTTGGTGCATGTATGTTCAGTATTGATATTACTTCACTGACTGTAGCATCTTTGAACAAAAGGTGGTTTCCCTGCATAGCTCTTTGAATTAGATCATGATCTCAGACAAATCAAAAGCAAAAAAAAAAATCTAATTAAAAGAGATATTTTAATTTAATTTTAATAATTAAATTTAAAATGAAAATTAAATACATGGGCTTATGAAGTCACAAATATGGAAGTTGAAAGGAACATGGCGGTCCTCCAGCTCAACCAGGCTCTTCTCATGGAGGAAGAACCAAAGCTCAGCAAAGTCTGATGACTTGTACAAGGCCACAAATCATCTAACACAAAATCCATCACTCAGACACACACGCAATTCCATTAACTAATTGGGAACACACAGAATCTATTAGGGAAGGAAAAACGGTTTTGTATAAAAATAGCGAAGGTTGAGAATGGGAAAGGGGAGGGATGGGGGAAGGAGAATCAGTTTAGTTTGGGACATCCAGTCTGAAATGTCCAAAAGGCGATTGGAACGAGGAGGACGGCTTGTTCTAGTTTGGAGCATTGGAGTGAGGTTCGGAGGAATGAACTTGGAGTTCCAGCCCCGGTACTAACTGGCGATCTGAGCAGTTGCTAAGCTATCCTGTGCCTCAGTTTGCTCCTGTGTCTGACAATAAAAGAATCCGTCCTGCTTATTTGTAAGTTCCCTCTCCGGCAGTGACCTTGAAGCCGATTTTCTGACTGTCTGAGCCTGGACATGCTGCCCTTTTCGCCATAAAGCTTTTTCTTTTTTCATCTTCTGCTAATTGTATTCCCGGGAGAAAGAAGGACACGTGGGGTGATTTGCTAAGGAATTAAAGGATGGCCGTGGTCAGATTTCCTTTCCTTTCAAGTTTCAGATTTGTGGTTGAACCAACTTTAGCCCCGAGACACAAGGGTTCGGCCCAGACTGAGCTGCCTTTTGCCTTTTTGTATCCCGGGTCCTTAGCACAGTGCCTGGCCGGTAGTAAATACTTAACATATTGAATTGATTGATTGTTGGTGTCCCCCATCAGTTAGGGCTGATACTGCATACACGGTAGGACAGATGCTGAGATCAGAACAGAGACGGAGAGCTTGACGGAAGCTCGGAGGCTCCCCAGTTTAACCCCATTATGTTATGGATTAGAAACTTGCTCCAAACCGTAGAGGGAGCAAGAGTCAGAGACAGGATTTGAACCGAGGACCTCTGTCTGCAGGACCAGACGTATGCTGGGCAGGAAGGCAGGGGGGGAATCTTGGGCCCCAGAGCTCTTGGTGGTGACCGGCTCTCCCCCCCTCATCCTAGCTAGCTACGAGCAGCTTGGGCTCCTTCCCTTTAACTCCATCTGTCCTGAGGAGGACAAAGTACATTCCTTTATACGAAAAGTGTTCCCGGAGGAAAGGGCTCTGCCTCCAGCTGTGAAGTGGCTGGATGCTCTGCGAGGCCCCGGAGCCTCGGTGGACCGCCCCAGGCCCAGGCCCAGCCCCAGCCCCAGCCACTATTTCAAACCTGAGATGGAGAAAAAGGAGGCTGCCAGGAGGGGGAGGGACGGACCGAGAGCTTGGAGCTGGGAAGCTGTTTTCTTGCTTTCCTTCTCCAAATAAGGGTGAGGAAAGAGATAAGAGGATGGGGTGGGAGTGGGGGGTGATAGGAGAGAGGCCAGGAGGAGAGTTCCCCTTTGGACCCACCGCCCCAGACGGGCTTATCTTATTGGCCAGGGCTGCTTCTGAGCCCGGTTTGCAATTCTTGCAAGTTCTGTCAGGGAGGGGCTACCATTGAACCCGGCCTGCTCCATCTGAATTCCCAAGGCTTTCCGTGGCCCCTGCGGATAGGAAGCCAAAAGGGAAGCCTCCTGCCCTCAAGCAGCTTCCGCTCTGCCCAGGGCGAGAAAGCCACCAGAGCCCGGAGAAGTAAAGGGAGCTGAAAGAATCCAAAGCCCGAGGATTAGGGAAGGAGGTCCCCAAGCGCTGGGCCAGGGCCCTGGGAGACCGGAAAGTGCCCAACTGGGGTCCTTCAGGCGCCAGTTCCTCTGGGTGTGAGAGGGAGGGAGGGAGGGAGTGATCCCTGCTGTGAATAAGGAGGACCACAGAAGAGAAGGGCTAGCCCGAGCTTTGTAGACCTCCTCCTGGTCCCATATAAATGTCTGCAGGAAAGAAGAAAGCCTGCCCCCTCCCGCCCCCAAATTGCCTCTCTCCGGGTATCTAGAGAGAGTTGTTTTTTGGCAAGTGGCGGAAGCCCGAGACTCCAAAGCGTGCTTTTGCAGATCCCCACATCGCCTTTTCTAAACGGATCCGGGGGCGAAGACCAGCCAGGGTTCCTTTTAGCAACAATAATAATAATAACAGCTGGCTTTGAAAAGGACGCGAATCCGCCGCAGGTCCGCACCTTGGGGTGACGTCATCGTCATCGCTGGCACCTGGCAGTGGGGGAAGCGTCCGATGGTGGGTTTTCTGCTTTTCTTTCTCCTCGCAAACCTGCCCTACACCTGTAAGAGGCCGCGGCGGAGGCGGCGGCGGTGGGGAATAGCCAGTGACTGAGCAGGAAATGCTGCTCGTTGAATCAGGCTGCGAACAGCTGGTAGAGAAATCAGCCCAAGAAGCCGGCTAATCTGCCGAAGGTATGCGAGGGAGCCTTAAACATTTTTGCATGCGCTGGGGAGAAGTTTAGAGCTCGGGGCCTCTGGACCCAGGCAGGCGCTGGGGGCCGCCTTTCCAGAAATGGGGGGGGGAGCTCAGGACGGGGAGCCCCACCTTTAAAATGATCTAGGGTGACGCTTTTCCTCCGAACCGTAATTTGGCATCCTGGGAGTCTTGCTGAGGCCGATTCCAAAAGACTCGAGGTCAGGTTCAGGGAAAGTTCATCCCGGGAATAGTCTGGCCTCTCCATTCAAAGAGCAGGGCACGGGGAGAAGGCTGGCTCTAGCTGGCTGAACGGCAGTCGGGTGGGATCTTCCTTTGGGTCTCCTTTCTTGCCCCTTCCCGGGAACTCACACTTCTATGGAGTTGTGTTTGTTTAAAACCCTGGACGCGGCCCTCGAAGCTGGGGAGAGACACCGTGTTTCCTTTGGAGACTTGGGAAGCATCCGGCGAGAACCCAGAACGTTATGGGCCACCATCGGCCCAGACCGGGCGGCAATCCACAAAAACGGGGTCTTGCTAGAAGGAAACGCGGGATGAGCAGACCCAGTGACTATTGGGGGCCCCGAGAGTGGTGGGAGCCCCAGTTTGGTCTCTGCAGGATTCTGGATTTGACTCGCTTAGTTTGTTGTTGTTGTTGTTGGTTTTTTTTTCCCAACATCCTCCTGATGGAACTTTCAGTTTTGAAACTGGAAAAAGGAAATGTGCTTCCGCCCTGCTCCCAGCCCCAGCCCCAGCCCCAGCCCCAGCCCCAGCCCCAGCCCCAGCCCCAGCCCCAGCCCCAATACGACAGTGCAGAAAGAGCTTATGGGGGTGGGAAATGGGGGGGAATAGAAATTAGTGGGGGGGGGGGGAGGAGACCAGCAAG
>NC_058130.1:6859818-6920763 GCF_016433145.1 Gracilinanus agilis | reverse complement strand
GAAATGGGGGGGAATAGAAATTAGTGGGGGGGGGGGAGGAGACCAGCAAGCAGAAACGCAGAAACACAGAAACGCCACTTCTGGACGGAACCCATCCAACCCAGGAAGCTGAAACCCTTCATCCAAATGGCTGCTGATCAAAGGTGATGAGGGCTGTGTGGGTGGAAGGTGCTGTTGAGGCTGTTAGACATTCCATGATGGAAACATTGCGCTAGAATCCAGCACCTGCTGCTTGGAAATGAGCCTCTCCCCACCCCCCAACCTAAATAAGGGAAAAGCATTTGTGGAAGGAGTTAGAAGGAGCTGGCTGGGTCGTTTTGGAATAGGGGCAAGAGCCCAGGACAGAGGATGGGAATTTTCCAATGAAACTGAGCTGGACCACTGGGAGATGGGGCCTCTCCACTTTCTGGCTTCCTGCTGATTTTTTTTAAGCTCTTCCCTTCCATCTCAGAATCAATACCATATATTGGTTCCAAGAGGGAAGAGAAGTAAGAACTAGGCAGCAGGGGTCAAGTGACTTGCCCAGGGTCACACAGTTAGGAAGTATCTGAGGCTAAATTTGAACCCAGGACCTCCCATCTCTAGGCCTGGCTCTCCAGCCACTGAGTCACCCAGTTGCCCCTTTTCAACCTGATTTTGATTTGGGTCACTAGAATTTCTGGTTATCTGCGGCAACATGAAGAGTTTATTCATTCTAGTTCAGAGCATCAGCAATTGGACTTTGGACCGATGCCTACCCTGGTGGTGCAGCCCTTCTCACGTATGGGGCAGAGCCACAGACTTCTGCTCCAAATCCCTCCTTGGACTTTGTGGGGCACAAGGCATGCTCTCCAGTGCCATCGCCCTCCTGTTTGTCCTGTGCCAAGCAGGCAGGTATTAAAGAGTCAGAAGAACTTGCAGAGAGGATCAGAACCAAGAAGGGAGAGCCAGACCCATGCACAGCAATGAAATGTGGTAGAGTGGCCTGTCCTCTTGCCCATAACTGCCTTGTGGCACCCCCTGATGCTTCAGGACCCTCAGCTCCAAGGGGAAGCAGGACGTCCTGCTTTGACAGCCACGACTAGACATCTCCCACCATTCCGTCCTTTAGTCCTGAGCTTCTGTTGCCCCTTCCAAAGGCATGCCTAGGGCCGTATCTGGAATGTGCCCTGTGCCTGCCCCGTCTCCTTAGAGTCCTAATCCAAACACTGCCTGTTCTGGGGAGAATTTAAAATAAAAATAAAGCGTGATTGGACTAGGAGATAGCAGCAGACGAGAAGGAGCTCAAGAGAGACCGGCTGAAAAATGACTGTTTTTCCTTGCAGCAGGGACTGAGCTCGCCAGCTCTTGGGCACATAACAACACCCCAAGGTGGACACTCTCCACCAAGGGAGGAATATTGCCTTTGAATGGACAACCCATGGGCTACAGGGCCCAGGGCCCACCGCATACTCTTTCTGTCTAGTTAGAGGGAAGGTGAGCATCCTTATTATTGCACTTCAGTGCCTAAACACACTTAAGGAGAAGGAAGAAACATGGTGTCTGGGAATGGGGGAGAGAGCAAGAGAGAGAGAGAGCACGTGCACACGTGAGAGAAAAAGAGAGAGGGGGGGGAGGGAGGGAGGGAGGGAGGGAGGGAGGGAGAGTGAGGATGATGAAGAGCCAATTTAAGTCAGGAAGATCTGTTTTTTAAATTTTTCCCTTGGACACATCATAGCTCTGTGACTGGGAAGATTTCATACCTTCCTGAGCCTCAGTTTCCTCATCTATAAAATGAGGATAATAATAGTATTTATTCTGCAGGATTGTTGTGAGGATCAAACAGATGGGGTGTGTGTGTGTGTGTGTGTGTGTGTGCGTGTGTGTGTGTGTGTGTGTGTGTGTGTGTGTACAAACTTTAAACTTTGAAGCACTCGGGCAGCTGGGTAGCTCAGTGGATGGAGAATCAGGCCTAGAGATGGGAAGTCCTGGGTTCAAATCCGGCCTCAGACACTTCCCAGCTGGGTGACCCTGAGCAAGTCACTTCACTCCCATGGCCCACCCTGACCATGACCACTCTTCCACCAAGGAGCCCAATACGCAGAAGTTAAGGGTTAAAAAAAATAAATAAACTTTGAAGCACTGTATCAATGTTTGGGGTTAAGAATTTGTATGGGATGTCATCCAGGAGACCGATATAACATCCAGTCTCCCCATCCTCATTCTCGTTGCTTGGACAAATGGGAATTTGGTTGGGAAGTTCTCCGAGTCACAGCTAAGAGTAGCAAATAGGGTCAGGGTTAGAGAGAGGGGGATGGCAGGGTAATATGATGAGGGTGACATGAGGCTGTCTGCTGAGCCCACTCTGTCCTTTGAAGGGTGAGGTGAGGCCAGACATCAGAGATGAGGAAAAACATCACCTTCATGAAGTTAAGGGTTCCCACCCGACCCCGATTCCTACAGCTCAGCCTGAGACGAAGCTCTCTCCTCCAGATTTTATATATCTTTGTCTAATGGCTCGCCCTGCTAGACTTGAAAAAACCATTTTTTTAAACTTTAGAATTGACAGTAAGTATCAGTTCCAAGGCAGAAGAGCAGTAAGGGCTGGGCAGCTGGAGTAAAGAGACTCGACCAGGGTCACATAGGTTGAACTTCTTGTCAACATGTTTTATTGCCACCCTTTTGCCCATTCTCAAGTAGACCCAGGCCTACATTTGTTAGAACTCATGAGTTAGTCAAGAGGAAGAACTGTTGGTGTGAGACGCAGATCCGAGCTTACCGCCTTTCACCTTATTTACAGTTTTATTCTGGGATTCTGGTGTCATGAACGTTCTCTTATAACAATGACCAATATGGAAATATGTTCTGCATGACAATACATGGATAACCCAGATCCCCGATTGCCTACTATCTCCAGGAAGGGGGAGGGATGGGAGGGAAACTGGCTCTCCTGTGGGGCTGGAATTCTCTCCCTCTTTCTCTTTCTTCTAGATTCAAGTCTCTGCTCAAGGCCCGCATCACGCAGACAGACAGACTTTCAGAGTCCTCGTAAGCTCGGTGCTTTTCCTCTAGACGATCCCATCTGGCTTGTCCAGAGCTGTTCGTCCATTGTCTTCACTAATAGCCTGGGAGCTCTTTGACAGAAGGGATTATTCATTCGTTTGCTTTCCTTTGTACACTCTGTGCTTAGCACAGTGCCTGGCACCTACGAGCTGCTTCATAAAAGCCAGCCGAAAAAGAAGCCACTTTAAAGGCGCCATTCTGTTCTAGTCGCTTTGTTATGTGCTGATCATCAATATTAACAGAGGAAGGAGGGGAGCGGCTGCCCTTTTTAGTCAATTGTATGATTTCGATGATAAAATCTGCTCGAGAAACCCATCTGTGAATGCTTCTGAAATTATCATCAAGGATGCCCTCTGTAGCTGCATAGATCATTCTCATAAACATTTTATAGAAGTGGGACAGGAGGCATGTGGCTTGGTGGTTGCTGATGTCTGCTAGTAGCCTGGTTATATAATAATACCATCTGGGTTCCCCCTCCCCATCCTTTTGAAACCTTCCCCTCTTTGAAATTTCTCCAGTGCTCAATCCCTGAACTCTGTTCATCTAGCGTGGATTTCTCCTCCCGTTTTCCGGTCAGGGTCAGCCACTGTTCTCGATATTTTTCCGATTCTTCATCTCGCACATCAGGAACCAAGGGACTAGGAGGCCCAGGAGAGGGTGAGTCGAATTAAAACTACTCTTGGTAAGGTGATCAGAAGTCTTTTTAACGGACACATCGTGCCATCTTGCCTTCATCGTCTTCCTTCTTGATGTCTCTTCCTTTGAAAGCTTTGGCCTGCTCTCTCCTCTCTGGGTTTTCCCAAGTTCCCCCGATTATCTTTCTTCTTGTCTGACTTCTCCCACTCAGTTTCCTCTTCTAGTTCATCACTTCTATTATGACTCCTCCCTAGGAGTGCTCCGTCCCCAAGGCTTTGTCTTGTGCCCTCCTTTCTTTTTATTCCGTCTCTTGTTGACCTCATCATCTCTCGTGGGCTTCGGTTTTATGTCAATGCAGGTCTGAAATCCATCCCCGTCTCCGAGCTCAGTGTCCCCTTTGACCTTCGGTCTTGTATCACCAACAAGCTATTTGACATGTCAAACGGGACATCCCTGAGACATCCCAACCTCGAATAGACTAAATTGAACTCGTTCATTGGATGCTCTTCTTTGACCTCACATGGGCAAGAGAAATCGGTAACCGGGGGGCCGGCCTCCTTCAACCTTTTGTCGTTACCTGTTGGCGGATTGTTCATTCTTGGTTTCCGAGGCTAAAATTCCTTCCCTACAACTTATATCAGAAGGATCAAACTCTCAGAGTTTAGGAATTGGAAAGGAACTCAGGGGCCATCTGGTCTGGTGTGACTTTGCTTTTTGGATGAAAAGTAGGAGCTGGCTAGTTCTCTCTCATGTTAATATGAAACTTCTAAAGTCCACTCTCCAAATACAGCCTCCGATTCTTCTCCCTCCGCCTTGTTTCACGCACATGGTCCTATTCTTGGGCCTTATCATGGCTACAGGAATATGAACGCTCCCTATTCTTTCTCTGAGTCCATCTTTCGCACGCTAGTTTCCCCTGCTTCCACACCTGGATTTAATCCATGGGGTGTCACCTTTGTGTTTCATTAACTGAGTCCCCGAGCCTCTATCTTCTCATCGAATAAATTAATCTGATGGCCTCCAGGATCCCTTCTCCATCTCTGACAGTGATTCTATTTCCCCAGAATCCTTTCACTCCTCAACCTTCTGCTATTCTTGACCCGGGAACCTCACCCCGAGGTAACCTCCACCCTTCATTTTTTTCACTATCTCTCAGGAAGAGAACAGACGCAGCCATTGGCATCTCCAACTCAACTAAACGTATTGTGTTGCACCCTAAATTGAACTGATTTCCCCTATGATAGCTTTCACAGTGGCTAATCGTCTCTTCTCCTCCATAATCAGACGATGCTCAAAGTCGACTCCTTATCTCATCCTAGCACATGAATCAAACCTTTCCCCCCTCTTTACTACCAGTTATATATACCCAATCTGAATTTCTTGTCTCTTCATTCCTTGTTCTCTTCTAGTTCGGTCTGAGGAATCCCAGTTCCCCTCCCCTCTCATGTTGGTGATTTTCACTTAATCCATTTCTGTTTCCTTTCTCTGATCTCTCAGATCAAACCAGTTACCCCTCATCATCATCGTCATCTCCGTCTTCACATGCATATGCAATCATATAAACCCAGAAACAATACATTATTTAGCATCTTCTTTCCCAAGGAAAGTTGGAACCATTCACCAATAATGCCTTCAGCTGCCCCTCTGCCATTGCTTATCCCTTCTCAGAATAGCCCGAGGGCCTGGATTTGAATACCAGTTCTGATACTTATTGCCTGTGTGACTGTGGGTAGATCATTTCTGATCTGGAAAATGAAGTCTCTGAACCACAAACTCATTGGTGTGCCCTGTGGTTCTGGCTCAATGAGGCTATCATTATCAGGACACATTTTTGTTCCTTCTATGTCTGTAATAATGTCTGTAGAGAATTCTTCTACCTACACTCTTATTCTATTCCTTCTTCCTCCTTCTAGGGCCTTATCCCTCTTTCTCACGTATCATCAATATCTCTGTTGTCACTGGCTTCTGTCTATTTCCCTACAAATTTCCTCAGGTCTCCCCAGTTCTCAAAAAAAAGAAAAGACCTTTTGGCCTCTCTGGTTCCTCCAATCACTATCCCATTTATCTTCCCATTCACTGCAAAGTGACTCTTAAAAAAGCAATCAATGTGTATCACTTTGCTTCTTCATTGCTCACTCTCCATAGCCCACCACCAGGTCTCCATTGTCACTATTCTCTACTCTTGTTGACAAATCCAAGAATTCCTTTGACCTCGTGGCAGCCCTCTTCTTTCTTTCTTTCTTTCTTTCTTTCTTTCTTTCTTTCTTTCTTTCTTTCTTTCTTTCTTTCTTTCTTTCTTTTTTTCCTTTTTTTAACCCTTAACTTCTGTGTATTGGCTCCTAGGTGGAAGATTGGTAAGGGTGGGCAATGGGGGTCAAGTGACTTACCCAGGGTCACACAGCTGGGAAGTGTCTGAGGCCGGCTTTGAACCTAGGACCTCCCGTCTCTAGGCCTGACTCTCCATCCACTGCGCTACCCAGCTGCCCCTAGCCCTCATCTTTCTTGACCTCTCTGAAGCTTTTGATTATTGTTAACAAGAATAATCTATTGGCTTTCTCTGATTTTTCCTCCTTTTAGTTTATCCACAGTTCTTTTTATATTCTCTCCCCCATTAGACTATGGGCTCCTTGAGAGTGAGAACTACCTCTCATCTCTTCACATTCCCTGCACGTAAAGGTGTTTGATTGATACTGTTGATTTCTGCTTCTCGTGATAGCGCTCTCTCTCGAAATCACGCTCTCTCTCTTCTCTCTTTCCTGGTTCTCCTCCACTACCTCCGTTGTCACTGGCTCTCTGTTCTCTTCCTGACCACCGGCAATGGGCCTTTCCAAGGGATGCCTTGACCCTTTTCTCATCTCTCCCCACAGTTTCCCTTTGCATTCTCCTCTCCGTCCATGGCTTCAAGTATTCTCTTTATGCAAATGCCTCCCAAGTTTGCAGCTCTAGTCCAGATCTCTTTTCTGAGCTCCAAACCTACATCTCCATCTGCCGACATACAAGACCTCTCTCTCCCGAAGGAAGCCCCATTGCCACCTTAAATGCAATATGGCCCATGTTGAGCTCATTATCTTTCCCTCTAAATCTGTTCCTCCTTCTCACTTTTCTATTTCTGTCTGTGGTATCACAGTTCAACCAGTCGCCCATGTCTGTGATCTTCTTTTTCTTTGACTCAGATCTATTCCGTTCCCAAGTCCTGTTGATTCCTTCTCTACGCATTTCGCACATTTGTCCCCTCTTCTTTCTAAGCACTTCAGGCCCATTGCCGCCTCCCTGGATCATCTAGCTTAGCTCTTTCTTTCTGCTTCCCCGTCTCTGCTCCGTCCTGCATACGACAGCTCTTAGAATGTTTGTTAAATGTATTTGTCCTCGTGAACCCCCAAACAACAAAACCCCAACCCTTAGCTTCCTAATGCCTCCCCCTTCCCCTGCAGGTAGTTCGACTTTCTCTACCTGGCATTTGAGTCTCTCTTTAATTTGATACCGTCATTCCTTTCCTGTCTTATCCGCAAGTCTGGCGTTGGGGGAAAGTCCAAACAGTTAGAGATGTCCCCGGTAGGGTGGGAATGGCTTTTCTTTGGAGGTAGCGACAGCTTCCTCATTGGACGTCTTTCAGCAGTGGCCGGACCCTCCTTGTGTGGGGAATTGGAATGGCAATTTTGGGGGGGGGGTTAGATTTAACGGCTGCTGAGATCCCTTCTAAGTCTAAAATGCCGTCATTCGCGGATTCTTGGAATGTTGGAACTCGAGGGGCCTTGGAGCCCATCTGCCCCAACCCCTTGTTTTACAGATGAGGAAACTGTTCCGGAGAGACGGAGTCATTTGCCCTTGATCACTCATCGACTGTGAGAAAGATTTGGGACCACATCCCAGGTTGTCACAATCTTCTACGAATGCTTCTTCCATTGTATTACAGTCTTCCCAAGGTCTAGCCTGAGAAAATGAGATTTTGGAGCTCTGCGGACAAAAAGTGGTCCCTTACACATGGGGTGACTGAGGGGAGCCCACGACGTGAGCATGGAGAACCAAGAACACTCTAGACTTGCGTGTATTTGTGTGTGTGTGTGTGTGTGTGTGTGTGTGTGTATGTAGAGAAAGAGAAAGTAATTAGGAGGGTAGAGCAGCAGCACCTAATGTTATCTGGATAGACCCCGAGGGGTGCGCCTAGCATTTGACCCGAGTCCTGGAGAAGCTAGACCTTCTGGGAGGAGGAGTGAAGAAGGCTGAATTCTGGGCTCAGGAGACAGTTGGGGAAAGGTTTAAACACTGCAGATGGGATATTTTTTTCATGTGAAAAAACAAGGGAGTCAGTTTACCCCTGATGAAAAAGAGCAATGGGTCACCACCCTTAAAGGTAGGCTCGGGCTTGATCTTCAAGGACCGGGAATGTTGAACAGAAAGTTTTATCTTCTTGGAGGCCGCAGGGAGCCACTGAGCTTCTCAGGCAGATTTTCCTTCTCAGACATGCATTAAGAATAGAGATTTGTAGCAGCTGGTGGAGGATGGATCAGACCGTGGAGAGGCTGCAGGCAAGGAGGCCACTGTGGAGGCTGTTGCCGTTGTCCAAGCCGATTGACCCCTGAATGAGAGTTGTGGCCATATGAGTGGTCACGAGGAGAAAGATGAGAGCGAAGTCATGGAGGGCCACAGAGACTCTCCCTCCGTGTCCCGACATCTCACTCCCGGAGCTGCTTCCTCCACTCTTCGCATACCCACGGCGGTGGCCTCCCTTCAGCCTCCCCCCGCAACCCTCTTCCGTTTCCCCTGTCCGCGCTGACTTCCCCCTGTGGAATACGGGGTACCCCAGAGTAGGGGCCGTCCTGCTTTCTTCTGGTATCCCCAGCAGTGAGCATCCCTGTCCTGTCACTGGGTAGACAGTCGGGAAGCAGGCCCAAGAGCCGAGCTCCGCCTGGAAGGGGCCTGGACCCAGGGCCGGACACTCGCCTCACTCCACGGACACAGACACACGTCTTGGCCGGCCTTAGGCAGCTCCTTCAGGCAGCACCTGGCTCCTCTTTGGGTCCATCCTGTCCTGTTAGCCATGTCTAGGGAATATGGCCTCGAGAAGCCTCCGCATCCCCGTATTTGGGAATTTTACCGTCAGTTGCTCTCTGACGTGCTCTGATCCGCGTTCCACAAGTCTGTGACCTGCGCCGTGTAACGATTAAAAATGATAAAGGCCGATGTGATGAGGAAAAGTACTATTTTAATGACCGCGGCCATGTTGGTAAATAGATAAGGCCACGCCTGACTATTCCAAAAATGCTGCCCGAACCCACCTCGTCCCCTCCCGTCTGCGTAGTCAGAGAGCGTCAAGCCGGGTTGGCTGATACTTAAAGCCAGGCTTTACGTCATCACGTCCAGAACAGGAAACCCGCCGCTGCCTCACGGGAAATGTAGTCTCGAAGTCCCCCACATGTCCACAGGAAGTTTGTCAAATACTTTTAAATGGAACCCCCAGAATTCCAAATAACACAGTAGTCAGTTGGGAAAGGGCCCAGCTTTTCTGCAAGCAGAGGGCCACTGTGGCCACGGGGTCGGGTGGCCCAATGACCTTAGAGCTGGCTCGCCAAACAGGGGCTCCTGCTTCGTGTGCTCTGGCTCGATCCTGTACGTGGGGTGGCAGACCCCAAAGCTTCTGGGGTTTCTGGGAGCTCTTCACACAATGCTGAAGGTCCCTGGTTCATCCTTAGGATCCGGAATAGCAGCATCTAGTTCTCCCCTGGTTGCCCTGTTGGGATATGTGCGTGCAGACATACAAATATATTGCACATATGCCGTTATATCATCATATGTATACATACACATATACATAATCGCATATACATATGTATGTAATTCAGTGTTGATTTTGTCTTTATAGCGCCATCATTTCCCCTTTCCTCCTTCCAGTCAAGTCAACAAGCATTTATTTAAAAAAAACACAACACCTTATTTTCTGTCTTCAAATTAAAACTAAGTGTTGGTTACAAGGCAGAAGACTGGTGAGGGCTAGGCAGTTGGGGTTAAGTGACTTGGCCAAGGTCACACTCCTAGGAAGTATCTGAGGTCCCATTTGAATCCAGGACCTCCCATCTCTAGGCCTAACTCTCTATCCACTCAGCCCCCTGGCCACCCCATCAACAGGCATTAATTGAACACCTACCGTGTTCCAGGCGCTCTGCTTAGCTCTCGAGCAAGACAAAGGACAGTCCTGAGCTCATAATCTAATGGGGGTGGGGGGGTCCCCAACGTGCAACGGCTCTGTCCATAGCGCATGCCAGGGGATGAGATGGATGGCAGGCAATGTCAGAGGTTATGTACAGGATGCATCATCCGTCCTCCAGGACAGCCCTTGACTTTTCCCTCATTCGGCATTTCCTTCCTTCCAGAGATCTTTCATGTGCCTCCAAGTGGTCGTCGCGTATCTTCTTCTGATTCCGTTGGCTAGTCTGAATCGCTCAGATGCATTTTCTGGGAGGGGGAGGGGGAGGCCGTGATGACCCGATGACCTTGTCTTGCCCTCAGTGGGTCGCTCTGTCCTCTTGGAACAAGCAGCACCCGTTTGTCCTGCCCTTTCAGTGTTCGATTCTAAGGACTGCGATGCGGTAGCTGTGCTAGTTGTTGTTCTCCGTGGATGCCCCATTCCTGTGAGCCCAGGCTCTGGGACAGCGTGTCTGCCGGGCTATTATTAATCCCCTAGACACAAATTACTGGAAGGGAAAAAATCCAGAACTGCTCCGTGCACATGGGGTCCAGATGGCAGGCACATGTCCTTAAACCATGTCTTGAGGAAATCCTTGTGGTCCACGTCGCCCATCACCAGGTATTGAGCCCCCTTCAATTGCTGCTGCTGCATCTCCAGAGCAATCTAAATGGTCAGCGGTCCCCACCCCTGACAATATAGGTGTGTGGTTTCTTTCTGTGGGAGCCCACTGGTGAGAGCAGTAAGGAAGGAACTGCTCTAAGCAGCACCTCTTACGCATCAGTCTTTCCCCAATATGCCCATGTCGTGATAGGATGTAAAAATTCTAAAAAGCAAGCAAACCTAAAACCAAGCAAAGCACAGCTCTCTCTGATTTTGGTTCTGGTCCCCAGACCCCACGTGAATCCGTCTCTCCTTCTGTCTCTCCTCTTTCTCTCTCCCTTTGATCACCATGACTATCCCATCCACCTCAAGCAGTGGTTCTCTGTGTCTTCTCTGATCTTTCTCCAGCTTCCTACAAAGGCTTTTAGAAAAGACAAAATGAAACCTTTCTGTTGTCTTTAATAACCAGTGCCATCCTCAGATCATTCTGGAATTTAGTGTTTCTGACAGTCTAATTTCCCTCCTTATTTTTATCCTCAGTTGCTTCTACTTTTCCTTCTTCTGGATATTGCTTTTAAAAACCCGAGTTGGTTTATGATTTTCCTCTGCAGGCCAATTACCTTTAGACAACGGACTACCCTACCTACCTACCCCCTTCTCCCTCATCAGCAGAATCTGAATTTGTGTTGTCTCCATTTTATTCTTGAAAGCATCTGCTTCCTTTGGGCTAACTTCCCTTACAGAGTTGTAAGGTTTGAGATCCCACCTACTATCTCTTTATCCTCTGAATGCTGTTCTCATAAAATCCTGGGAGCACCTCAGGGCACTTGCCTGGATTTCTCCTGTTTATCTCTCCTGACCTCTGAGATGACACACCCACATCCACCCAAGCTTTCTGTTATTTTTCCTGTATTTTGGCAACCAGTTCCTCCTTTCTGATCAGAATCAGTTCCAGAATAGCAGTCCCTTTTATCATATTTTATGCCTTTTGAAGAATGAAGTTATCATCATTTCAAATAAGAGATTTATTAGTTGTTCTACTTTGAACAGAGTCAGGGCTCCAGTAGATATCCAGCTAGTTGGTGTTTCCCATCAGTATATCATGCTTCTTGATCTGTGCCTGGAACTCATCCATGTGCTCCTTCTGGCTGGCTGGTCTACAGCATAACTCTACCACAGTATCCTTTTTGTTTTTCCCTCTGTGTTTCCCCTGCTCTGGTTCATTAATTTCCTAATGGAGTATATCTTCTTGACATAAAATTGAACTCCACGACTCCCTAAATCTAATCTATAGCTTGTGAATAGGGTATATTCTTCCAGGGCCATGTTCCAGAAATAGGTCACATCTCGCCAAATCTCAGAGCTACCTGAGATCAAATTTGTCTCCTTAAATTAAAATCACTAGGTCATTACACATTGTCTGGGCATTTGTATATAGATATTGAGTTATAAATATTGTCACTACTTCTCCTCTCACACATTCACAGCCTGCTTGGATTTCTAGACTTCTCTCTGGGCCATCTTCTTGTGCTCTGGGATGTCTTGCTCAGTTGGCATATGTGCTGACAATTCCTTTTTGTTTAATTTGAGTAGTTTTCCTCGTGTCCCTACTCTCTTCATCATATTTAACTTAAAGACTACCTGACCAAATCAATATGCCTCCAAATAAATGTAAATAGCTTTTTCCAGGCCATCAGAGCCAGCATTCCATTCCTGACCTAAATCTTTCCATTCTTGTGCTTGTAGTCTTAGACATGAAATCCTCATCTCTTCCTTGATACTGTCTCCTTAACTCAGTATTCAATTTCTCACATGTGTCCATTCTTCTAAATATTAGCAGCAGTGATGGAAATAGTATCTGTGCCCCTGAGGGCTTAGACCAGTGGTTCCCAAACTTTTTTGGTCTACCACTCCCTTTCCAGAAAAAAAATATTACTTAGTGCCCCTGAAAATTAAATTTTTTAAATTTTAATAGCAATTAATAGGAAAGATAAATGCACCTGTGGCCATCACCGCCCCCTTGGATTGCTGCAACACCCACCAGGGGGCAGTGGCGCCCACTTTGGGAATCACTGGCTTAGATCCTACCATGGTACGTCACACTCCTTAGAGAAGTTCCTTCTGGCAGGATCATTTACTTCCACGTGGACCACCAGGAATCGATTGATTTTGGTATTTAGATGTAATGAGCATCAGGAGACTCCATGCCTCGGGAAAGCAACTTGCCTCCCAATTGACCATGTTGAGTCAACCAATGGCCCCATTAGAATCCCTCCTCAAGGAGTCCTCAAGCTGCTTGGCTTCTCCCTTCTTCCTTTAACTAGGACTGGATGTTCTCTTTCCTGACAGCACAAGTGGGGCCTCATCAGCATTCCACAGAGCACAGGCATCTCATTCCTCTCACTAGGGTCAGACTTTATCTTCTATGGAAACCACCACAACAAAAATTCCCCCGAACTCGATGTTTTCTTTCTCATTCCTCGTCTCCTCTGTGCCACATTCAGCCATCTTCCACCCTTCGGACACAAGTTGCTTGAGTTGATTTTCTCTGCTTCTCTGGAATATTTTTCTCTCGGAGTAACAGTTCTTCCACTCTTTTAAGCAATGTGTCACTGTCCCTGATAAACTGGGGAGCAGAGGGGTGTTTGTATCTCCAGCATCTTCACTTTTTCCTTTATCAGAGCACCACATGGTTGTTCCTTGGCATTGGAAGTAATACAGGACAACGCAGCATCTTCAGATCATCAGAACATTCATCTTGCCCTCTGTACATGCCTCCGCTGAGGTGGCCGGCTCTTTATTACTCTCGGTGCTAAATGGGAAGTAAAACTGGTTTCTGTACCAGGTTTCTGCCAGCTAGAAAGGGACATTTTTTAAGACTGGCCTTGCCTGCTCCACCTCCCTGTTATATGGCTTTTCCATCCTTGCTCATATCTGGCATAATTTGTTTAGTGTTTGCTTTGAGATGAACACATTCCCGCCCATGTCCTAATAAAACATTACCAGCTTTCAGTCATTATCTTGGAGTCCAATTCAGATACAAACCCATTTTTTTATCTCTTTCAACTTTCTTTTTCTTCTTCCTATCTCTATTGGTCAGACAATAGATTCTGTCTGCTTGCATATTACCTGATTACTGCGCCATCATTTCCTGTCCATCCTCTAAAGGGGTTGATCAAAAGTCCTCCCAGTTGTTGGAGTGCGGCATCTTCTGAGTGCTGTTATCACTCTGCCTCGGTTTCCTCATCTGCACAATGGGGATAGTCATTACACCTACCTTCCATGATTGTTGTGAGGATCAAAGGCAATATTTATAAAATGCTTTGTCAGCCTTAACGTACTGTAGAAATGCTCCTTATTGTTATCGGTGTTGTTGCTGCTGTCCTGTTTTTGTTTGGGTTTTGTTAGACACAAAGTTCTGAGATTTGGAAAAGGCAGGTACAGTAGGAACAGGGAATATAGTTTGTTACACTCCTAGTCACTTGATCTCTGATCCATAGCAGTGGTTAATGGAGCTGTCAAAGGTTTGGCCAATTCTGTTCTGAGGGTTCGCCTGGAGAACCTAAAAACTTGAAGTCAGTAGACACTGGGACTTGGTTCAAGTCTAAATCAGGACGGCTTGACATTCTGTCCAAATCGCACATATTTTCAAGCCTCAGAAAAATAAGACACTTTCTCAGATTCTGCTGTTAGGGTTCTTTCACACATCTCTGGTAGGGGCATTGTTCCAAAAGTGCTCTTTCGACTGATGAGTTCAGGCAAAATGAAGGCGGAAGAGGCATCAGGCAATGGAAGGAAGAGTCCCAGGCTTCATTTCTGAGGAGGTGGCTTTGGATCTTGGCTCTGCCATGTGTTCCCATGTCACCTAAGGCAACGCATGTCCTGTCTCTTAACTTCAGTTTCCTCAATTCCACGCCGAAGGGGCTGGACCAGAAAGGCACTGAGGTCCCTTCTAGCCCTAGAGCGATGACCTTGTACAGGAAATAAGTTTGGATCTACTACTATGGCCACATCATTTTGCCACTAACTTGTTTCCTCTAAAAAAACAACAGCTAATATGGTTGGACTTAATAGACTCTGAGAATCTAACTCCAACAGTCCTACTAAAGATACTGATTTATAGCTCTTATTTTATCCAGTCCTCACAGTCACCTTTGGAGTTATAGACTACTGGTCTTCTTTATTCCCAGTTCATGTTGGAGAAGACTAAAGATCAGCACGATCATACAGTTGACAAGTAACAAAAGTGTCTTGACTCCAGATGTAGCACCCTTTGCTGTACAATATATAGCACCATTAATAATATATGCTACTCTGAGATGTCAATCCAGCTTAATTCAGCCCAAAATAGATCATGTGATTATTTAATATAAAAAAAGAAAAAGGAAAACAAATTCTTTTTTCCATAGCAGTTATTAAGAACATTTTTTGCCTTGAATTTTTCAGAAAAGGATCTTTTCCCCTCCTTAATGTAACAAATATTACCATCCATCCTAAAGTATTCTTTGATTGTGAGTGAACCTGGAGACCCCTTGGAACAGTTGGTGGGCAAGAGGGAAAGTCTTGTAATAGAGAGGTAGAAAGTCCAAAGAACCTCTGATGAACTCCAGAAGACCTCCGGAGGCTTGACAGCTGAGCCTCCTCTGAATTCCATGATGTCCAGAGCCAAGAATAGCCACCTGGTCCAGCTTCCAGGCTGTCCTTCATGTCTCCAAGATGAACCTCCATCTAATCGGCTTTCTGGACTGGAAACTTTATTCCCCAAGTCTCCTCCATGGTACTCAGAGGCAGAGGGGGTGAAGAGGAGGTCATGGCTTTGAAGGTTGATGAAGTTTATAATGTTCTGGACCCAGGATCCAGTTGAACTGATACTGTTTTTCATGCTTCAGGCTGACCAAACAAAGTCTTGGGAACTTGGCCGCGGAGAGCGTGTTGAATCTTTGAATTACGAGGGTGAAAAAGAGAAGTATTGATTATCTTGGCAAAGTTTTCACTGTCATCGAGGTGGTTTATGGCCAGGCTGATCACTCGGAGAAGTGTTGAAAAGAGCAGGAAGGTCAAGGATAGTTCAAGGAGGAGAATCGAGCTTGTAGGCGAGATGCCCAGCTTCTTAAAGGACCCTCAGCAAAGGGCTAGAGACCTTCCCCAGGAGCCATGTCTTTGGCAAATGTACACGAATGGGACTTTCACATGGTTATTTGGATCTAGGGTGAGGTGCAGAAACGGATGTGACCTTTATCTTCTTTGGGTAGCAAAAGGATGGGGGAAGGGATAAACAAATGCAAATTTGTCTGTTTTCCTCCAGAATGGAAAAATCCATGTCAGAACAGATTATAAAATCATTGAGTTGGAGCAACCGTCTAGTCTACACTCCACCAGAAAACAAATCTTTTCTACCACATACCTTCTTGATGGGCATTTAGTCTTTGCCACTGATAGAGGCCCATCCCATTAGAGAGAGAGAGAGCTCTCATTGTTAGGAAGGTTCTTCCCCCCATTCCCCATTAATCCTAAATCTATATTAACCCCCTCCTGTTTCTGGTTCTGCCCTCTGTGACCAAAGAGAACAAGCCCAAACTCTCTTTCCTAAAGACAGGCTCCCAAATACTTGAATACAGCTCTGATCCATGAGGTCTTTTCTTTTTTAGGCTAGATATCCCCAGTTCCTTCAGTCTGTCCTCCTCTAGAGGGTTATCGAGGCCTTTGATATCTTGGTGTTCCTCCCATGGGGCATTTCAGTTTATATCTTCCTCGAACCACAGTGCCAACAAGTCATCCAGTTGTTTGGTCATGTTCGACTCTTCATGATCGACCCCACAGAAACTAGCACGCCAATGCTGCCCGTGGGGTTTTCTTGGCCAAGATACTGGAGTGCTTTGCCATTTCCTTCTCCAAGTCATGAATTACATGAATTGTACATACTTATATGCTTAGAGTGATCTGCCAGGATACACCTTACAGTGTCACCTCTGATATCAGAACTACACACGTGTGTGCACATAAACATATTCTCTCACTCAGTTTTCCTTTAGTGGGCTTTTGAGGCTGATGCCAAATATTATCAAAGATGGGAGTTATGGAACTTGAATTAAAAATACCATCTATGTTTGTCAGCTAGCCCCCGATATTGGAATCAACCAATAAACATTGATTACATAGCCATTCTATGTCAGGAACTACGCTAAGCAATGAGGATACAAAATCTTCAGAAAAGGGGTTGGGGAAAGCTTCCTATAAGAAGGTGAGGTTTAGTTGGGATTAAAAGAAAATCAGCGAGTCAGTAGTTGGAGCAATCTAGGCAGGGAGGACAGCCAGAGAAAATGCCCAAAGCTGAGAGATAAAGTGTTTTGTTCCCAGAACATCCAGGAAACCAGGGTCACTGGATAGAAGAGAACATGGTGGGCATTAAGGGTGAAGAAAGCAAGAAGGGGCTGGGGCCAGGTGGTGAAGGGCATTGAATGCCAAATAGAAGATTTTGTATTGGATTCTGAAGGTGTTAGGGAGTCACTGAAGTTGGGGGAGGCATTTTTGGATCTCTAATTTAGAAAAAAAATCACCTTGGTGATGGAGTGGAGGAAAGATATGAGTAGGGAGAGACTTGAGGCAGGCAGACCTAGCAGCAACTATTGCAGTAATCCAGACAGTAAACTGTACTATAAAGCCATGATCATCAAAACAATATGGTCCTGGCTAAGAGACAGAGAGGAGGATCAGTGGAATAGACTTGGGGTAAGTGACGTCAGCGAGACAGTCTATGATAAACCCAAAGAGCCCAACTTTTTTTTTTTTTTAAACCCTTCACTTCTGTGTATTGGCTCCTTGGAGGAAGAGTGGTCAGGGTGGGCCATGGGGGTCAAGTGACTTGCTCAGGATCACACAGCTGGGAAGTGTCTGAGGCTGGATTTGAACTCAGGACCTCCCGTCTCTAGGCCCGACTCTCAATCCACTGAGCTACCCAGCTGCCCCCCAAAGGACCCAACTTTTGGGACAAAAATCCACTATTTGGCAAAAACTGCTGGGAAAATTGGAAAACAATATGGGAGAGATTAGGTTTAGATCAACATCTCACACCTTACACCAAGATAAATTCAGAATGGGTGAATCACTTGAATATTAAAGAAGGAAACTAAGTAAATTAAGTGAACATAGAATATTACACTTGTCAGATCTCTGGGAAAGGAAAGATTTTAAAACCAAGCAAGAGTTAGAAAAAATGACAAAATGTAAAATAAATAATTTTGATTATATTAAATTAAAAAGGTTTTGTACAAACAAAAACAATGCAACCAAAATCAGAGGGGAAACAACAAACTGGGAAAAAATCTTTATAACAGATACGAAGTGATGAAGGTCTGCACAGTGTCAGAGGAGAGAAAGGAGCATAATCAAGAGATGTTGCAGAAGGGAAACTGGTGGTCTTGGCAATAGCTTGGATACAGAGAGTGAGAGTGAGGGGGGAGGAATGACTAAGGCAAAAGGATTTAATTGACTATTTAATGGCTCCAAATGTATTCATTCTCTTATTCTACATCGAGGGCAGAAAGAAATGGGTTAAATTTCCTGCAGGCCACGCTAATCTATGGGATGTGGGAGCCCTGGGTCACTCGTGGAATGAGATCCCAAGGTCTGAAGCACAGATTGCACTGTTGTCTCTGTGCTGGGATTTTCCTGGACGCTTTAACGCAGACCTCGGAGTGCCATGAGCCGAGACTCTTCAACTAGAGCCAAAGGCTCATTTATTCTTTGTGACCTTTTCCTATCAAGTCACGCTCACTTGGATGGTTTTGTCTGGTCTTATCCACTATCTCATGGATTTAATGTGTTCTAGCTGCATGGCTTAGCTTGTGCTCCGAATGCCGTGGCTGCGAGGCGCCATATACAAAACGTTGTGATGACGACGATCCCGAGATCAAGTACTGGAGGGGAAAGTGCCAGCGAACGCCGGGCTGGAGCTCTCATTATTTTCAGCAACATGAAGTTTGTCTCCTTGGGACGCTAGTTAAGCCTGGAAGATTAAACAGTATCTCCAGCACATATCTTCACTATGGACCCAGGGAGTCAAAATAAAAAATGTTTTGCTGTGGAACACCATATATTCTGAGACAGATGTTTGTTTGTTTTCCCCCCCAGATCCTTGACTTTGAAAAATGTAGCACCCAAGGCAGAAATGACCCAAAATAAAATACTGTCTATCCCAACAGCTCCATCCCTGCCTCCTTGAGGAAGACCCCAGTGATAATAACAGGGGAGACGAGGGCCTAGCCATGGGCTTGACCCTTCATGCTGATATGTGAGTGCACTGATCCCGGACCACTCCCTGCATGCTTGAGGGTTTCAGCAGAAAGTTCTTGGCCAGGGCTGGGAGATGCACAAACCTCAGGAAAATGTAGTCGTTCAAGCCTGTTCTCAGAGCCTGCCAGGACTTTCCTCCCACTAACTACTACTTAGCCATCCCCACACCTACCTCCTCTGCTCTATGTGCCAAGAAGACGGCCAGAGGAGGTGAAGCAGCGTCCGCTTCCCCATCCACTAGTACACTCTGCTGTGCTACTGCTGACCGGGAGACCCTGGGAACAGATGGGTTGGGTTATGACCCCTCTTGACTCAGACTGATGGTCCTGACTCCAATGATCCCTCCTGCAGCTTCTGATAACATTAGGGGAATTAAGAGCTCACACCTCTGATGATGCCCATCAGGGACCTTTTGGATGGTAGGTAGCGTCCGTAGGGCTTTCTTTGTCTCTTCATAGTTTAATTTAAGGGTTTCTCATTGGGGTGTTGGGAAGGAGAATTAAAAAATAAAATAATTAAGGGAGCAGCTGGGTGGCTCAGAGGATGGAGAGCCAGGCCCAGAAATAGGAGGTCCTGGGTTCAAATTTGGACTCAGACACTTCCCAGCTGTGTGATCCTGGGCAAGTCACTTGACCCCCATTGCCCACCCTTACCACTCTTCTGCCTTAGAACCAATACAGTATTGATTCCAAGACCGAAGGTGAGGGTTTTAAACAAACAAACAAATAAAATAAAATAAAATAGTTAAGCAATTAAAACAATTGTGTCTGGGCCTGAAAGTCTTGTTAATGATTCCTTCCCTATTGTAGGCACCCTGGATCTGGACACAGGGTCTGAACAAGGCTTGTTCAGATAAATACACTCATAATAGCACCACTAGCAGTAGCTGGTATTGTCCTATTTTACAGGGGAGACACTACATGGGGCCTGGGCGACTGGAGCTTGAGTCTTGGCTCGCCACCCATAGGCTGAATCTCCGAAACCCTGAGTCTCTGCGGTTCTAGGTTTACTCCTCCGTAAATGTCTGCGAAACTCTTGTTAAGCCTCAATCCTGAGGCATCGCCGACTCCATGATCCCATGGATGTGGGTCATGCTGTAGTGACACCAGTCGCTGCCCATTATTGTCTGACCGTCCCATCCATTCTCGCTCCTCCCTGCCCTCAGTCTAGGAGGACGGTGGCAGTCTGTCCACCTTGCTGGAAGCTTTCATCTAGGAGGGTCCTTAACATTCTGAGGGCGTGAGTGGAGCCCTCAGCGGCCACTACATCACTGGCCCTCCTCCATTTCTCATCTCGTCTCTCTTGGATGCCAGTGTTGACTTCTTCCACGGAAGTCATGGTGGACAATAGGCTGGAGTTTCTTTATAGGCACCATTCCTCTCTCTGGCCCTCGGGGAAGGGGCATGACTTTGGTTCTTCAGTCATTGCGCTGTCTCGTGCTCCCCAGGCACATAACCTTGGTGCAAGAATAGTTTCTAAAAGAGGTTTTTGTTTCCAGAATCATCTTTTGACTTTGAAGAATGATGTAACCACGGAGCAGAGGCCATCGCCTTGGGTACTGGCACCAGATTTGGCTAAAAGGGACCTCCCAAGGGAACATGTCGTGCAGAACCTCTTCATGAGCTCTGGGCCTTCTTGATGGCTTCCCACACTCCTCCCTTCAAGGCCTCCTTTCCTTTCTCTCCTTCCACTTCCTAGTTCTAAATCTTACTTGTCATAGGAGCCTGGGGACCAAATCAAGGAACCCACATATATTAGGGGTGCTTTCAATGATCGCCACCCACCTCGGTGTCCTGTGAATGGCCCCCCTGGGGATGTTGTTGCAGTTCCTATACTAGTCTTCCTTTCTATTCGAAGGGTGCCGCAGTGGATGTGTGTGACTAGAAATGAAGTGGAGCTAGGCAAGTGTGAGAGTCAGAGAGGAGGGGCGGGCTGACGGCTCTTCTACTGGTATCCATCAAGAAGGCCTTGAGAAGGAAGGTCTTCATCTCCAGGTTGTGAGCTTGTGGTTATTGTCTTACTTTTTTCTTTCTTTTTTTTTTTTTTTTTAATTTTTTAAACCCTTAACTTCTGTGTATTGGCTCCTAGGTGGAAGAGTGGTCAGGGTGGGCCATGGGGGTCAAGTGACTTGCCCAGGGTCACACAGTGTCTTACTTTTTTGATAACTGTATTTTAGTATAATTGGTTTCCTTTGTAATCTATGCATTTTATTTTATGTATTTAAAAAACATGATTCTGAGGAGAAAATAGGCTTCACTAGACTGTCAATGGGTTCTATGCTCCACAACGAAAGTGATTAGGAATCCCTGGTCTCCACTATCCCCAAATAATTTTCATCCAGTTTCACATTCAAGACTTTAAGAGAGGAGCAGCTGGGTAGCTCAGTGGATTGAGAACCAGGTGATCCGAGGTTCAAATCTGGCCTCAGATACTTTCTAGCTGTGTGACCCTGTGCAAGTCACTTGCCCCCGATTCTAAGGCCAAAGGTAAAGGTTTAAAAAACAAAAACTTTAAGAGTAAACAAAAGATCACCCAAGGTTGTACATTCTCCTTTTGGATATCTCGAATGTCTTAGAAGCATCTTGGTGGTCTCATGGATGGAGTCCTCGGTTTGAAGTAAGGAAGACCTGAGTTTGAATCTGTTATTATATAGGCAACCCTTGGCAAGTCACTTAACCTTTATCAGCCTCAGTTTCCTAATCCGTAAAATGAGAGTAGTTATAGTACCTGTCTCACAGGGTTGTTGTGAAAATTAAAGGATGTAACCATCCTAAAGTGCTTTGTAAATCTTAAAGCTCGGTGTAAATGTTAGCTAGTACTTGTAGGAGTGGTAGTGGAAGTGGAAGCGGAAGTCAGTAGAAGTAGCAGCAGCAGCAGCAAATAGTACCGCCATTTGCTTTCCTTTTCCCGACTTCCTTTGCAATCCCTGGAGAAGCAGAAGGTAACTGGAGAGATCAGAGACCTTTCCAGAATTTATCTGTTTCTTGAATTCTCTCCAGGCAAGACCTTCTTCACGTCCTAGACAAGACTCTCCTCTCTGGGCCGGGGTGCTCAGGGACACAAAAGAATCTAGTTGGGGAGACTGGCTTGTGGAAGCCACAGGATTCTTGGGGTCTCCTGCTCAGGCACTCAAGTGGAAGCTGCCATCTCATCATTTAAGGGAATCTCGCCAACCTTGCAGACTGCTCCCCATAGGTTTTGCTCATGGTAGACAGTGAGTGCTCGTTAGATTGGACTGGATTGGATGGGAAGGCGGGTTGTCTTGGGAGAGGTCAGTGGGAGCCCAAGAAGGCCAGTTTGTCTTCTAAAGGATGGGAGCCAGAGGCCATCTCTTAGTTGTCCTTCTTTAATGTTATTGCCTCGAATAGCTGAGGCCATTAAAGGCATTTCCCATGTGGCAGATGACTTTCTTCCATTGGATTCTTGATGCCTACAGTCAGTATTGTTTTCTGGAACCTTGGCAGGGAGGGCTAAGAGATAAAACATCCCATGTAGTTTAGTCTAGTTTCAAGAGCTAAGACAGCTAATCTGTTGCTTTGGTTCCCCCCTTTTTCCCCTGGGTGATAATAATAACTAGAGAGTATACCGGCCAGTCTTCTCTGGGAACTTGCCATTATCAACCCTAGTGCATGGTGGGACTTTCAAAGCAAAGCAATCAACTCTCCCTTTTTTTTATTTTTTAAAAGTATATATTGTAGGGGGCAGCTGGGTAGCTCAGTGGAGTGAGAGTCAGGCCTAGAGACGGGAGGTCCTGGGTTCAAACCCGGCCTCAGCCACTTCCCAGCTGTGTGACCCTGGGCAAGTCACTTGACCCCCATTGCCCACCCTTACTAATCTTCCACCTATGAGACAATACACTGAAGTACAAGGGTTTAAAAAAATACTAAAAAAAGAAATTAAATTAAAAGTATATATTGTAGTCTTGGAACTGACCTCTGAGACCACCCATGCCCTTCATTTTAGAAATGGAGCCCAGGAAATGTACCCAAGGTCAGTCATGCATGTGGAAAAATCAGAGACTGGATCTGAACTCAAGTCCTTGCTTTCCAGCATCAGCAGAATTTCAATGGGATCACATTTTCTCTTTTTGTTTGCAAAGTATTCTATATACTGTGTCTCATTTGAGCTTCTCCATACTTGCTGAGGAGGTCGTTTCTGTTTTACAAATGAAGAAATTGAGTCCCAGTGATGTTTAGTGATTTGCCATGTGTCCCACAGCTGGTAAGTGTCTGAGGAGGGATTTGAACGGAGGCCTTTGCGATTCTAGGTCTAGTGCACTGCCTACTGGGCTGTTCTGCTTCCAAGTTGGCAGAAATGGGGTGTGATTTCAAAAAGATGAGAAGGAACCTGAGGGAGCCAAGAGCAGGACTGTTCCTCTATCCCAGTGACGATGAACCTTTTAGAGATGGAGTGCCGTGCTCCTCCCCCCAGCTTACCCCCACCCAGAGGAGGAGAAAGTGCTCCTATTCAGCATCAATAGCTGTTTGCCTGGTACGTACAAGGGTATCAGGAGATAAATCTGGACAGAAATCATTTACAGTCTCAAGTTTGTGTCCCATTGAATGGTATCAGCATCTTACCTGGGAAATACAGCATATTGGCCAGGACAGCCTTGGCATCAGAAAAAGAAGTTTTCAGTTCCCAGCTCTGATACCTCCCGTCACAACCATTATGTGACCAAGGGCAAGTCACAGCCCCTCAGTGCCAGAGTTCAGTTGCCAGTCTGCATTTGTGAAGAGAGTTTCCACACAGGGAGTTCTCTCACTAGTAGAAACTTAGATCTAGAGCAGCAATTCCCAAAGTGGGCGCCACCGCCCCCTGGTGGGTGCTGCAGCGATCCAGGGGAGCGGTGATGGCCAGAGGTGCATTGATCTTTCCTATTAGTTGCTATTAAAATGTTAAAAAAAATATAATTTCCAGGGGGCTAAGTCATATTTTTTCTGGAAAGGGAGGCCAAAAAAGTTTGGGAATCACTGATCTAGACCAAGAAAATTGTTTAGTGTGACATCAAACAAGCTGGGCTTAAATTCATTTTGTCATTTACCTTAACTTTTTTTTCATTTCTCCTATGACACCACGTGAGTAGTGGGTGGTAATTGAGAGATGAGGGTTAGGGCTCACTGGCTAATAGAGAAGCTGGAGGAGTATTCACAAAGGCCAGAATGGGATTAGGTAGGAGGAAACGGAGGAGCGGGCACTCAACAGAATGGTTGGAATGAAGACAAAGAGCACCTGAGAGTCCCAGCAGAGGTATCTAGCTTTCGTGGGACTTTGAAGTTGCTCTAAAAGAAGGACCATCAGGAGCGTCTGCTGGACTCCCTAGTCCGAGAAGGCGGCCTCCATCACTCAAAGGGCTCAGGGGCCGCTAGGGGAGAGCCACAAAGATCATTCAAGTCCCAGAGCAGGATTGAGGAGGAGTTAATGGACCTGGAATGGCTTGTTCCAGAAAAGAGCACCCTGGATGGACACACCTGATAATTGTCTCCAAGTCAGTAGGGTCTGTCCAGAGGTGGTCGTATCAAACATTGTGCCTTTGGTCTGATGTTTAAATCGGGAATGATTGTGTGTTTCTTTGAACGATGGAGAAAATTAAGGCTGGCAGAGAATAGTTTATCCAGGACCAAGGGGCAGCATGCAGAGGATGGTGGACATGGCTGTCATGAAGGATGGCTGCCGTTCTTCAAGTCACTCCCCCACCCTAGTCCATGTTCCACTCAATACTCCACAGGCAAAGTGATCTTCTGAAAATGCAAGTTGGACCCGTAACATCCCCATTTCATCAGACTCCAGGGACAGCCTGTCACTGGTAGGGTCAAATATGAACTCTTTGGTTTAGTATCCAAAGCTCAGTGCAAGCACGTCCAAATCTACCTTTCTAACCTCCCCATGGCTCCCCTTCTGACCTCCAACAGGCCATCCTTTACCTTATCTCACAAAACTTGGGTATGGGGAGGCAGCCGGACCAGGAGACAGGCTAACACAAAAGAGGGAATCATTTTTTCATTTACTCAAGGCTTAGCTTTGAGCCCCCAGGTCTTCTTGCCCCTTTCCTCAATGCAAGCACAAGTGAGGTTGTCTTCAGTCGTGTAACAATGGCATCAAGCATCCCATCCAGCTTCCCTTCTAATTCCCTCCTCCAAGGAAGCAGAATGATTCCAGTGTAGACGCAGGCCTTTCCTATTCAGGGAGCTAAAATTTGACTAGACTCACCACACAAATCACTGAAGATTCACCCATGGCAGGATCTCATAGGAGCAACTTGACCTGCTCCTCGCGAAGCCCTTGGCAAAGTCCAGTGGAGATGGCTAACTTGAAGCAATTCTAGCCTCAATTCCAGTTCATGGAGATTTCTGAAACCACTGTGTGCCTTCGCATATGCCCAGTTGCAGTTGGCTAGGCTGCCATCTTGCTCAGAGTCTTCGGTCTACTGGCCAGGAAGCTGCCAAGTCTCATTCGAATCTCCTCTGGATGTATTTCCTCACATTTTAAATGTTCTAAAATGACATACTTAAACTGGGGAAAGGATGACAGGAGGGTGAGAAATGAGATTTGACCAAATCTTTGAAACCTATCTAATAATGAATTGTCTTGGGCAACAATGCCAGGGATTCTGGCATGATGGATGAGAGAGAGAGAGAGAAAGAGAGAGAGAGAGAGAGAGAGAGAGAGAGAGAGAGACAGACAGACAGACAGACAGACAGACAGACAGACAGACAGACAGAGACAGAGAGAGAGAGAGAGAGAGAGAGAGAGAGAGAGAGAGAGAGACAGACAGACAGACAGACAGAGAGAGACAGACAGAGAGAGACAGAGACAGAGAGAGAGACAGAGAGACAGAGAGACAGAGTGAGTATGTGTGTATGTGTAGTTTTAGGAGCTTTAAAAGGAAGCAGGTTCTGAGCAAACACAATGACAGATAAGTGATCAAGCATGGCAGAGGAGAGAATGAGAAAAGATGAGTGTGGCAGAACTTCTGAGCAGGGAAAATCCCTTGGACCTCCGCCAAGGGTCTCCTTTCCCCTTTGGTGAATTTTATGGGGAGTATGAAGGGCCAAGCTGACAGCTCTGGAGACAGAGGTCTTGTCTCTATAAGAGCAAACCAAAACAATTCTTTCCATGCATCTAATTCCCCGTATAGCCCAGAGCATTTTATCAGCTTTGCCTAAGGTCCAGGTGCCATTCAGCAGAGCATTCAGAGACAGCCCGATTTCTGCTTCCTGTGGGCTTCCTTGGGGAGGGAAGCGTGGTTAGCTCAACTGTTTTTTTTTTGTGGGCTAAACGATGGCTTGTCCTTAGGACTTGGATCACACGGCAGACACGACCCAGCCCCCTAATAACTGTCCTTTAGAGAAAGGGAGCAGATGCTACGAGGAGAGCAAGATAAATCAGTTGAACTTTGCCCATTCATCTCACATAGCAAATGGGGAGAGAAGTCAAGCAGGGCCCCCGGATAGGACGCTGCTCTCGCTCTCCACGGTGCGCCAGTCTCATGGGGGCTTGGGTCAGGGCTTCATCCTCTCGAGTTCTGGTATGTAGACTCTCGCCTTGAGTAGGGTATCGGGGTTTTGCCCAGAAGCCTTCTGAAATAAATGAAGCCCGACTGGGTCAGGGCTTTGCATAGTTTTCCTTTTAAAGATACTGAGCTTAGCACCAGCCTGGTGACAGAGACTGGAGTCTGCCAAGGCCTGATGACTCCGGCCAGTGTAAATCAGCCTCCATCAGGAGCTCAGTGGACAGGATTTCCCCTGTGGAACTCGAGCAGAGGCACCCTGAGCTGCTCACTCGATGGCGACTCTCAATCTGCCAACTTGCTGAAGCCAATGCACAGGAGGCCGCCTATCCCATGCTCCTGACAGCCTCCCAAAGCCCTTCCACACGAGTTATTCTTTTTCATACACGCTGTGTTCCAGCCAAGCCAGCCTCCATCCCGCTCCTCACAGAGGCCTCTCTGCCTTCAGACTGACCATGCAGCAAGCCCAGCACGGCTCCCTCCACACTTCTGTCTGCCTCTACCGTCCTGGGTTTCCCTCAAGGCTCAGGTCAAGCGCCTCCTTCCAAAGGAAGCCTCGTCTCGGGCCTCCCACACCCCATTATTTGACATCCAATCGTGCCTTTTTTGGTCTAAACCTATGCATGCATCTGTTGTTTCCTCTCAGAGGCTATAAACTCTAAGGGCAAGAACTGATTTACAGTGGCCTCTGTGTCCCCAGCTCTTAGCACAGTGCTAGGCACAGGGGGGCGGGCTTTTCCTAAAATCTTGTCTGTTGGTTTATTCATTGAATGAGAAGAATGCTCGCTTCTCTTGCTTCATCTCAGACTGATGACGTGAAAAATCATCCCACTCACAAGAACTGTCCTTCGATGCCTGGAATGTTCTCCCTCTTCCCTTCTGACCCTTAAAACCTTGGCACATGGAAAGACGTAGCTCAAGGCCATGTTCCAGAGGAGGTTCTTCCTAGAACCTTCCCCTCGGAGGGCGCCGTCTCACTGATTAGGGTGGAAACTCCTCCAGGACGGCGGCTGTTCTTGCTTTTTCATTGTACAGCCACAGTCTGACGCAGTCAGAACTTCTCAATCGATGTGGATTGACTGTTTGGTACCCCAGAAATCAAAGTCACAAAAGGGAGGGGCGGGTATCAGTGCCTCTTCAGAGAACTGCCCACTTTGTCCTAACACTCGATTGGGGGGGACTTTGTCGATGTTCTGGGACAGGAGTGCTTCGGGGAGGAGTTCCCGATGAAGAACTCCAACGAGCGCCTTTTAGAAGAAGTAAAGTTGACGTGTATCGATTGGGGAATAAGTTCTATTTGCATAAATGTGTCTGAATTCTCTACATATTTGAGAAATGAGGCCTTTATTAAAGAAACTCTTACAATGTTCCCCAGGTTCCTGCTTTCTTTCTCATCTTGGCAGCATTGATATGGTTTGTGAAAAAACTTTTTAAATGAATGTAATCACAATTTTCCATTTTACATCATGTAATGCTCTTTGTCTCTCTTTTTTTGGTTACAAATTCTTACCTTATCCGGAAATCTGACAAGTCAGATTTTCCATGCTTCCCTAATTTGCTTAGGATGTCACCCTTTAAGTCTAAATCATGTACCCATTTTGAACTTATCTTGGTATACCTTGTGAAATATCCATCTCTATCTAGTTTCTGCCAAACTGCTTTCCAGTTTTCTCAGCAATTTTTGTCAATAACAATTTTGTCTTGCCCTGAAATCTTGGGTCTTTGGGTTTTCACATACTCTGGGACTATAGACATTTGCTACTGTATATTATTGATCCATGGCTATTTCATAGCCAATACCAGATTTATTCTTAACCCTTACCATCTGTCTTAGAATAGATATTAAGTATATTAAGATATTAAGTATAAGATTTAAAGGAGAAGAGTAGTAAGAGCTAGGCAATTGGGAAAAAGTGACTTGCCCAGGGTCACACAGCTAGGAAGTATCTGAGGCCGGATTTGAGCCCAGGACCTCCCATCTCCAGGCCTGGCTCTCTGTCCACTGAGCCACGTTGCTCCCCTCAATGCCAGATTGTTTTGATGATTACTTCTTTCTAATATGGTTTGAGATCTGGTCCTGCTAGGCTGCCTTTCCTTCAGGCTGTTTTTTGTTGTTGTTGTTATTGATTCATTTGATATTCTTGAACTTTTGTTTTTCCAGATGAATATAGTTATTATTTTTTTAACTCTAAAAATAATCTTTGTAGTTTTATCAATATGGCATTGAATAAGTAAATTAATTTAGGTAGAATTGTCATTTTTTTATGTTGGCTTGGCCTACACATGTGCATTTAATATTTCTCAAATATTTTAGATCTGACTATTTGTATAAAAAATGTTTTGTAATTGTGTTCATATAGTTCCAGGGTTTCCTTGGCAAGTAGATCCCAAATAATTTATATTGTCTATGGTTATTTTAAGGACAATTTCTCTATATATCTTCCTGCTGAATTTTGGTTGGTAGTATATAGAAAGACTGATGATTTATATAGGTTTATTTTATATCCTGAAACTTTGCTGAAGTTGTTCATTATTTCAACTAGTTTTTTAGTTGATTCTCTAGAGTTGTCTAAGTATATCATAATATTATCTGCAAAAAAGTGACAGTTTTGTTTCCTCATTGCCTATTCTAATTCCTTCAATTTCTTCTTCCTCTCTTATTGCTCTAGTGAGCACTTTTAGCACAATATTGAATAAAAGTGAAAATATTGAATATTTTTGCTTAACCACTGATCTTACTAGGAAGGCTTCTACCTTACCCCATTAGAGATAATGCTTAGTGATAACTTTAAATAGATGCTAATTATCATTTTAAGGAAAACACCTTTTCTTCCTATGCTTTCTAGTGTTTTTAATAGGAAAGAATGTTGTATTTTATCAAGGGCTTTTCCTGCATCTATTGATGTTGTTTTTTTGTTGTTTTTGTTGTTTCTGTTAATGATATGGTGAATTATCCTGATAGTTTTCCTAATATTGAAATAGGCCTATATTTCTGGTAAAAATTCTATCTGGTCATAATGCGATATGATCTTTGTGTTATATTACTTTAATCTACTTGCTAACCCTTTATTCTATAATTTTCCATCAATATTCATTAGAGAAATGTCTATAATTGTCTTTCTGATTTTGTTCTTCCTGATTTAGGTAGAAGAAAAATATAATTATCAACTTTATCTTTCCCTTCATCCTATTTTTCTTATTTTATTGTTCTCATTCTCTTTTTACCCTGTCCCTCATCAAAAGTCTATTTTGCTTCTGACTACTGCCTCTCTTATTTCAATTCCCCTTCCATCAGCCCCTGCCCCCCACTAATTCTCTTTCTCCCCTTCCCCTCCTATTTTCTCTTTCATATTTCCCTTTTTATGCTTATCTTGCATTTTGTATTTGAAAATCAATTTTCTATTCAGTTCTGGTCTTTTCATCAGGAATGCCTGGCCTCCGTTTTATTAAATATCCATTTCACTTTTGCTGGGTAGATTATTTTTGGCTGTAATCCTAGGTCTTTTGCCTTCTAGAATAGCGTACTACAAACCTTCTGATTACTTAAAGTGGAATTTGATAGATCTTCTGTGATCTGGATTGTGGCTCCATTATATTTGAATTGTTTCTTTTTGGCTGTTTGCAATATTTTCTCCTTGACATAAGAGTTCTAGAATTTGGCTCTAACATTTCTGAAAGTTTTTATTTTGAGATCTCTTTCAGGAAGTGATTAGTAGGTTATTTCAATTTTTATTTTATCCTCTGGTTCTAGGATATCAGGGAAGTTTTCCTTGATAATTTTTTGAAATATGATGTCTAGACTCTTTTTATTAATCTTGACTTTCAGGCAGTCTGATAATTCTTAAATTATCTCTCCCTGATTTATTTTCTGGGTCATTTTTTCCCCAATGAGATGTTTCACATTTTCTTCTATTTTTTTCATTCTTTTTACTCTGTTTTATTGTTTCTTGATGTCTCATGCATCCATTAGCTTTTATTTGCCCAATTCTAATTTTTAATGAATTATTTTCTTAAGTGAGCTTTTTGCCTCCTTTTCCTTTTGGCCAATTCTACTTTTTAAGTTCTTTTCTTCCAGGAATTCTTGTAATTCTTTTACTATTTAGCCACCGATTGTGCTTTTTAAGGAATTCTCTTTGATGAATTTTTGTGACTTTTTTACTATTTGGTCAATTCTATATTTTAAGATATCATTTCCTTCAATAATTTTTATACCTCCTTTACCAAACTGTTGGCTCTGTTTTCATATTTTTTTTGTATTGCTCTCATTTCTTTCCCCATTTCCCCTCTATCTCTCTTATTTGATTTTAAAAATTCTTTTTGAGCCAGGGATACTTGTTGGACATCTGTCCAAATTAGATTTTTTTCCTTTGAGGCTTTGCTTGTAGCTGTTTTGACATCACTATCTTCTTCTAAGTTTGTGTCTTGATCTTCCCTGTCACAATAATAATTTTTATGGTCAGATTCTTTTGTCATTGTTGTTTTTTGCTCATTTTCCCAGTCTGTTTTTTGACTTTTACCTTTATGTTAATGTTGGGCTGTGCTTCGGAGCTGTATGGGCAATCGTCCCAAATTACACATATTTTATGCCATTAGATGCCATTAGAATTGATAAAATTATTAAAGGAAGAGTTTAGACTAAGAATAGGACAGAGTTTTGAGAGAGCCTATAGTTTGGGGGATAGGAGACACACAAGATATAAGCAAAGAAGACAAAGGGAAATATAAGGGCAGAGAGATAGGGAAAGTACAAAAGATCCAAAGGATCCAGGGAAGTAGATGGTAACAAAAGAGAGAAGTACTCCAGAGGGACAATTCAACAATTGTAGAGAGAAGGGGGATAAAGATTTGGAGTTAGTTCATTTGCTGATCATGATGCTTTGGTGACCTAAAGGTCTAGGGGTATTTAATGACCTTTTAGAAAGGTATTTTTAAAGAAGGCTTTGAGAGAAGGTTTTCAATAGATTGGAAGGAGAGAAAACCAGATTTAAAGGAGTCAGAAGGTAAGTACATTTGTGAAGAAGTCGATCTATTGTAGGCTCCTTCCAGATGGTTGGCTCTATAGAAAGGAAGGAGAGATACGAACGATCAAATACGGAGCGACCAAATCACTTACCTTCCTGGGCCATGGTTTAGGTGACATTTGCATTCAGCTCCGGCTCTAGTTCAATACTCCCATGAGCCTTCGCTCTGTTGGCCCTGAAAAACAAGAGACATTTCGGGGAAGGTGTTGGCTGCTCTGAAGACTATCCAGCTCTTTTCATTCGCTCGTGCTCACATTCCTGTTACTGCTTTGAGAGGTGCACTGGGTGGCCAACAGATGGCAGGACTATGTGACCCGTAACCTGATTCAAGGAAAACCGAATGCCAAACTTCCCTTCTTCCCTCAATGCCGGAGAATCTCGAGGGCTCTAACTAGCAGAGAGGTTTGGCTTCCCGACGATGCCCGAGGCTGCTGGGATAATGAAATAATTTCCTAGGGTTTGTCATTAACAAGCTTCCTGTTCCCCTCTCCCTTGACAGGACCGGCTGTGAGGTACAGCGGGTTCACCATGGCTGAACCGAAGCCCCCTCCTTTGCTTGGACAGCATACGGTAGAAGTCCTGAAGACGTCCCTGGGCTACGATGACAGCACCATCAGCGACCTGCTCAGAGCTGGAGTGGTGGCTCAACCCGAAGACAAATGAGCAGTTTCCATTCTGAAAAGCCCGTATTGAGTATGCTTGGGGAAGGCACGAGCTCTCCCCTCTAGGCCCTTCACCCTTCTTCTGCTGCTATGGAAAATCAAAATGAAAGCATAATCAATTCCCCGAGAACGAGCCTGGGGCCAGAGAGTCCCTCGCCACCTTCTGAACCCCTGAAATCCCGCACCCTTTCTCAGAGAGGGTCATCTTTAGGCACACTTTCATGGCCAGATTGCCCCACCCTCGGACATGCCCTTCTCATTCAGATCCTGCTGATTTCCCTGGTGTTTTCTCCAGGAATGAGCATGAGGGTGAGGAAGAGCAGAGCCTGGCAGCCTCTGAGGCTTCCCGGCTCTCCACTCACACATAAAGCTCGCATTTAAACCGTTGTTATGAAGTCAAAGCAATAAGCAAAATGACAGGCTCTGTGATTGATTTTAAACAGAATAACCTAATTTTGTGCTCATGAAGTCTTTGTTAATCTGTAATTTAAACCATGGCCTTTACCCATGTCCATTGTAAAACTGAGACCCACTCTCAGGCTGGGCTGTGTAAATATTTGCTTTAGGGTGCATCGCTCTGATGGTCCCATGATGGGTTGCAGACCATCAATCTCTGCTCCTTCCCGGTGGCGGTTTCTGAGGGAGAGCTTCAAGGGCCAGGCGAGCTCGAGTCAAGTGTGGATGGAAATGGCTCCTCTGGGGTGCCCAGCCCCCAGGGCGGGAGGAACGGAGAACGGGCGGCTCTTGGGAGTTTGGGAGCAAGGCTCCTCCCCGCCGCTAACACATTTGGCAGCTCTTTGGCCCTTGAAACCTGAGTGTTCAAGGGTATAATTTACAAGTAAAGTAAACAGGGTCCTGGAAGGCTTGAACCGTTGAAACACGGGCCCTGGAGTGGGCCTGAACATTAATTCAGACTGACACCCAGCCGAGCTAGACTCTCGCCATGTAAGGAAGGGTGACTCGGGCCAGTGGCTGACCCCGGCCCTAGGGTCGCCCTTTAGCCAACATTTTCCATAGAGTGCAAAGTCCTGATTAAAAATATGTTCTTGCATCTCAAGTTGCGACTGAACCTCTCATTCCTGTTCACGTTTCTGACTGTGGTTCGGCATTCCATTCACTTGCTCTACCTCTTGCTCTGATTCTCTTTCTTGTCTTCCTCTTGACCACATCACTACAACCTTTAGTCCCTGCAATTGTCTTGAATCACGAATGCCAAATAAAGCAGGCATTCATCCTTGCAAGACCCCACTGGGCTCATGACAAATAGTCTCGCCTTCTTCCCATCTCCCCTGTGGGTCAGAAAGGTGTTTCCCGTGTTTTCAGCGGCAGGCACTCATACAGACTCTACTGAGTGGAAGAGGGGTTGCTGTCTAGCCAAGTGAAGGGAACCCCACACCAGCTGTTTCTCTTGCCTTAAATATATGCCATCTCTGGCGAAGCCCTTGGATCTCCCACTGTACCTAGAAAGCTGAGTGCCTTTCCAGATTTCAGTTTTTCTTCTGTAAAATGGGGGTAACAAATAACTGGTCTGTCTGTCTCACAGAGTGGTTCTAAAGATCTCATGAGATCCCGTCTCCGAATTGCTTCAGAGCCGTATACCATTTTGCAAACTGGAAATACTACAGAGATTGTGTGACCTCATGAGGAGGACCACATCACCTGGGATGGCCCTTGAGGTCCATCCCTACCTACCTAACCTTTGTCATCTCCCCTCCATCATTTTGCCAGGGAGGCCTACCAATGAGTTTCAGGCATTGCTCCTTTTCTTCTGGTAGCACATCCATACGACTGGCACAAACACACTCTCCCCACTCGTTGTCCCTTAATCTCACTCCATGACCAGCCCGTCGCGCTTCTAGCTCAGACGTTTCTTGCATTGCTGTCCTCCATAAATCTGACAGCTGTTGTTGTTGCTTCTGCTGCTGTCCCATGGAGGCTAAACAGGAGGAAACCCCGCCATCTTGGATGATGGTTCCATGGAGCATCCCTACGAGGCCATGTGCCTTGGCTTCTGCACAAAGCTGGCTTTTCCCTACCTGGGAATATCTTGTTTTACTCACCGGTGTCATGAATAAACGTATTCTTCTTAATCAATACATAAATGAGGGAAAGGATCATGTTTTCTTTGTCTCTGTAACCTCAATGCCTGGCACATAGGAGATATTTAGCCAATGCTTGCATGGATTTAGGAAAGGCATTTTCTGGTGCTCATCTAAGCAAAGGGGGATTGGAAGAGGAGGCCTTTTAGGGGATATCTCCACATGTATGTAGGTGGGCATTGGGGGATCCCGTAGGAATTCATCAGATCATCTTGAAAGTCAAGGCAACCATGTGCCGTCCTGATGAAGAATCCTCTTCCAGAAGGCAGCCAAGGACATCGATTCATCGATCTGTGTCTTAGCTTTGGAGAAGACACTGTACAGATCAAAGGAGAGTCAGTCTAGAGTGGGAAGGGACTTTTTCCAGTCTAAGCCACTCATTTTCCAAAGTCACTCTAGTAACCATGAAGAGTTCAGTTCAAGAGATCAGTGTAATGGAGAAGGGGCTTGCAGAAACCACCTAAAGACTACTTCTCTCTAGAAAAACCAATGCTGGGATCCCCAGATGCTCTATTAGAGCCATCCTCATGAGATGTATGCCCCCATCTCTCTGCAGACTCAATGACAAACACCTGATCCAATCCCACGAGGGAGTCTTGAGTGCTGGTGGACCTTAATCTGGAGAATATACTGAGTAAGAGAGCTAGTCAAGGCCAAGTTTCTAGATAAAGGCTATTCAGTGAAACATGTACAGACTTTTCCCTTGTCAGGTGGCCTTTATAGACACCGGGGATGTTCATATTAAGGGGGAACTATTTTCTCCTCATCTCTAAATATTGAATCCATGGAAGACACCCAGGGTCCAAACATTGCTCTCTAAGACTTTCCTTCAGATTGCTCTGTGCTGATTTTTTCCAAACAAAGAGTGACCTGTGACAGAATAAAACATAGGTAGAAAGGAGAGAGACTGGGGTCCCAGGGTTCTTTACCTTAAAAGCTAGATGACCCTCCTCTTAACCTTGATTTGCAAAATAAGTGGGTTATGTTAAATGATCCCTAAGTTTTTTCCTCCTAACTCTAGCAGTTGAGGACTTTTAGCTAGCCCCCCTCCCTTTAAATCTTTAGTTTAAAGTTCTTAGGGTGTGTGTAAGGAGAGCTAACCTTTTTTCCTTTTATTTTCCCATGATTCTGCTTCTCGAGTTTTCCTGTTAAGCATTCACTGATGGGTTTTTTTCCCCAGTCAAAAGCAAGCTTCCAATATAAGAATGGAAGTTATTTGTCTCTGTAAGAGAAACAGAAGTCATTCCAGACTCAGGACAAACACTCAAGACCCTTTCTCTGCAGGTCCCAGATGTTCATCATTCTTGATCAGGCTTTTAAAGTCAATTTTGTCTTCAAAGCTCAGGCACTGTCCTGAGCCATTCCAAGGTAGAGGTGGTCTCAGGAGCAGACAAAGAACTGATAAATAGAAATGAGCAAGACAGAATTTTATCTATATGCATATCTTTCTGTCAGATGATGCCTCCTCCAGGACAGGACAGGGTGGTAGGGGAGAGTGTGGGAGACGCCTGAGAATTTTATTGTTACAAATGAAACAAAAATAATTCATTAAAAACATAAAGCTATGACAGCAGAAGACAGGCTCTGCAGGTTCTCCCAAGAAGATCCTGTAGGACAAAGATGGTGGCAGTCCCACTGTGCTCTGCCTGGGTCCATTCCCAATTGGAGGGTCATGTTCCATTTGGGGCACCATATTTCAGCAGGGGCACTGATAAGCTGGGGCACATCTAAAAGAGGATGTCCGGGTTGGTGAAGGGACCTGAAATCATGGACTGAAGGAATTAGTAGGGGCTTTTTTCCTAGAGAGGAGAAGATAAGACAGCAAGGGTTTGTCTTTAGGTATTCCAGAGTCTGTCCTATGGGAGAGACATTGGACTTATACTACGTGGTTCCTCAGGGAAGAACCAGGAGCAATGACGAAAGCTGGAAAGAGAGGAGGGTAGGCTTAAGGAGAAATCTCCTTAAGGAGAAATCTCCCTAACCCTTAAACAAAGTCAACTTAAACAGAGGTGGGCCTGGACCCGGAGGCATTTAAACCTCACTTGACAGGATGGAGCCAAGATATCAGAGAAGGTACAAGGACCTGTCTGACTTCTACAAAATCCCCTCCAAAAAGCAATGATTTAATGCCTCAAAACAAATTCTGGAGCAGCATCACACACAAAAAAGACAAGGTGAATTAAATCAGACCAAAACAACTTAAAAGACTGGCACGAGGGATCTGGTGCACCAGGGTGGAGGTGGAGCACGGTGTGCCAGGGCAGGTTGCACTGAGGCAGCAGGCCTTGGGCACAGCTGAAGCAGCAGTCAAGGCTTCCAGAACTCCCAGCCACAGATGGTGAGGGGGTCGGACAACTGCTCAGAAGGAGATTACAGGGTCCCTTTCCTGGCTCTGGGTACAAGACTCTTGTCACTTTGCCCATACCCAGAACCAAGTCGTGGTCATGGGGCCCAGCTGTAGGGTGAGGAGGAGCACGAGGAGACAGCAGCCCTTGCAGCTCCAGGGGATCAGGGAGCCTGGTCACAGTCCCAAGGGGTAAAAGAGAGCTTGGGATTACTCACAGAATAGAGGACAGGCCTGCAGAGTATCAAACACAGATCTCCTTAATTATTAGAATGGGCAAGTGGAAGCTAATGACTCCATGAGACATCAAGAAACAATCAGACAAAGTCAAAAGAATGACAAAATAGAAGAGAATGTGAAATACCTCTTTGGAAAAACAACTGCCCTGGAAAATAAAGCAGGAGAAATAATTTAAGAATTACTGGACTACCTTAAAGCCATGATAAAAAAAAAAGAGCTTAGATATTATCTTTTAAGAAATCATCACGTCAAACTGCCTTGATATTTTAGGACCAGAGACAAAATAGAAATTGAAAGAATCCACCAATCCCCTCTTTAAAGAGATGCCAAAAGAATAATTCCTAGGAATATTAGAGCCAAATTCTAAATCCCCACTAGGGCAAGGAGAAAATATTGCGAGTAGCCAAAAAGAAATAATTCAAATATCATGGAGCCACACACAAGGTGCCACAAGACTCAGCAGCTTCTACATTAAAGGATAAGAGGGCCTGGAAAATGATATTCCAGAGGACAAAGGAGCCAAGAATCACCCAGCAAAACTAATCATAATGTGTCAAGGTAAAAAAAAAATGATTATGCTATAAAATAGAGGACTTCCAAACATTTCTGATAGAAAGATCAGAGCTCAATGGAAATTTTGACTCTTAAATACAAGGCTCAAGAGAATCATAAAAAGGTAAACAGGAAAGAGAAATCAAAAGACATTAAATAAGGTTAAACTGTGTACATCCCCATATGGGGAGATATTCTTGTAACACCAAGGAACTTTGTCATTATTAGGGCAGTTAGAAGGAGCATACATAAGCAGAGGAGGAGGGAGGGAGTTGAATATAATGGGATGATATTAAAAAAATAAAATTAAGGCATGAGAAAGAGGAATGCATTGAGAGGAGGGGGAAGGGAAAAATAGAATGGGGTAAATCATTACAATGAAAGGGGCATGAAAGAGCTTTTATAGCAGAGGGGAAGATGGGGGAGGTGGGGAGGAGAGCATGTGAACTTTACTCTTATAAGAATTAGCTCAATGAGGGAAGAACATATTGGGTGTCTTGCCCTACAGGAAAATAAGAGAGCAAAGAGATAAGAGAAGGAGGGAGGGACTGGTAGACAAAAGGCATATTGGGGGAGGGGGAGGTCAGAAATTAAACTGGGGGAAATAGGATGGAGAGCAAAACACAGTAAGTGTCTCTAATAAAGGTCTCATTTCTCAAACACATAGAGAAATGAGTTATATTTATAACAATATAAGTTATTCTCCAACTGATAGGTGGTCAAAGGCAGTTCTCAGACAAAGTGATTAAAGATCTCTTTACTTGTGCAAAAAATTGCTTTAACAGTATTACATAGAGAGATGCAAATTAAAGCAATTCTGAGGTACTTCCCCCCCACCTATCAGATTGGCTATTATGAGAGAAAAGGAAAAAAAAGAAAACTTGGAAGGGATGGGGGAGAGCTGGGACATGAATGCTTTGTTGGGGGAGTTGTGAACTGATTGAATCACTCTCAAGAGCAATTTGGACCTCTGCACAAATGTGTATAAAATAGTACATATTCTCTGACCCAGCAATACCATTACTAGGTTTGTGTCCTAAAGAGATAAAAAAGAAAAAGGGGAAGGACTTCTGTGTACAAAAATATTTCCAAGATTTGGAAAGTGATGGGATGATCATCAATGGGGGAATGGCTGAGTAAGTTGTAGTATATGATTGTAATGGAATACTATTGTGCTTTAGGAAATGAACAGCAAGAGGAACTCAGAAAAACCTGGAAGGCTTACATGAACTGAAGCAGGGGGAGATAAGCAGAGCCAGGAGAATATGTACCACAACAGGAATACTTTACAATGAACAATTGTGAATAACAGCTATTCTCAGCAATACAGAGTTCCCAAACTATCCCGAAAGACTCATGATAAGAAATGCCATCTACTTCCAGAGAGGAAGAACCGAGTCTCAATCCAGACCAAAGCAAACCTTTTTCAATGTTCATTTTCTTAATACTTTTCTATTTGAGTTTTCTTCCACAAAAGGATTAAGATGGAAAAATGTTTTACATGATTGCACGTATAAAATCTATACATAATTGCTTACCCTCTAGAGGGGGAGGGTGGGAATTTGAGACATTCGAAAAATTTGGAAACTTTTTACATGAAACATGAAAATAAGATAAAATTTAATACCTTTAAAAAAGGGGGGGGGGAATCTCACATGAGACACTTCCTGGCTGTGTGTGACTCTGGGCAAGTCACTCAACCTCTGCCTCAGTTTCTTCATCTGTAAAAGGAAAATAATAGCTGTGAGGATCAAACAAGGTCATACTTGATACATGTTTTTATCAGTCTTAAAGCACTGTATAAATGCTGGTTATTAGTAATGATGATATTGTTATTGTTGTTATAGTTGGACAAAGTGGAATGAGTTGCCTCTGTGACATTAAGAGTGAAGAGACACTCAGGAAAAGTCTTAGAAGAGGTGGTACCTGGGACTTGAAGGGAGGTTCTAATAGACTTTCAGTACTTTCTTCTTTTGAGGCACTCTGCATGGAATCTTTTGTTTCACAGTCCTGTGTGTATCCCAAATAACTAACTGCATGAGAAAAGGAGAAGAACTTGAACCCTGTCACCTACCACTTGGGTGATCTTGAGAAAGTCGCCTAACATCTCCCAGCCTCAGTTTCCCCATTTACAAAAAAGGGACTTGAGCTGGGGGTCCCCTCTGGGATTCTACAATCCATCTTGGGCACAGTGAACAGCCTGGCCAAAAACTCAGAGGTGGGAAAGTGTAGGGACTGCTCAGGAAGGGAAGTGACTGCCTTATGGGATGCCGGAAGAACGGTGTGGCACAAACAAGATGGTGGCTCGGTCCCTTGACTTTCCAGCTTGCTTTGTGGGTGCTTGGCATGACGGGCAGCCCCAGGACTCTGGGATCCTTTCGCCTAGTTCCCGAGAAGGTGGAAGAAAGTTCCCTTTCCTGGGCAGAGGGATTGCCTGCCACCACCGGAGATCTTTCTACTTGTCCACAGACTGGCCCGCGTGGCTCTGGGTCCCACGTGCACGGACTCCCCTCGGGGTCCTCGTTGGCCGGAGCTCTCTGGGGTCCCCGGGTCCTCGGAGGCATCGCCTCTTCGGTTCTCTCCCTCTTCCGAGTCGGGGCTCTCCCGCCAGGTGCCCTCTGGCTTGGCAGCGGCTAGCACAATGGCCAGCCCACAGCGGGTGCCCAATAACTGCTGGCAGGCGGCCTGGAAGCAGCGACGTCCACGCCCGCGTTCTCGGGGCTGTGAAGAGCTCCCGGTGATTTTTCTGGCTTCCTTGGCTGATGGAAAGTGAGTCAAGCGTCCCCACATGCACGCACGCGCCGCCGCCCCCTGCGCTGCCGCGGCTGCTGCTCTGGGTGACAGGAGCTGAAGTGAGTAGTGCGGGGGCTCGCGTGGGTGTTCCTCCGGGGGCCGCTTTCTGAACTGAGCAGAGTCAGCGCTCCGTGCTCCGATTTAGAAGGAGGAAAAGCCACCGAGGACCCAATGAGGGGCGAGGAGGAGGAGGACGAGGACGAGGAAGCTGTCAGCTGCATCCCACAGTAGTAGAGGGAATAGACTGACCTCTGTGACATCAGAACCTCCTACCCACTTGGGGTTATTTTAATTCTCGTGTTTTTGTTCCTTTAACATGCACTGGTGGCAGAGAGGGGGGGGGACCCTCAAAGTTCAACGGCCTCGGCCTTGCGGCTATTCGGTGATGGGCCCAGGTATAGACCGAGTCTGCCTGCCCTGGTGTTGGTGAGGTCCTTCAAGGCCCTCGGAGCCAGTCGGTCACATAATATTAACATCGAGTCCCCCGCCACAGCGGCTAAGGGCCGACTCCCAAGAGCCTCCCTCTACGACATCCCTGACAAGGAGTCCTCCAGCCCCTGCGTGAAGATCTCTGGCCACCTCCTCGGGCGACAGCCCAGCCTCTGACCATTAGCGAGTTCTCCCTGACGTCCAGCCTCCTCCTGGCTTCCAAGGCTCAGCCCACCTCCTCGGCTCAGTCCTTCGAGGGCTTGGAGGCGACTCTCCCGTCCCTCACCCTCCAGCCTTCTCTTGTCTAAAGCAAAGGTTCCGAGTTCCTTTGGTCCTCCCAGAGCAGGACTTGAGAGTCTTCCCCACCCGAGTTACCCTCCATTCCGGGGCTGCAGACTCCAAATCCTCATCTGTGAAAGGGAGTGGCGGCCCCCATCCACAGGGATGTGGCAAGGGTCCGATGGGATGCAGGAGGCAAAGACCTGGGCAAGAAGCTCCCTCCGCCATGTGGAGGTGAGTCGCCAGCATGATGCTTCCTGCCTAGGCATGCCAGGCTAGAGAGGAGCCGCCCCAGCAGCCCTGGAAGGAAAGGGGGCTGAGTCTCCCCGGGAAGTGTGTGCCCTGGTCAGGCCTGGTCTCTACGAGAGGGCCGACCAGTCGTGTTCACTTGGTGTATCCACTCGGCTCCCGGAGAGCCCCACATTTCAGGGGAAGCTATTTTAGCTCTACTCTTCTTACTCTGCTGGCACTAAACGCCTTTACTTTAAACAAACTGCAGGCAAGGAAACACATCAGAAGGAATTCCTGAGTTCTGGATTTTCTGAGTATTTTTCTGAGGGATCCATAGAAATGCTTTGAACCAGGGGAGCCTGGCTTGGGGCCCTGAGTGCAAACAGAAGCTAGCATTCTAGGTGTGAAAATAGCATCACCCGACCAGGAACATCCTCTTCAGTCTGGGCTGGATAGAACAAAAATGGTGAGCAGCCGATAAAAACACCCAGTCAGCCCCCCTGCTGCCTCTGCCCTTGTTGACATCCCCTTCTGTCTCCTTTGAGCTCGAATAAGGGGTTCCTGCTTGGTCCTCTTGCCTTAAATTTCTCCTACCTCCAATCCATTGTCCCCACAGCTACCAAAAGGCTCGCCCTAAATCAATCTGCCAGACGTTGCCACTCCATGCTTGTGGAAACATGGTTAGACCGAGAGAGGAATCCTGCCTTTTATTGAATCCTGCCTCTGCTGCTTCCTGCCTAGGAGTTCTCCGACCAGTCCCCAACTCTCCCTGAACCTCACTTCCTTCCCTGGAAATGATCCTTCTCCACAGAGGACAAAATGTGAAATCGATGGAGCATTGGCTAGTGTAAGGAATCTCCTCATACTTGTTGGTCAAATTCTCTGAAATAGGATGATTGGAGAACACCTCACTTCCTTTGATAAGCTTAAGTCATGTGGTTCCAGTGAATTACATTTTAGGAAATTAAATGTGCTTGAATAGGGGATTGTAGTCATGGTGGAGAAATCAAAGAAGTACTATGGAAATGGAGAAGGATGAACTTGGTAGGCATCACTTTTCATTTCCTACCTCCATGACTTTGTATAACTGTGCCCTATTGCCAACCATGATTGACTTCCTGTCTGAGCAAATAATAATAATTGCTGTTATTCTGTCTCTGAGATTTGCTTGTTTTCTGGTGACTTGCCTAAATTAAGAAAACCTGACTTAAATGAGGGATTGCAGATTTGATTCCCATTGAATTGGGGCTTTATTATAGAAGGTTTTAGAAGAGCAGAAGGGGACTGTCATGAGTAAAGTATCAGACCTGGCACCAGGAAGATATTTGTAAATCTCAGGGACTCCCTAGGACTTCTCTTAGAAGTTGTAGATGGGTTGGGAGCCCTGTCAATTGAGTTTTCAGTACTATGTACAGTACAATTCTCTGTATTGTGGAAACTATAGATTCTTTGGATTTGGATTTAGAAAGATCTGGGTTCAAATTCTGTCTCAGAAACTACCAGCTATGTGAAAATTGTTAAATCAGTTTAATTTCCTGGACTTCAATTTATTCATCTGTAAAATGAGGAAATTAGACTCAATGATCCCTTTTAGTTCTTTAACTCTAAATCTATGCCTATTCTTGTCAAAAGCATTATGAGTCTGGCTATGAAGATATTAGGCTTTGGAGTTATTGACAAAACTAGAGTATGTTATTCCCTGCCTGATTTCATTGTTAATTTTCCAACTTTAAAAAGAATGAGAGAATTTTAATCCTAAAAGGAAGGGCAGGCAAGTCAGGTTAAGTCAAGTAAACAAACATCCATTAAGCACCTACTATGTGCTAGCCACTGTGGTCAGTGCTAGAAATATAAAGAAAAGCAAAAGACAGTACATAACCTCAAGAAACTCACAGTTGAATGGTGAGAAAACATATCATCAAAAATGTCAAAAAAAGGTATCTGGGTTAGTACAAAGTAGATTGAGCTGGTGATAGTCATTTGGACTTAGCTTCAAATCGTGGCTCCCCTACTTGCTAGCTGTGTGGTTCTGGGCAGGGCATGGAGAACCTCTTAGACCTTTGGCTACATCCTTTGTAAGAGTTTATGCTTCTTTTGATCCAGTCATACCACTGCTGGGTTTGTACCCCAAAGAGACAATTAGGAAAAATACTTGTACAAAAATATTCATAGCCATGCTCTTTGTGGTGGCAAAAAAACTGGAAAATGAAGGAATGCCCTTTGATTGGGGAATGGCTGAACAAACTGTGCTATCTGTTGGAGATGGAATACTACTGTGCTAAGAGGAATAATGAACTGGAGGAATTCCATGTGAAATGGAAAGACCTCCAGGAATTGATGCAGAGTGAAAGGAGCAGAACCAGGACAACATTGTACTCAGAGACAGATACATTGTAGCACAATCGAATGTAACTGACTTTGCTACTAGCAGCAATGCAATGACCCAGGACAATCCTGAGGCACTTATGAGAAAGAAGCTATCCACATCCAGAGGAAGAACTGTGGGAGCAGAAACGCAGAAGAAAACTAACTGCTTGATCACATGGGACGATGGGGATATAATTGGGGATGCAGACTCTAAGCGATTATCCTAATGCAAATATCAATACTATGGAAATAGGTCTTGATCAATGACTCATGTAAAACCCAGTGGAACTATGTGATTGCTATGGGAGGGGGTGGGAGGAGGGGAGGGGAAGAACATGAATCGTGTAACCATGGAAAAATATTCTAAATTAGTCAATTAAATAAAAATTTTAAAATAAAAAAAAGAGTTTTGGCTTCAATAGCCACTGAAGTCTTCCTTCTCTCAATGAATAAATTCCCTATGAATCTCCTCCCCCCCCCCCACACACACACACTTTCCCCTTTGGGATGTTGATCGACACTTGTCTTCCCTATCATTCTGGATGAATTTGTGGATATTGGTCCCTGACTATGAACACATCCCACATCCAACAGCCGTTCCCAAGCTCTGGGCTCATGGAAGTCCATCGACAGAGCCTGTGAGACTGAGGATGCAAACATTCCTAGATGGACTGGGCAGTGCACCTTTTGGGTTAGCCTGAAACCTTGGGGTTGGAGTGCTTTGAGAATCAAGAATGCAGAGTGGAAAGTCTAGTTTTCCTGGCGTTTCTTCCTATCTTTCCTGATAGGCACATCGATCACACAGCTGTTCCCTCTGGAGATTTGACAAGGGGCCAGGTGAATTTGATAGCCAGAGCATGGAGCCCGGAAGGAACTTGGGATCTGCCTCGGCAGAGTTGCCAAGACCACAATTTCAGCAAAACCCAGTGACCTCTCCCATCTCCATGTATGTCCAGTGACCCAACCCATCTGAAAGCAGAGCAAGAGAAGGGAAGCCTTCATCTGTCTCCAGTCATCACTTCAGGGCTTGCTTGGGCATATTGTGATAACTATTTCCCTTCTTCCCTTCCCAGTGAACCCTATTGGAACCAAGAGCCCAGAGGTAAGCAAAAATCTTTGGGCCTGAGCCCTGGCACTTAATAATGAGCTGCTCCTACCAAGAGCAAGCTGAAGGAAACAATTACAGAGGGTGTTGAAAAGGACCCAAGCTTTTAAAGGTCAGGCAGAGTGTTCTTCTCTGTGCCTTTTTCTTGACCCCCTTCTCTACTGCAGGGGAGCAGCACCTACCTACAGGATTGTAGAATCCTGGCATAGGAGAGTTGGAAGGGATCTCAAGGGCCACCTATGCCACTTCCTTAGCTGGAAAACAATCCCCACAGCATAAGGCATCTACCCTCTACTTGGACTCCAATGAAGGGGAGCCCCACCCCATCTTGGGGCAGTTCCTCATAGCTGAGGAGAGCTCTTGTTGCTCCAAAGTGTTCTGATTGGCTTTTCCCTGACCTCAATCCTACTTTTACCTTTCTTGTTGCTTCCCTGCCTGGATCTGCAACTCTGGGGTCAACCAAACTAGTCTGATCCCTCCTCCTCTACAGAATAGCTTTTCAGCCACTGAAGGCAGCTCTCAGGGCCAATCCTCTACCTCTTCTCTTCTCTTCTCTTCTCTTCTCTTCTCTTCTCTTCTCTTCTCTTCTCTTCTCTTCTTTCCTGTCAATCTACATGCTACCTCCAACCAATCCATGATCACAGGACATGGATGGCCTCAAGGGGCTGCCCATCGTGGGTGCCGCCTTCTCTCTGCCTTATCGATGTCATCCCTACAATGAATTCCCCAGGGCGGAGGATATGGGGACTGTCTCCTGCCTTGTTGTGAATGAATACAGCCTAAGTTCACATGAAAACTCGTAGGTGGTCATGGCATGCTGCTCTCTCACCATCTGCTGGAGGTTTACTACCACACCAGCATCCCTTCCTGGCTAAGAGCAGCTTCACCTTGCCTTCACCTTGCCTCCTCTTCTTGCATTTATGAAGTTGGCCTTTTAGAAGAGTAAGACTTTTCCTTTGTCCCTATTGAATTCCATCCAAGGAGCCTTAGTCCTGTGCTTTATGCCACCCAGACCCCTTTGGATATAGCCACTGCCTCCTGCTCGATTAGGCATTATTCCTTCCAGCTTCCTGAGGTCTACACCCTTAATCCTAGAAAAGGGGAATGGATGGACAGCAAGGTCTCATGAATGGTCTGGCTTTGGCTACTGCCTGAGCAGGTACTAGTCATGGGGCTTTGGGCCAATTCCCAAGCCTCAGTTTCTTTCTCTTGAAAAAAGGCACAATGATATCTTTCAAGAGTACTTCACTCAGACACTTCCAGCTGTGTGACCCTGGGCAAGTCACTTAACCCCCATTGCCTAGACCTTGCCACTCTTCCATCTTAGAACCAATTGGTTCTAGAGCAGAAGGTAAGGGTTTAAAAAAAGAGTACTTCATAAGGTGGTTGCAAATATTGAATGTAAAGCCTAAAGAGCTGAGCTCCACAAACCTAAAAATCTTCTAAAAATAGGATTACAGTGATTTAGGTGAACTTGGGACGAGTGTGGGCTAAAGCTGTTAAATCTCACTCTCCCCAGATGGTGTCATCACCATCCCTGGCATCCATGCCAATCCTACCTTCTTTTCCTTCTCTGCCCAGAGCACATTTTTTCCTCTTGCTCCCATGATCTAGCTTCCCTTGCTCTTCTCATTTCCTCCTCGACATCCTTATTCTCAACATCCCCTTAGGTGCTGGGGACTCTCTTCATTTGTGTGCCATTATCAACAATCTCTAATTGAGTGTAGGTGGTATTCTGCCAGGGGCTGGGAATCCAGAGGGGTGTGCCATGCCACCCCTCCTCAAGGAGTTTCTAGTACAGTTCTATGCCATTCAATTTAACTCAAAAAGAAAACTTTTCTTTAGGGTCCAATCCATGCAAAGCATTCTCGATTGGAGGGTGACAAAGAGGCAAATGGAAACTAGTCACCATCCTCAGGAACTTCACTGCTTAGAAAGAGGTTATGATCCCGCAAGAATGGCAACAAGCAACATCAGTTATTTGTAGAACATGTTCACGTTTGACAAACACATTGCAAATGCTCTCACGTTTGAATCTCGCAGCAGCAACTCTGTGAAGGCAGGTGCCCTGGATCTTACTGTGAGGAAACCATGATTTGGACAGGTTAGGAAGAGAAAGATTGGAGAGAGGGATCCCCCTCTACCTGGGAGATGCCCAGAGGTGACTCAGAGAGGTGACTCAGAGAGATGGGACGTGATGTGGGAAGATAGGATAGGTGGACGTATGATCCTCATTTCAGGAGTGCCTCTAGCCACTAAGGCATCTGGAGTTCTCCTGGTTATTACTCCCACTCAGGTGGAATGTGAGCACCTCATTATCTTACACTCTCCCAAGGGGACTGGAATCATCGCATCCCTTTAAAGAACTCGGGGTCACAAAGCTTCAAAACCAAAAGGATTTTATCTCTACAGTAAAAGGTACCAAAAGGGTTCGTACTTAAATTCAGGGATGTCCATAGACCTTCTTCTCTCTCTCTCAGGACTTCCATGTACAATGCTGGCTGAAATCCAAACAGACTGAAAGCTCCATCTTGGTACTCTCCATTGCTCTCTCCCAACAATCCCCTTCTTTCTGGTCCCCGGCTCTCCATCTGCGTCCTGTTTCTCTCCAGAACCTCCCCTCCCAGGTTCTGGCCCACTGTGGAGGGCTCACTGGCTGGCATTTCCCTTGATGACTCCTCAGTGACAGTCACTCCTTCACTAGCTGCTTCTCATTTTGCCTCTCTTGAAATTTGCCCCCTGAAAATGACCCCCTATTACCTTTGCCAAGGAGTCTTAACCAGGCATCGGTATACTCATTTCATTTTTTAACATTGACAATGTTTTCAATAGAATTGATTTTCTTGGTGATTTTATCCATTTTATGGATATGATTCTAGGCAGGCAGCTGGAGGGCTCAGTGGATGGAGAGCCAGGCCCAGAGATGGGAGATCCTTGGTTCTAATCTGGCCTCAGACACTTCCTAGCTGGGTGACCCTGGGCAAGTCACTTCATCCCCTTGCCTAGCCCTTACCACTTTTCTGCCTTGGAACCAATACACAGTAGTGATTCTAAGATGGAAGGTGAGGGGTTAAAAAAAAAAAAAAAAGATTTGATTCTGGAGAGATACTTTATAGGTTTCTCAAGAATGCCATAGGGCTCCACAACCCAAATGAGTGAAGAAATCTTGCTATAGGCAATGAAGAGTCATTGTAGACTTTTGAACTGGGGAGTGCCATGGACTAAACCAGTGATGGGCAAACTACAGCCTGCGGGCCAGATGGGGCCCCCCTGAAATGTTCTATCCAGCCACTGGACATTATTCCTAATCTGACGAATACAAGGAATAGGATACAATACAATGAAACTTCGAAAGAGTTGCCTTAGAAACAGACTGACAGAGGAGCATTTCCTTTCCTTTGGCCCCCTCTTTAAAAAGTTTGCCCATCACTGCACTAAACTATATTTTCCAGGAAAGAATTTTCTGTCCTCTCTGGACAGGATGGATTCGAGTAAGGAGGGAATAGAGCCAGGCAGGCAGTTTAGATGCTGTTGCAATAGTCTGTTTTGCCTAAAGTTTTATGGATATTAAATAGCATCATGGAAGACAGCATTTCCTTGTGTGTTGGTTTCCGATTCTTGTTGTGTCTCCCCCAGAAGGTCTCATGGGTAGTGGGCTGCTTTATCTTATCCCATGAGGCCTGCCTCCCCTGCATCGCACTCGGCAAACAATGAGCCTTCCATAAATCATATGCTATTTTTATTGGAATTATCCTGTTCTCTTTCCAACTTCTCTGAAGTTATTTTAGTTATATCGAGAAGACCCTGAAGCTACTAACACAACGTGGGGCATCGTGTTAGACTCGATCGTGTTATGTCTGATACATTTCCTGTTATTGATGGATTTACAAAATCTCTCGTGCTTTTCTTCTCTTCCCTCTGCCTCCCATCCCCCTCCCCTGAAAGTAGCCCCTCATCGACCTGCTCTCCCAGCTGAGCGCAGTGAGTCAAACTTAACAAAGGCAAGCCGAGACACAATTTTCTCCAGGGCAAGATAACAACTTATTAACAGTCGTGTGTAAACTGTTAGCAAAATGGGTCCCAATGGTCCTCTCAGCCGGAGGGTCAGGGGCCTGAGCATGATCAATGCTTTAGGGAGGCTAGCAATGACCAATAAATTGGGCCGATGGCCCCTCTCAATGACCAACGTCCCCTAGTGAGGGCCAACTGGGTCATTGAAACCTAGGCGTATCTTCCTCTTATTGGCCCAACCGTACACTTTTTGGACCTCCCCTGGCAAAGGTAAGACAATCCTGATTGGCACCCATTTTAATCAGGACATGATTTCTGATTATTTCAGTCCTCCAGTGATAGGGTTAATCTGGACCTGGGGTAAGTGCATTGGCCTTTGGATATGGGTCATCATCCCTTTTTCTGGCAATGAAGGACCGTTCATTGCTTTAGGGGACCCAGGTGCCTCTGGCAGTCTTGGCTAGAAAAATACAACCATCCCAATCATGTACTCCCTCGCCCCCCAAGACCCTTTGGTCTCTCCCTTGGAAGCCAAATCTCCCCAGTCCATAGATTTAGAGCAGGGAGGACCATAATGGGTCATTGAGTCCAAACTTGGAATTATACATATTAGGAAACAGAGTGTAGTGACTTGTCCAAGGTTATGAGGCTACAGAGAGCTGAGATTCTAACCCAGGATTTTTGATCCCAGCTTCCTCAACTTCCTTAGTGTGCCAGCTTGGACTCTCTTCTCTTCTCTAGAATAGTCCTCCTGGTGATCTTATCACTTCCCTTGGATTCAACGATCATTTCTATGAAGGTGGTTTCTTTATTATAATTTATTTATCAAACCCTAATCTCTCCTGAAATCTAGACTCACATTTCCAATTGCCTAATTGTTATCCCAAATGGGATGTCCCATAGATATCTTAAATTCCACGTGTTGGGTCCAAAATTGTATTCATTATCTTTTTCCCAAAATGTTTTCCTCTTCCTAAGTTTTAAGTTACTTTCAAGGGTAACACCAGCCTCCCTCTACTCATGTTCTGCATGTCATCCTTAGTTCCTCTCTTTCAACCCCAATATTGAATCATTTGTCAAGTCCTGTTGATTTTCTCTTCATATCTTCCATATATACCCTCTTATCTCTTTTGCACCCTGGCTCAGAACCTCATCATCTCATACCTGAATTATCATAATAGTCTGCTGCTTGGTCTCCTTGACTCAAGTCTTTCCCCACTCAAATCCATCTTCTGTCCAACTCTTAAAAATGGATCTTCCAGGGCAGCTGGGTAGCTCAGTGGATTGAGTCAGGCCTAGAGACAGGAGGTCCTGGGTTCAAATCAGGCCTCAGACACTTCCCAGCTGTGTGACCCTGGGCAAGTCGCTTGACCCCTATTGCCCACCCTTACCACTCTTCCACCTATGAGACAATACACCGCAGTTAAGGGTCTAAAAAAAAAAATGGATTTTCCTCAAAGACACGTGTAAAACCCAGTGGAATTGCTCATTGGCTATGGGAGGGGGATGGGAGGAGGGGAGGGAAAGAATATGAATCATGTAACCATGCAAAATATTCAAAATTAATTAATTAAATAAAAGATTTAAAATTTTTAAAAAAATGGATCTTCCTAAAGCAGAGGTCTAAGGTATGTGACCTCAGTCAATACATTTCTATGACTCCCTATTGCCTCTGGGATGAAATATATAATTCCCCTGCTTGCTTTTAATATCTTTCACAAGCTGGGTCCTATGTCCAACTGACCCTGCGTGTTGCCCGTTTGTGCATAGTTGTTTCCATAGGAGTGCCCCCTGCATGAGAAGGTGAACTCCTTTGAGAGAAGGGGATGTTTTTACTCTTCCTAATAACCCCATTTCTTAGGATGGCGCTTTATAAATGCCTCTTGACTTACCCTCCTTTTTTGTTAAATGTCAAACTAGAAGTTCAAGTCCTGGGCAAGGCAGTCAGTGGGTCCCTTCTTAAGACGTCTGAAAGGAAAGAGGATGCATCTACCCTAAATCTGAGCTATGGCCTTGGAAATCAGTCCATATGAGATGTTTAATTTGGCCCCTTCCTTTCCACTGGGCCTGAACGGAAGCGTTTCCACTATAAATCTGCTGTCCACGGCGAGCACCCTGTGGGGCGCCTTGGGTCCGGCACAGAGAGGACGGGTCGGGGAACACTCGGAACCTGGCTGGCGAAGCCCTTCTCTGAATGGGCCCTTGTTTCTGAGTTTCTCACAGGGCCCCTGTCTCTGACAAATGCTCTTCTGAGCCCGGTTCCCAGCTGACCCGGGTCCCTGCCAATGCAAAGGCTCCTTGCTGATGAAGTGTGTGCAGCCCTTGGAGAGGGTCCAGGACTGCAGCCCATCAGGGCTCTCCCCTCCCGAGGGATCGGCCATTCTAGCTTTGACGGTCGTCTCCCCCAGAAGCCTTAAACACTTCCCCTTTGCTCAGTGTATACATAGGCTTTCTGTACGGATAACACAGAAGCTGGATTCGGTTCAAGAGTACTTCATGTGGAGGCCTCTACTTAGATTATTTTTTGAGGGAAAACCATTTTTGCAGATTAATCACATGGAGACAGTCATGGAGCCCCGTTTGGACACAGAGGCCTCGCTTAGCTGGAGGCTGTGCCCAGATGGAGAAAATATCTTTGGAAATGTTGCAGGGGATGGAAGTCGACATTGTCTCTAAATTCAATATGTGAAAAATAAATAAATATGTCGGCAAATAAATACTAAATTAGCAACTGCATCTTACATGTAAGCTTCATGACAGACATGGAAAACCCCCAAAGTAAAGTCACTGGTGATTCGGGATCATTAGATTCTGAGTGAGAGACTCCGATGAGGGCTTTGCAAGACGTCGTGCCTGAACCTAGCGACGGAACCATGGGCTTGTCCTGAATTTCCAAGGGACGTACTACGCTATGGCTCCGAGACTTTGTTTTAGAGAAGGGGGACACACGATTTCTTACTAGGTGAGCTTTTCCCCCTTAAGAAAAGAAAGAAAGACAAACTCTTGCTCATGTCAGAAAACCCACAGATGTTCAACCTTCCATTTACTGAAACTGAAGGAAGGAAGCCTTTCCCAGAGGACCTTTTCATTGTGAAAGAGGACCAGTTATTTTGGAAATGGACAGATAAGATCTTCATACCCCAAGTAGTCATCATTCATGATGAAATTGCAACTATTTCCTGCCTCCCCCTTAAAAAAAGTGAACCTTTCTTCCTTTGAACAAAGAAAAACAGCAGAAACATTGACAAAGGAAGAGAAGGTAGGTGCCACTCTGCTATAGTAGGCCCTCACCTCTCTGAGGAGAGGAAGGCAACATGCTTTATTTTCTTTGGAATCATTCCTGGATTTTTCAATTATACAGAGTCCAACTTCTTTTTAGAGTATTAAGAAAATAACCACCTTTATTAGCAGGACTTTGCTACCACAGAATTTCTCCCTCCATCTTTAGGGTGGGAGGAGATAGTTCAAGAAAGTTTATTTCCATCTGATAGATGAAGATACACGTAGACGATGTAAAAGCCTGACCTTAGACATGTTGCCTTTAATTAATTCAGCATCTATTTGCTGAATTCCTATTATGGCTGAAAGCTAGAGATCCCAAGAGGAACATGGAGGGCACCGTCTAACAGTCACTGAAGGCTGGTGTTCCCTTTGTGCATGCCTTTCTTTCCAGTCACTTTTCTTAATTAATTTACAAGATTCTTGGAGGTATTTAGAGGCACACACCCAAGGCGAAGGCTGATGTGAGTCCCTGGTGCAGGAGGCAAAGCGTTGTGGAGGAAAGAACCTGAATTTGGAGGCTGGAAGCCCAGCTCCTAATCCCAGCTGTGACCCTGACTCCCTCCGTGACTCGATTGAGTCCCTTTACCATTCTAGAGCGCAGCTGGTTCATCTTTCAAGTAAGAGAATGGAGCTTTGTGAGCTTTATGTTTCTCCAGGTCAGATGTCTAGGATTCTCTAACCTCTGTTATTCCAGTGCTCTAGGATGTGAAGAGGGGTCCCCATTGGCTGTGCGACAGCCTGATTTCACCATGGTGGTCAGTGGGGAGGGTGAAGGGAACCTAGGCTAAGGCTGGCTCAAGGTAAGAGGGGATCCCTCTGTATTTTCCTGTAGAAGGCCATTGGGCCCTTTTGTTTGGCCTTTTCTTGTACTTAGAAGCTACCTCATGAGTCTAAAAGGAAACAGGGGGCTGCTGCATTGATTATCCTACAAGGGAGCGTCATAACCAAATTGCCTACCAGTCAGTCAATAAACATTCATCGAGTGCCTATGAAGTGCCAGGCATTATGCTAAATACTAGAGCTACAAAGAAAGGCAAAAGGCTGTCCCTGCCTTTGAGGAGCCCACGATCCATTGGGGGAGTCAACACGTAAAGGACAAGGCAAAAATAGAGGTGGGATACATGGGAAATAATCACAGACACTTGAGGAAAGATACTAGAATTAATAGGGATTAGGAAGACTTGCTGTCGTTGGGATTTTACTTGGAACTTGAAGGAAACCAGAAAAGCCAGGAGGTAGAGATGAGGAGGAGCCTTCCAGGCATGGGAGACGAGAGAAAATCCCCAGAGCTGAGGGATGGAGTGCCTCCTCCATGATCAAAGAGGCCAGATTCCTGGATTACAGAGTAGAGGGAAGGGATAGGAGGCATAAAAAGACTGGGACAAGGAGGAAATGTTATGAAGTGCTTTGAAGGCCAAATAAAAGGTTTCATATTTGGTTCTGGAAGTGATAGGGAGCCACGCAGAGAACTGCACAGAGGCAATAATCTGAGCCTGGGATCGGGAAGAACCGAGTTCAAATCTAGTCTCAGATACTGCGCAGTTTATGACCCTAGGTGAGTCATTTAACCTCTGCTTGCCTCACTTTCCTCAACTGTAAAATGGGGACGATAATAATAGCATGCACCTCAAAAGATTGTTTTGAGGATCAAAAGAGATAAAAGCTGTAAAGCATTTAGCACAGTGCCTGGCACATAGTAGGTTCTATATAAATGCTTATTTCCTTCCCATACTGCCTCCACCCCAAGTATAGTAGAGTGAAGAGACGACAAATCATGGTGAGGACAAAAAGAAAAGAAGGCATAAGACATAAGGAGAGATGGAATGAGAGGAAGCTGTCATCAGACAAAGGACTTTTTTTTTTCTTTAACCCTTCACTTCTGTGTATTGGCTCCTTGGTGGAAGAGTGGTAAGGGTGGGCCATGGGGGTCAAGGGACTTGCCCAGGGAAGTGTCTGAGGCCGGATTTGAACCCAGGACCTCCCGTCTCTAGGCCTGACTCTCAATCCACTGAGCTGCCCCCAAAGACAAAGGACTTTTAAAGTGAATAGTTATGGGAGTAGAATATTTGTGGGGGATGACGAGGTCGAGGTTGAAAGACCTGGTAGGTGTGGTGTCTGCTGAAGTCCCCAGTAAGAGATGAGCCGGTATGGAGATGACTACCATGAAGCAAGGACCGGACTCAGGGAGAGGAGAGAGAATGTCCTGGACATCCACAATATTAGCCACCAGAATAGGGATTCAGGAATAAATCTGAATATAATGAATCTCAACCAATGAGAAGTTGCTGAGTGATGGATAGCCCTGGAAGAAGAATCTGGAAACGGTGTCGAGGAGGAGAACAGCCTCCCTCTCCTCGCGAGAGTCAGAAGACAAAAAGGACGGGAGGGGAAACAAGTGTTACATGAGGGGAAGTCGAGACTTCTAGCCCAAGAGCGGCAGAGGGCATGGAGGAATCTGTGGGCAGATGAGGGCTGAAACCCCACAAATGTGAGCTTGGAGCTTCAGTAGCGTAATAAAGCTGCAAGGAGGGCTGGGCTGGACAGTGGGGCAGTCAGAATCCTGAGCATTGGCAGAGTTTGAGGAGAGGAGACAACGGTATTCACTGGGGAATTAGTCCAAGTGTTGCAAAGTGACTAAAATAGCCCGGCTCTGACTCAGGGATTCCGTGACTGCCTGGGTGTAGACCCCGAGGAAGCCATTGAGAAGAAGAAAGTTCCCATAGACTCAGAATGCTCATAGCAGCACTTTTTGTGACTCAAGTCACGAGTCAAGAATTGGAAGTGGCCATAAAGTCTCACATCCCTCGATGGCAGATATTTTGAGCCCAGGGACCTACCAAAGGCCTCAGCATTGCCAGACGTCCCTCAAAAAACAGCCCAACACTTATTGATGTGGGTTATAGCTGGCGATATGTTAGAAGTTACCGTGTTGGATTTTGAAATATTTTAGGAATAATTATGAGAAGACTATCGATCCCATCATCCCTTTAAAGGGGTACAGCATCCCCCGAGGGTGCCCAGACCACATTTGGCAAACTACTGACCTGGTCTAAAGCACTTATTTTGCAGATGAAGAAACTGGGTCTAAGGTAAATTACCCAAAACCCAGAGCTCTAAGCATCAGCTGCAGGGTTGGAACCCAGATTCTTGACTCCAGAGCCGGTGTTGTTTCCAATATGCCTTTCTATCAGCACAAAGCTGTCTTTCACTCAGAAACAGGGAGCTAAAACAGTCTTTTAAGTGACTACGTACAGCACACCAATTCTCTTTTCAGTTTCTCCTGGATATTTTGAATCCTTTTCCAATGGGACTCTTTGCTAGTCCTAAAAATGTGTTATAAATGTTTTGCCTTCTTTTCAGTCTGATGTAGTCCAAAGAACACTGGACTTTCATTCAGAAGGACTTGGGTTTGAATTCCACTCTGACGTTTAGCTGGGTAACACTGGGAAAACTACTTTATCTCTCTGAGCCTCAATTTCCCAATCTGTAAAAAAAGAATCATAATTGCACCTATTGCAGAAAGTTGATGTGAGACTGAAAGGACACAATGCATACTAAGCTCTCTGCACATATTGGCACTCATGGATATAAAGGCATGGAAGCCATGGGCTTTCCTGAAGGGAGTAGCACATCTTACCTTCCTAGGACCTGCTCGTTCTCCCGCTGGCCTTCTGATGAAGAGAAGACCCATTCCTCCCATCTGAAACCTCAGGGAAATTTTCAGTAATTGGGGCAGATTTAGAGAAATTAGACCTTCCCCTTATTATTCTTGCAGCTGAGCCAATGTCAACGGGTTTATGAAATGGGCAATTTCCTGCTTCTCAGACACTTGTAGAGCAGCAGATTGTCTTGGTGTTGGCCAAGGGTGGCGTTTTCACTTCTTACAGGAACATGGAGGGAGGGCTTGGAGTCATTGCTTCTCTCTGCTTCCTGGAGCTTGGGGGAGCCAGCTGGCAGCCTGTCTTGCCATTAGCCCACACCTCACCCTTCTGGCCAGGGAAGCCTGGACCCCTGCCAACTGCAAAGGAGGTAGCTTGAATTTCCAAAGTCAGTTGGGGTGGCTTAGAGAGGGACCTAGAACATGAGGATCTGTTTCCAGCCTGTTACCCTGAGTCCTGACCAGGGAGTTTGGGATGTCCTCAAGGACCCTCTTAAGTGCCCAGCTACCATGGGGTCTTTGCCCCAAGGTTGCCCTTGTGTTGTCTTCCTCCTGTTCTTTGGCCAGAGCTGTCTCAGGAATCCCATCTTAGCTCCCCAGTTGAGGATGTGGGAAGCTGAAATGGAAGGACCTGTTAATTTTCTGAAAAAATAACAATCCCCCCTGCAAGTTTGGGTTCGGTATCCTCAGGGACCCTCCATGTTTGGACAAGAGCCTAGCTCTGGAACATAGGAAACGTTTCATTAAAACATGTGAAATTGAATTGAATTGCTAACAATTAGAGCTCTCCAAGGATGGAATGGCCTTCTTCAAGGGCTGCTTTGGAAAGCTCATAGCAGAGATTGGGGTTGGGGTGGTGTAATGGCTTGTGGGGGATATTTTAGAAGGAATTTATTTTTGGTATGGGTTGAACAAGATCACCATTGAGGACCCCTTCCATCTCTAACATGCAGCGATTTGGCACCTAAAGTTTCTGAGAAGTCTGTGGTCAGGCGATGGTCAGGGATGTCTGCCAGATTTTTCTGGTTCCTTCCTCCTACCATTGGACACCTATTTCCCTCTTACAATGTCCAGCTCTGGAGAAGTGGAAATCATATCTTCCAGGATAAAAAGTGGGAAGCATGGGGTGGGGAGGGAGGCAGGGAGTTATTCCACCAAGTCACTCATCAGGAGAGCAGTGGCACTGAAAATCAGAGCCAGAAGGGAACTGGGGCATGGAAATGAGACCCATGCCACATGTATTCAATGGGAATTCCTGGTGGTGATAGGAAGAAAGGGGGAGGGTCAGGAATTATAGCAAACTTCAATTTTTCAGTTCAATAAGCTAAGCTATTACTATGCGCAAGGACCTGTTCTAAGTACAAAGGATAGGGACTGTGGCCTCATCACCCCAATTCTTCTTGAGATTCCTGAGCTGCTGATCAGGTTGTCCATCTTTGTTCAAACTGAATACTCCTTAGAAAAAGTTAGAACTCGGAGTTCCTGGCTCTGGCCCTTGTGGTCAGACCACTAGAACTCACTGTCCTCTCTTTTTTAATAATATGGCATAATGGCTACTCATTAATTAGGGATGTGACCAGCTCTTAAATGGAAAGATGTGAAGCTTTTCTTTCCCATGTGTATATGTGGAAAATGTTCCACCTCTAATTGTCTTGGAAGAGTTTCTACAATTGGGTTCTTATTTGTTTCTACAACTAATCTATAGTTTTCCTTCTTCTCCTTCCTCCCCTTCCTTCCTTTCTTCCTCCCAACATTCTCTCTCCTTCCTTCTCCCCTCCCTCTTCTACTCTCTTTTTGCTTACTCTTTCTCTTTTTTCTCTTTCTTTTTTTCCTCTCCTGCTTTGTCTCTCTCTCTTGTTTCCCTCTGCCTCTTTCTCTTTTCTCTTTCTTCTTTAAAGGGACTAAGGTGAAATACAAAGGAAATAATCAATGAATTTCCTTCGGCTTTCCCAAAACTGATCTTCCCTTTGTTCTATAGAGATACAAGATTACAAGGAAGGGTAGGAAGGGCATATATCTCTTACATCTTTTTCCCACTGCCCTTTGCAATTCTACCAAAGTCTAAACTCCTCCATTTTTGGCTTCCAGATCCTCTCCAAGCATCCTGCATCCTATCCTAAGCTATCTGTAGCTATCTGTATACTGTTATATTGAATCTCTGGGAGCTTGAAGATCACTTTTGATTGACAAATAAGTCAGTTGGATGGAATGTTCCCAGGAAGTCATGCGAGAGGCAGGAGGAGGGCAGTTGAGAATCCTGAAGGGGTTCTGGGTCTTGGACCTGTGCTGAGGCTGGAGATGGGTGGATCCTGGTCTTGGAGTGAGAGGTAGAAACATCTCTCTGCAAACTCTTCCTGTACTTGAGATACTGTTCAACCTGTACCTGACCACCACCTTGGTGTCTCCTGCCTCTAGATATTAGAAGTTTCATCATCTAGATATGTAGGTTTCCCAGGGCCCGGGAGGGATCCGGGAAGTGGGCAGGAGACGAAGAAGAGGGTGGAAAGGATGGAAATAGCTCAACTGTAAGGCTGAAGATCTATTGAAGAAGAAGTCAAAGCTATCCCAGCAGTTTACCTACTCGGGTTTAGTTCTGGCCAGGCTGAACCAGAGGGAAGCTACATTGATTCTTCATCTGCTAGCAGTTGAGATTTCATGAGTAATCATTAGAATAGGGTCTCCTATACCACAGTCCTTTACCCACATCCTTCTTGTTTAATATAAAGTTTAAAGTACCTCCTAAAGCAGTTTCCAAGCTTGTTTGGGAAGGGAGAAATCGCAGTCAGAATACAAGGCGTTATCCTAGCTAAAGAGCCCAAATCAATATATCAATCAACCCCAGGTGGGTCCTGAAGGGATGAACCTCTTAGACCTGAAGGATCCTGCCTGGGCAACTGTTATAAGGGAGAGAAGGGTCAGCTTATTTCTCTCTGTACATCAATTTACCATCTCAAATAGATCAAGAGACCTCCCATAATTATAACAATACCACTGTCCTCTTCTCCATTTCCTGTCTTACCAAAATGACCTTGGCATACATACTTCATTCTCTTTCCCATCTGCAACATCGGCCTCTCTAGGATCACAATATTGCTACTTCACTTTTCTTTTAAAAAATTAATACCTTATCTTCCATCTTAGAATTAGTCCTGTGTATTGGCTCCAAGGAAAAAGAGAGGTAAGGGCTAGATCATGGGGGTTAAGTGACTTGCCCAGGGTCATACAGCTAGTTATTTTTGAACTCAGAACCTCCCTTCTCTGGGCGTGGTTCTCAGTCCCCTGAGCCATCCAGCTGCCCTCTAAGGGAACTCTTAAAATTCTGTCTGGCCCCTAGAGAACCTCATGACTCTCTTCCATTCTAATTTCACTGGGGAAGTCCCAGAAAGGTTCAACTCTTTGGAAAAGGCAACGGGGAAGAAGAAGAAAATATGGGGCTGGAATTTAGAGGACACAAGTCTGAGCTTGTTAGGCCATGTGCCCTTAGTCAAATCAGTGTAAATGCTAGTGTCTCTGAGCCCCAAATGTGATGATTTGGAAGTGAGAATGATGCCTGTCCTGCCTCCAGTCTGAGGTTAGTTGTGAGGATCAAATAATGTGGTAGATGTGAATGCATTTTGGGCTATAGGTCACTACACAAAAGGCATTATTGTTATTTGATTATTAGTCCATACTTTTGGTATAAATATTCTTCCCTTTTCTTCTTCAGTCCTCTGTTCCCCCTCATATTTTCCCAAGACAGTAAACAAGCATTTATTGAGCACTGACTGTGTGCCAGGCACTGTACTAAACAGGGGTATACAAAGAAAGGCAAAAATATAGCTGCGGTCCTTAAGGGGCTCCCACTCTAATGAGGAAAACAGCATGAACATATCTAGTAACACACAAGGCACATGCAGAGTAGATGGGAAGCGGAACCATGAAGCAAACCAGGGATTCTAAAGGACAGAGAGCAGGAGAGAGAATTTCCAGGAACGTGGGACAGGCGGCAAAATGAAACAGAGAGGAGAGATGGAGTGTAGTATATAGAAGTCACAGCAAGAAGGCCAGTGTCACTGGATGGCTGAGCATTAGAGAACTGGACAGGTAGGAAGGGATAGGGTTCAAAAGGCTTTAAAAGACAGCATAGAATTTTAGATCTGATTCTGGTCAGTGGTTCCCAGACTTTTTTGGCCTCCCGCCCCCTTTCGAGAAAAAATATTACTTAGCCCCCTGGAAATTAATTTTAAAAAAATTTTTATAGCAGGGGGCAGCTGGGTAGCTCAGTGGATTGAGAGTCAGGCCTAGAGACGGGAGGTCCTGGGTTCAAATCCGGCCTCAGACACTTCTCAGCTGTGTGACCCTGGGCAAGTCACTTGACCCCCATTGCCCACCCTTACCACTCTTCCACCTATGAGTCAATACACAGAAGTTAAGGGTTTAAAAAATTTTTTTAAAAATTAAAAATTTAAGCGCAATTAATAGGAAAGATCAATGCACCTGTGGCCATCACCGCTTCCCTGGATCGCTGCAGCACCCACCAGGGGGCGGTGGCGCCCACTTTGGGAATCACTGCTGGAGATGATGATGAGGTACTGGAGCTCATTCATTTCTTGACTCTCCTTAATGCATTATTGTCATGTTGTCTTCTCTCACTCTCTCTCTCTCTCTCTCCCTCACCTCTTTCTTTAATTCACTCTCTTTTCTTCTTCCCTCTTTCCCTCTCTTATTTATTCCTAATTATTTGCATATTGTCTTCCCCATTAAATAGTGAGCTCTTTGAGGTGAGTAAGCATTTTTTCCTTTTCCTTATATCACTAGTGTTTAGCATGGGATTTGGCAAACAGTAAGCACTTAATAAGTGCTTATTGACTTGCTCATAACCTTGACATATCAGGTAAGAAGGAAAGCATGGGGAGAATTGTGCTTTAGGAAGATTATTTTAGCAGATAATGAAGGATTTCTTGGAGTAGAGAGAGATTTAAGGCAGGGAGGCTAACAAAGATGGTGGCTAAGTGAGTGGAGAATAAAGGACATAGAAGAGGGATGTTGTGAAAGTGGGAATGATAAGGTTTGGCAACAGATGGAGATGTGGGATGAATGAGTGAGGAGCAGAGGATGATACTGAAGCTCTGAGTTTCAGTTATTTTCAATCACTGGATGATTGGAAGGATGGTGAAACTCTAGAGAGTAATAGGTAATTTGGGAAAAGAAAAGGGTTGCAGAGATGGGGGGACACAATCAATTCTGAGTCAGGCATGTTGATTTTGAGAAAAGCAGTTATTTGAGGTGGGACTACATCTCAGTCAAGAAAGCTAGATAAATGGACTAAGAATCATATACTTGGAGATGATATTTTAATCCATAGGCACTAATGTGTTCACGAAGTTAGAAAGTATAGACTAGAGGGCATTTTGATGGTTCAGTAGATTGAGAGCCAGACCTAGAGATGAGAGGGAGGTCCTGGATTCAAATTTGGCCTCAGATACTTCCTAGCTGTGTGACCTTGGGCATGTCACTTAACCCCATTGCCTAGGCTCTTACTGCTCTTCTACCTTGGAACCAATACACACTCTTGATAGAAAGGAAGGAAGGAAGGAAGGAAGGAAGGAAGGAAGGAAGGAAGGAAGGAAGGAAGGAAGGAAGGAAGGAA
>NC_058130.1:6823096-6859465 GCF_016433145.1 Gracilinanus agilis | reverse complement strand
CAGATCTCGCTCTCTGTCTCTCTCTCTCTCCCTACACATGCACACAAATATTTTCTATTTCTAGAGATGTTTCTACACACAGTGTATGTAGACGTGTATGTCTATACACATCTATATAATCAATAGATATAAAAATAAGACATCTATTTCTTTGCTGAATTGAATGGAATTTCCCAGACTGTAATGGATTTCCTTTCTCCATTGGCACAGAGGATTTTGTCCTTCCTCTTTTCAGGCCAGTCAACTCTGCTCCAAGGAGCCCCCAGAGAGCAGCAATCGCCTCCTCTCCCCGCCTCAAGAAGGAGCAGTCAGATGAGCTGGGGTCGGGCCGCCTGAGCAGGGAACAATTTCTCCTCAGTTGGAAGTATTTAGGGCGGTGCGTCTCCAGAAATGGCCTCCTGTAAATTTAGTTTCCAGAAGCTTAAATAACAGGAAGGCTTCATCGTGGGAAGTGTGTTCCAAGGGGGAGAATGCGTTTACCACGGGCAGAAAGAAACTTACCAAGAAAAAACAAAACAAAACAAGATGAGCTCCCTTCGCCCATGCTTTCACTCATGCTGTCAGCTTAGAAATGACTGGATAGTATTATTTCACGGGGAAAATAAGAAGCAAAAATGGCCCGACAACAAACCTGAGAGTCCAAGAGGCCTCCTTGGTCACTCGTGATTTCCAAGCTCTCTTGACATTAGATCAGTGTTCAAGAATCAGGCTTGCTCCTCTGGTGATTTTGCTTGAAGAATTCATTGGAAAACTGTTTGAGGCAACTCAGGAGAATTGAGCCTGGCCGGTGCTCTCCTCTGCGGTTGGCATGCCCAGAGAAAAAGTCCCGAGAACCATCAGTACAACGCATATTTCTCCCTTTCTGGGCTAAAGACAATTTAGTGCTTTAGAAATTACCTATTGGAACTCTCAGTTTCCCCAACATGCTTTATGCACAAAAAACCAACCACAGAGGTCTGGGTTTCCATTTTGAATTGTGCTTCAGTTCAGCTCCATTCAGTCTAATAAGGTCTCATTTCGGTTCACTCTATCTCTAAGAATCAGAAGTTGGTCTTTGTTACCAGCATCCCACCGTGTTCCTCTCTAGTTGTCGGGCTTGAAGAATCTTTGAAAGTGGTTTTCGCCTAGAAAGTGGTGGAGAAGCTCCTGATGGCAGCCTGTAGCCTACAGTCAGTGGGAAACTCAGGACAGGATCTGGGGCAAAAAAATTGCGTTGAGAAAATGAATGGAAAGACAAGAAGATAGGCTGGGCGTGCAACAAGGGTGAAGGACAGCAGAGGGCCAGCCTGAGAGTTCCACAGGGAACCCCAAGATGTCAGGTGAACTGGGACGACTCCCTGGAGGGAGATGATGAGAAGAGGTGGGCATGCGTCACTCGGGACGACCATGTGTGGGTGGGTTGTGGACTACCTAATCGGGGAGATCTTCCAAGTTCATGAAATGATATATGAGAATGTGCCATGCATGGTGTTAGATGCTAGGGATGGGGAAACCGAAAGCGTCTGTCCTCTCTCTCCAGGACCTCGTGAGCTCTTTTTCTTCTAGCAGCCCTCATGCTGCCTTCCTGCCTTCCACGGGAGCTCCTGGGTACTAGGATTTATGAACCTAATAAATAACCCATCCAGCTCTGAAAGCACGCCTTACTATTCTTCCCTGACGCTATGGCAGATGCAAGAGGCCGCCATTTTGGCCAGGGAGGAGGAAAGTCGGAAGACCAAAACAGACCTGGCGAAGATCTGCCGAAAATGAAACAAAGACCGTCGGAATGACATGGGCCCGGCTGGGGGAAGTTGCCCAGAACAGAGTCCGCTGGCGTGAGATGGTTGCGGCCCTTTGCTCCTAGGGAGGCAACAGGAATAACATAACATAGAAGGGGGGAAATGCTAAGATTCCCAGCCTGGCGTTGAGTCCAGGTCTGAGGGCCTCCGTTTGGATGTCTGCTTGGCCATGAGGAGATCCTCCTGGGTTCCATCTCTCTTCCCCACTGGGCCAGCTGAGTTATCTCTCAACTGCTCCTGGGTGCTCTCCTGGTGAAAGGAACTGGACCTTAAAGTTCTGCTCCATGAGAACCTCTCATGATGCTCTTGGAGGTCTTCTGCGAGGCAAGGGGCAGGCTGGACACTCATTCTCACCCTTTGGGAATGCTTCTCCCTTTTCCTGGGATCCAGGCCAGCAACCAGGATGGGGGACAGTAAATATCAGCTTCCCACAATTCCGATCTGGGTTGGGTTCTTGAAGGGAGAGGTGGAGAGGTGCCGTTTCCTCGAATCAACCGCTAGGAACCAACCTTTGACTCTGGCAGGAGGCCCCTCCTAGGCTGACACATAGATCCCGGGGTCTGGCCTGCCCTTCACTTCTCCTGCCTTCCTGAGCTGGGGCGGGAACGTCTGGAAGGATGGAGAACATTATATCATCCTAGACCAAAGGCAAGGCAGAACACTTCCCTCTTGCAATTAGTGGCCCATAAATGCAGGCTGAAATGTCACGATGGGGCCACCATTGACAGTCTCCCAGGCACTGGCAGGAATTTTCCTGAACCCTGGAGCATCTGGCTGCCAATTTCCCGACCTTTCCCCCCATTCTCTTATTACTTTCTCTTAACAATGTTATGGAATGTTCTTCTTCCTCCTTCCTTTGATCACAGCTCTCGGGGCGCCATGGCATGCCCTATTTATTTTAGAACAGAGAATTCAATTCACATTTTGCTGCTAGCTGAAGGTTTGCAAAGCTTATTATCCATTTTACAGATGAGAAGACAAGGCACAGTGTTGCACATCCAGGGCCGTAGGGCCAGCCAGGGTCCGAGACAGGATTCGCCTCCGCTTCTTCCTGGCTCCAGCTATAGTGCTTTGGAGTCGGCGTGCTTCGAAGCTCTCTCATTGAAAGCTGTCTGGGATCCACAGGCTCCCCGGCTCTCCCATCCACAGTTCTCTCGCAGGTCCTGCGACCCACGGCCAGCCCAGCGCCGTCAGCCACCGAGCCTGGAATACCGGGGCCTCTTGGAAGGCAAGGCGAGGCTTCTGGCTCTTCTTTGTATCCTGTCGCTTTAAGTGCTAATTCATCTTCCCCAAGAACTTAGTCCAGGATGTCATTTAAGGGCAAAAAGGTTCGATGATGAAAAGATGGGCCGAACAGGTTGGCAAAAAGAGAGAAACTGGCCTGGAAGACCTCTTCTGCGTAAGGGCTGAGGCCGGCCAAGCCATCAGCCAGGGGGACCCAGTTCAAATAGAAATGGGGGCCACTAAACCATTTAGAACATCCCTGGGGCCACGCAGGGACTTCGAAGACCACCCAGAACATTCTTGTGGACGTTTTTCATGGTTATTCATTTTGTTAAAAACAAGTTTATGATTTCAAGGAAGGGGGTGAAGGGAACATCCCGTGTAGGTGAACTCTGTGCTCCGTCCTTGGCATGGAGACTCTGCTGATGCCCAGGTGCCTGTTCTCGCTCCCCAGATACTTTGCATTTATCTGATATAACCTATAGGCGCATTTATTCTCCATATATTCCAGCTACATTTACATACACTCATCTGAGTTCCCCATTAGAATGTACGTTCATTGCAAGTCGCGATTGTTTCGTTCTTTGTCCTCGGATCTGCCCTGCCTGGCACCCAGCAGGCATTTTATAAACGTCGGTTAATTGATCGAGTGCTTGATTGAATCAATTTGAATTTGAATACATCGATTGACCAATACACATTTAGTAAGTCCTTGCTCGGTGCCAGGCACTGTACTAAGCAGCAGGATACAAAAAGGTCAAGAGTCAATCCTTACCCTCAAAGAGCTTGCAATCTAATGGGAAAGACAACTTGCAACAAAACAAAACAAAACACCACGTACACAGCAGATACGCACAGGATGAAGAAGTGTTGTTGCTGTTCAGTTGTGTCCAACGCTTTGGGCCCCTTTGTGGGATTTTCTTTTCTTTTCTTTTTTTTTTTTCAATTTGAATCATATATTTTTTTAATTTAATTTTTTTGGAAAAATTTTTTCTCATGGTTCCATGTTCTTACCTTCCCCCTCCCTAATACACTCCCCCCCCCCCCATAGCCAACGAGGATTTCCGCTGGTTTCTTCATGTGTCATCGATCAAGATCCATTTCCATATGATTGATAGTTGCCTTGGGCTGGTCCTTTGGAATCTACATCCCCACTCATGTCTGAATCAACCCATGTGTCCAAGCAGTTGTTTTTCTTCTGTGTTTCCTTGTGGGATTTTCTTGGCAAAGATGCTGGAGTAGTTTGACATTTCCTTCTCCAACCCATTTTACAGATGAGGAAACTGAGGCAAGCAAGGGTCACCTCGCCCAGGGTAACTAATACATCAGTGAGTGTTTGAGGACAGATTTGAAATCAGAGCTTCCTGACCCAGGCACTGTGGTGCTACTCAACCGCCTCCTGCGCAAAGTCCACACTGGCTTCTTTGCCGCTTTTGCCCACGTCTCTTGGTTCTTCCCTCTGGAGTCAAACTGGAAATGTCTTCTCTCTCCTTCAGAGCAGCCCTTCAGGTTCTAGAATGCAGCTCTCTGTCCCTTCTGGGCCTCTTTTCCAGCCCAAATATCTTTAGCTCCTTCCAAATGGGAGGCTCCTCAGTCCCTTGAGACAAAGGCACTTTGGGGTCCTGGGAAAGCTCTGGGCAGATGGGCCCGAAAGCCAGGGAGGGCCCCGGACTTCTAATTGATGCCCTTTTCCAATTGCCAAAAGCCTTTTCTATTTTGTCTCTGAAATGAGATCCAGGAGACGATGGAAAAGTGGAGCCGGCGTCCTCTGAGGCCTCAGCAGAACTCATCATCTAACTTAATATTGCAGTCTGAACGCTGTTCTTAGGTAACTCCCTTTGCTCGGCCCCAGGCGAGAGGCCCAGAAGCAGTGGGTGCGAGTTCCAGGAAGACCAATTTGCACTTGATGGAGAGAAAACCCTCCTGCCTGAGGCTGCATGAGCTGGGGTGCTGCTCCTTCATGGAGAGGCTCCAGGCAAGGCCAGACCCAAGCTTGGCGGCCGGCTCTGGGAGGAGATTCTTTTCCAGCTCGGGGTGCCTCCACGGCCTTCTGGCCCTTCAACCTCGGAGATGTGGTTCTGTTTTGCTGTCTTGGCCACATCTGTGGTAGGTGCTCCTGAGGAAATCGGGGTACCAGAGACTGATGTTTGCTCTGGGGGTCACAATTCCTCCAGGCTCCTCCTCCTTGAACTCTCTCTTCCACCCTCCAGGACTTCTGGCTTGACTTTAACTAGAAAATGAATCCCTCCATTTTGGTCTTGTGGAAAGAGGAAAAGGCGGAAGCCATGCCCAATAGAGCCGGTGACTCAGTGGAAGGATAGAGCTTGGGGCTTGGTATCAGGAAGAACTGGCTTACTGTGGACCCAGGCAAGCCCTTAGCTCTATTGGCCTCGGTTTTCTCAGCTATTTAGTGGGGATAATAACAATGTCCAAGCTCTCAGCTTTGAGGGAAAACTTGTAAAGTGCTCGGCGCGTTTCCTCGCTTCCTTCCTATTGTCCTGGGAAGCACGAGTGGCAGCATCCAAGAGGTGGCCAGCGTCGGCCTCTCCATACGCGGTTCTGCTGGTGACTGATGGTGGCAGGACGATAGCGAAGGCAGGAGCGGCCGTGCTTCTCTCCCCTCGTCCTCTCCTTCTCCTCTCCTGAGGGGCCGTCTGTGCTCCAGTGCTTCGAGGAACTCCTCCTCGGTGACGCTTTAATGTCTGTTTGCCGTCACGTGTTTAAAACGGCCCCTCGCTTCGGGGAGACGGAGCGAGTAACTATGGGAATTGCCCAGCAGTGGGCATTGTGAGTGTATCGTGAAGAGAAGATGGCTGGTAATCTGGGGAGGGGCTCGGGGCTCGCCCTGTTTAAGCAGAAGCCTGGAGGTGGTGGGTACGAGACAGGATGCCAAGTGTCTCTTCGGCTCGGGCTCTGGGTGGCCCCATACCATTGGGACACGTTAGAAGCAGAGGAGGCCGAGGCCTCAGTGGAGACGGCCGGCTAGAAGTTCAGAGACTCAGAGCTGGGAAAGGCTTCTTAGCATCGTGAGGCCAAGCCTCTTAGAAGTGGAAACAAGCCAGAGAACCCAAGTGACTCGTCATGAAATCAGAGGCTTGAGAAACTCCAAAGCTGGCCTTCCAATGGCCAAAGAATGATAAGACAGTCTGCACACTGGGGGTGGGGGATGGGGCACTGGACCAGCCAGGAGGAAGACAGGCTGTCCGGCTTGGAGTCAGGGAGACCCTGGTTACAACCTGCCTCTGACACTTCTCGGTGACCTTAGGCAAGTCCCTTATCCCTTTGGGGATTCGGTTTTCTCATCCAAACAAAGAGGAAGGTTAGAGTGGATGCCCTCAAGGTCCTGTCCAGCTCTAAATGCAAAACCCCATAATGCTAACACCATGCTTTAGGGCTGAAGGTGACCTTGGACAGCATCTGTGCTAGCCACATCGTTTTACAAATAAGGGGTCGGAGGACAGAGACCGAGCACAGATGGACGGAAGCCCTGTGAACTGGGAGGCTGAGGAGGAAAGAAAGGATCATAAAGCATAGAAAGACTGGAAAAATAGGAAGGGAATTGGGTTGTCAAAGGCTTCAAGAGCCAGCCAGAGGGCAGCTGGGTAGCTCAGTGTATAGAGAGCCAGGCCCAGAGATGGGAGGTCCTGGGTTCAAAACCGGCCTCAGACACTTCCCAGCTGTGTGACCCTGGGCAAGTCACTTGACCCCCATGGCCTACCCTTACCACTCTTCCACCTAGGAGCCAATACACAGAAGTTAAGGGTTTAAAAAAAACAAAGGAGCCAGCCAGAGGACTCAGAGACCCACAAATCTATAGGCCATTCAGTCTAGCTCTTTTATTTAAACAGGAAGAACTGAGACACAGAGAGGTGAAGCAACTTATCCATAGTCACACAGCTAATAAGCGACAGATTTGAACCCAGCTCTTCTGATTTTGCCACGATGTCTTATGTGAGCTAAAGCTAAGCCCTGGAGTCCTGGCAGGGTTCTAATGTGTAGGGAGAAGGCAAAGTGAGACAGACAAAGTAGTGTCCACTGAGGCTGCCAGGGAAGATTAGGGCTGGGAGTTTAGACTTTATCCTCAAGGCTGTGGAGAGCCTTTGTGGTAGACTGAATGAGTCCCCTGGCCAAGATCCCCTTTAGGAGGATCAGTTTGGCAGCACCAGCGAAGGAGAGACTTGAGGCAGAGACCAGTAGGAGGCTGTTCCAGTAATCTGGGCAAGGGGTGGCAAGGGCTGAAGTAAGGGGGGGCTGTGTGTGTGAGTGATCAGAGAGGATCTAGTCAAGGTGGAAACTGGGAGACGTGGCCACACATTGGCTATTCGCAGGAAGGGAAGGCAGGAACCGAGTATGATGGGGAGGGAGGAACATGGCGGTGCCTTTGGCAGTTGGGCCCTTTGGAAGAAAGGAGCATTTGGGGGGAAAGAGCGGGAGTTCCCTTAGGAGCGGGTGGGACCCCCATCCAGCCTGAGCTCTTCAGTGGGTCACGGGGAGGCTGGCCAGACCCTCAGGGCAGAGCAGGCTGCTTGAAGTACAGATCTGGGCGGCATCTATGCACAGATGATCCTTCCAGTCAGTACTGACGAGATTCCTGAGAGAGACTAAAGAAGAGGCTCGAGACGGAACTTTGGGGGACGATCCCGCAGAGGAGGCAGAGCAGGAGTGGCCAGCCTGGAAGGAGGTGAAGCAGCAGAGAGAGGCTGCCGCAGCACTGGGAGAAGACGGCATCCGGGAGTCCACCGAGTCAAAGGCATCGGACAGGTGGGCAAAGTTTAGGCCTCCAGTCTCCGGCCTCACCCCCCGACCGCCCGGGCTTTGGCATGACCCCGGCCCCTTTCCCGAAGCCTTCTGATTTTACTGGGTGCGCCGGCCCAGTCGGGGGTGCGTCCCCCAGTTTCTATAAATACATCGGGACGCTATAATTACCCGGCAGAACCAAAATGGCGCCAGGGCCCTTGCTCCAGGCTATTGTGTGAGCCGGACTTCTTTGAGGAGCCTTTATAAATCTGCCGGCTTCAGGACGTCACTCACCCGCTAAAACAACAAAACAAAAAAGGCCCTTCATTACGAGTTCTCTCTGGAGACCCCGTGGGCTCCGCAAAGGTCACTGCAGCCTCTTGAGTACACCATAAAACCCGCCATGAATCTCCTCTATTCTTTCCAGCCCACACGCTTAAAGAAAGGGGGCCAGGAAATGAAACGCAAAACACAAAACACTTACTGTGGGTTTCATTTCGAGGATAAAACACAAGGGGGGAATAACACGGGGGCGCTGACACGTGCCTGCAGAAGGCAGGAAATGCAGCGTTTAGGCTGCTCGCCTTCCCGTCCTCTGTCCTGGGGGCTCCCCAAGGAGGGAATGTGCCCCACCACAGAGATGAAGGGGGGCGTGGAGCGCCCCGAGTCAAAGAGGGACGTGGAGGCGGCTCAGGAGGGACTCGGACGGAGCTCTCAGACTCCTCACTCCCAGCAGAGCCTGGGCAGGAAAGCCAAGGTGCGGGCCAGGGCTCGGTGTTGGGATCCTGGGCTGGAGGGGGGATGTCGGGAACTATCTTTAAAAGGAAGGTGGAAATGGCTAAAGAGAAGACCTTAAGTTCTGCCTTGGATGCTTGGTGAGGTGCGAGACCTTGGGGAAAGCACGACTGATGATACCTCAGTTTACTCATCTGCAAATTGGAGAGACTGGCACAGTTCAGCAACCATGGATTAGGCCTCCACTGCGTACATGGCAGCATGGGGTTATGAAGGGGGACTGGCTTTGGAATGAAAAGATAGGAGTTCAAATCTGACCTCTGATATGTACCGGCTGGGTGACCCTGGGCAAGTCACTTCATAGCTTAGTGCCCCAAGCAACCCTCTACCAGTCTAAGGGGCAGAGAAGGTGCAGCTGGCCTTGGTAGAGGGAGCTGGCTTGCCAGTTGTACTCTCTACCAATGAAGTTAAAGGGCAGGGCACTGCCAGCTGGAAGGACATTCAGGACTCCATCTTTCTTTTACCTCATTCTCCCATTTTACAGATTGAGAAACGGAGAGTAAGTAATTTGTCCAGTTTGGAGTTAGTGATAGAAACAGGTCTTGAATCCTTTGGCTCTGGATCCAGCATCCCCCTCCCCGCCCCACCCCCCATTCCAGGATGTGAGATCATGAAATTATAGATTTAGAGCTCCAAGGGGTTTTCGAGGCTGCCCAATCCAGCTTCTTTTTGTAACATATGAGGAAACGGAGGCCCAAACACTAAGAACACACGAGGCAAAATGGTGCTTCCCTCAGGGCAGGTCCATTCAAGCTCCAGACTCATTTTCCCTTGACTTCATTTGGTGCGTGTGCTCCCCCGTTCTGTCCTGCTGAGCTTGGTTTTAATCAGGCCCCGATAGAGGAGTTTATGTTATCCCCGGGAGGTTTCACCTAATTAGGTTTGACTCTCGCTTCTACATTTTTCTGTCTGGTTTCTGTCACCCCGAACGTTCATTAGCCTCGCCTCGTCCCGGCCTTTCGGCTCCTTCTCATGTCTCTGGTTGCAGTTCCTCACCAAAGAGCCCCAACAGGCCCTAACAGACAAAATTCAATTTCCATTCAAAAAAAGAATGTGAGGGGCAGCTGGGTAGCTCAGTGGAGTGAGAGTCAGGCCTAGAGACAGGAGGTCCTGGGTTCAAATCCGGCCTCAGCCACTTCCCAGCTGTGTGACCCTGGGCAAGTCACTTGACCCCCATTGCCCACCCTTACCTCTCTTCCACTTAGAAGCCAATACACAGAAGTTAAGGGTTTAAAAAAAAAAAAAAAAGAATGTGGCCCCCAGGAGAGATCTGGAGGGTGGGGCCCTCCGGGAGGGAAGTCCCTACTGGTGGAAGGGTCCATTGTGGACTTCTCTGCCTCAGGACCTCACCAGCCCGGGCCCCAATGGGTCCTTCCCTTTTCAGCTCCTCTGGCTGTGCCGTCTCCTCCATTTAGAATGGAAGCTCCTCCAGGGCAGGGACTTTGCATCTGGGTCCCCAGTGCTTGGCCCGGTGCCTGGCGCACGGCACAGACTTTCCTTTTTCCCAATAAACCAACCCCCCATCCTCCAACTTGTGCCTCGCTAGGTCTAGCCCACGTGGTTCCGCCTTGCCTACAGGAAGAACAGCGGAGAATGGGATCCATCCCTTGTGGCTCCAGAACACTCTATCTGTGCGATTCTTTTCTTCTGCCGATCTAGAACAAAGTCTAACAATTCCTCCCTGACTAAAAAAAAAAAAGAACAAGAGAACACAATGTGGCTCCTCCAGAATGCCTGGGCCTCCGGGAAGCCAGGCTGGCATCAGCCGGCATCGCTTCCCATTCTGAAGGCTTGCAGAGCAACTCGGACCCGGAAGAGAACTTGAGCACCACCAAGGCCAGCCAGCCAGAACCGAGTCCTTTCTACAACGTACTAACAAGTGATGGGCACAAAGCTCGTAGCCTCCAGCGCCAGGGAGCCCTGAACGTCCCCAGCCGGGCCATTGCGCTGACTGCAGGGGAGGTTTTCCTGCCCTCACCCCTGAGGTGAAACTGGCCCCTTAGCAGCGTCTGGCTGAGCTCCCGGTTCTGTCATCTGGGACCAAACAGGACAGGCCAGATCGCCCTTTCACACGGCAGCTCTTCTGTTATTTCAGTCGAGCACCGACTCTGTACCAGATGCCGTGCTCCACGAGACTGCGCGCCGAGGACAGCCGCTGCATCTTGCCTCATTTCCCAGCTTTCTCTTCTCCAGTGCCAACATTTCAAGAGAGCCCAAGAGCGTTACCAGCTCGGCCGCCTCCTTCTGGACAGAGAGAGGTTCACGGGACCGAGGCCCCCTCGCCCTGGAGGAGTGACGCTCCTTCTGTTTTAGCTGAGATGGAAAACTTCCCATTTATCCCTAGTCATGTGTCGGAGGGAGGATTGTTGCCAGTGACTGGCATCAGCCTCATCAGGCTGTAACTGTGGAGCCCGGCCCCCCCCCCCACTTCTTTAATGACCAGCCCCGTACCAAAGGGGTTTTCCCCCAATGTAGCCCTCCTCCCCAGCAAGAATCTCTGCTGTCTCTCTGGATCACCTCGAGGCTCCTCCTATTGGCACTCAAGTTCTCCCTAGCCTGCTGCCTTCTGAGCCCACTGGCACCCTCCACACACTCTGTGGTCCAGGCAGCCTGGCCTGTGTGCAGATCTCGAGGCCAAACTATCTTATCTCCCTTCTCCATATTTGTGCACTGACTGTCCCCGGTGTTAGGAATGCCCTCTCCTCCCCTCCCTTCCTCTCCTCTTCCCTTCCCTTCTCTCTCCTTCCCTCCCCTCCCCGCCCCTCTGCTGTGACATCCTTCCAAACTGGGCTGTACCTTCAGCAGGAGCCCTTTTTCGGTTATGGCAGCTGCTAATGCCCTCCCGCCTGGGCTGAGATGACCCTCCATCTGCCGGGCCGGGGCTTGTGGACTTGGCATTTAGCTACTTGTAGACACACACGCGGTCTCTGCCGTCGGACCACGAGGCTGGCCATGCGCAGCCCTTAGCACAGTGCGGGGCACCTAAGGGTGCTACCAAATGCTCAGGGGAGGATGGCACCGTCTTTCCCGATTTCCGTGATCCCTCAGATCTCCCTGAGGCGTCTCAGCCATCTCACCTGTCAGATCTCCTAACGCTGTTAGCTCTGTCCTGGGAGCAAATGGCTGCGACCTCCTTAGTATGAGAGGCGCCCCCTGGAAAAGGGCCAGGAAAGTGGAGGAGCGCCTGCCTTGTGGGCCTGCGGGGACATCTGGGGGTGCTGTGTGTGGAAGGTGCTCTCTCAGCCCTGTAGTGAACTGTATTCCACACACGTGCACATGCCGTCTGTAGGGTGCCTCGAGGTTTTAGAAATCCTCTTAGGCGTTAGCTGAGCCTAACAACAACCCTGACAATGAGGGCCTCCAACGTCCCCATTTCACAAAGAAAGAAACTCAGACTGAGATAGGCTAAGTGACTTACCTAGGGTCACCTACCCAGCAAATGACTAAGGCAGAATTTGAACTCAGATCTTTCTGACTCCAAGTATGCTCTCTGCCCCATAGCTGCCCGCCTGCCACCCCTTTCTGTCTGTCTGAGTCTTTCTTCCCTCTTCTTCCTCCTATTAATGCTCTGATTCTTTGCCATCTTGGGATTCCGCTTCCTGCTAATGATTTTTATGGAGTCATTCCTGGTCCCCAGATTTTTCTCCCTGACAGAGAAAACTGTAGCCATATTTGAGTGGAGGCCTGTGGCTCTTCCTCTCTCCCAGGATGGCCATCCAGCCCCGGTCCTCGCCTTCCTTCCATTGTGCCAAGGTAGCTCTCCCGATGCCTTCCCGTCTCGGAAAGACGTCTGCTCCGGCCAACTTGCACCGAGTCTCGGCCCCGGATCGGCCGGAGGACCGTCCGTCCGGGGCCTGCCGTCGTCCCTCCATCCAGGAGCATCCGTACCAGGGTAGCCAGAGAGCCCCGTCCTCCTGCAGTATATCTGGGCTCCGGGTCATGACAGCTTTTACACCCCCTTTCGTCAAGTAGTGAATTTTTACAGGCAAATTACACGTCTATTTACAGTTGGGCTACAGTGAGCCCGTTTACAATGAGGAGCGTGTATATTTTTACAGCTCCATTTGTACCCCTGGAAAACAGAAGTGTACAGACAGAGCCCTGAGCTTCACCCCCGGGGTGGGGTCCTTAGACTGTTTAGGCTCAGCTAACTAAACAAAGCGAAGAAAGAGGCTTTGTGCTTTCCAGATGGAAAGTATCCCCATCATGAGGCCAGGGGTTGGATTAGATCACCCAACTATGAGGTCTTTGTCTGCGCCGTCATGATGCCTTCCATACACTTATTTATCAATGCCCGACTAGCGCTGCTCGGGGGCTCGTGGAAGGCTCCTTGGATGGAGGAAGAGGAAACAGAGGAGAGGCGAGACCTTCTCAAGGCCGCGTCCCAAGATGGGGGAGAGGGAGACGGAAGCCTTTCCCTCCAGTCCTCTCGCCCCAAAGAGGAGGCTCCTCAGACGGACGTCAGGAAACAATGCTAACGAGAGGGCACATTTGTGACCGGGACGCCCGCCGAGAGGCGATTTGATTGTTTCGTGGTGGAGGGCAGGGTGTGGACGCCAGACCCTGACACAGCGATTTCCTTTAAACATCCCTTTTCCCTCCCTTGCAGGCCAATGAAGACATCCTCAGGAGCCTCCTGGGTTTCATTTCTATACAAAGTGAGGCCGAGACGTGGATGGACCTTGGCAGCCAGTTGGACAGGGGCGACGTGAAGGGATTTTACTGTCCCTTTGGGGGGGGGGGGCTTGTGAAACCATTTGTGTGAAGATGTTTTCAGTCCCATAAGTGGAAAATCCACTTGGGAGACATCAGAGATCGGCAGCGCTTGTCTTTTTTTACTCAAAGAAATGGGGAGCTCTTGAGTGTGTTTGAGGACAGGATGTTCAGACCAATTCCTTAGGCAAATTATTTAGGCAGCTGTAGAGGACATCCATTCAGGGGGCTGAATCAGAAGCTTTTCCCAGTAATCCATGCAAGGTGCCCTCTCTGGGCTCTCTAATTCTCCCTGATAGCTGGGTCCGCAGAAGGGTGAGGTGGCTCTTGGCCAGGATTCAACATGTGTCCCCAAGGACCGGGTTCTAATACTTTTCTCAGGAGTTTCACTCCCTCCCCAACACCCTTCTTAATTTAACTATCAGCCAAATGGCTCAATTAATTTTTAGTAAAGAACTCTGTAGTACAAATACGTGGGATCCAACGTTTCTCCCCAGACCGAGGCATACTTTCTCACCGACAGGTACGCCATCCATGAAGAGAGGGGGGGCTCCAAGCTTCACATGTGTGGGGAGTGTGAGAAACATGCGGTAAGGGGCTGCCCCAACTCCCGGCATTGGAGAAGCCACCTTTCTCTGCATGTTATCTTCATGGCATTCCATATAGGTTGTTCAAACCACATGTATGCGTGCATACATACATGTGAAAGTCTATCAATATACAGAAATATATAGATATCACAGAGTTTTAGACAGGGATGATGAGTCTTTAATAGAACCATTAAACAGATTAATGGAACTAGTAGGTTTTTTTCTTCCCTCAGGACTAGAAAGGGAAAGAGTGGAGCCGAGGCAGGGAAGAGAAAGGTGTGAGGTGGCCCTACATGGGGTCTGCTTGGGGCCAGATAGGCCAACGCTCACCAGCCCAGTGTCCTGGGTGAGTTGTATGGGAGTGTAGGGGAGCTGCTGGCTTTGGGCTGGTATTCTGAAGCTTCCCAGCGTGATGGAAGAGACTGAGAAGAGAAGGACCAGGCGATGACTTTTTCATGAGAGTGTTGTGCAGCTCTGGGGAGCTTGTGTTCTCCTGTGTTGTTGGTTTGCGGGAGATAAATGAAACAAAACAAAACAAATAAAGGAAAAAAACCCCTTTGTCTCTCTCTGGGTTGTGCGGTCAACTGCCTGAGGACTTGGGATCCCAGTGTACACAAAGGCTTTAGAATGACTCAGTTTGTAAGTTCTGAACTTTCCCAGACTCTCTTGGATATGCCTGTAAACACAGAGACTGGCTGGACCACTTTGCTGGCTCCTCGCTATATCATAGCAGGAATCCTCCTTCAGAACCTTCCATGTGGCCACTGAGGTCTCTTCCTCTTCTGATATTCTGGGATGTAGGAACTCCAGAGCGAGACCTTGCAATCCGAGGGGCTCCTTGCTTTCTTCCATCATGTTTACCTTTGTGTGAGGCTCGCTGAAGTTTCCTGTATCACCAAGGCAGAGGGCAGGTATGGATTAAAACAAGCCAAGGAACCATTATAAGAAGAAATACCAAAGGGATCATCAGTGGCCATGGCCCAGAGACAGACAAAACTGAAACTGATGCAAGATCCACGACACATGAATAATCAAGAGATGGTGGAAAATAAAGCCTTCTTCTGTATTTCCTTTAAGGCTTACTTGAATCCAATTCTAATCACCAGCATTTATTGATCATCTACTATGTGCCACGGTTTGTGCAGTATTGTCCTGGGGAAGGCAAAGATTAAAGGAAATATTCTATGACTTCATAGAGTTTATATTTTATTGTAGGAAAGAACGTGAACATAGAATATTAAGTACAAAACAATTTGAAATTAATTTCTAGTGGGGAGTTAAGAAAGTGGGAAATGTGGTTGGTGTCTCGATAGCCATCATGAAAGAGGAGAAGGGAGAGCTTTCTGGGCAAGGCAAACAGCCTTTTGCAAAGTTATAGAGATGGGAGATAGGATGATATGTGTGAGAATCAGCAAGAAGATAACCTAGAGGGGACAGGTGGGTAGCTGGATTGAGAGCCAGGCCTAGAGACAAGAGGTCCTGAGTTCCAATCTGGCCTCAGACACTTCTCAGCTGTGTGACCCTGGGCAAGTCACTTGACCCCCATTGCCTAGCCCTTACCACTCTTGTGCCTTGGAATCAATACACAGTATTGACTCCAAGGCAGAAGGTAATGGTTTAAAAAAAATATTTAAAAGAAGAAGGTAACCTAGATAGAGTCCATGAAGTAAATACATTTTTTCTTTTTTTGAGTTACTATTTATTTTATTTTTATATATAGCCAAATATACTGTGTAATGTAACAATAATATAATCCATACAATTTGTTATGAATATGCTCTGTTATAATACAGATGCTTATCTGAGAGAAACATATTTTCACATTAGTTATATCCAAGAAAACAATGTCTCATTCTTTTTTCTTTCCTCTCCTCCTCAACCCCTCCCTCCCTAAAGACAGGTAATATAATATAGAGTGTACATATATTATCATATACTACATATTTCCCTGTTTGTCATAGTGTGAAGGAAGAAACATGTTGCTTACAGGAGAGAACATTTCATGAAGGAAATTAAGTGCCGAATGGCATGCTTCCATCTGCATTCAGACCTCATCTGTTTCTTCTATGGTGATGGAGAGCCTTTTTCATCCTGAGTCCCTTAGACTTGTCCTGGAGCCTTGCCTTGTTAATAAGTTATTCACAGTTGATCATCATACATTATTTTTTTTAAACCCTTAACTTCTGTGTATTGGCTCCTAGGTGGAAGAGTGGTAAGGGTGGGCAATGGGGGTCAAGTGACTTGCCCAGGGTCACACAGCTGGGAAGTGTCTGTGGCTGGCTTTGAACCCAGGACCTCCTGTCTCTAGGCCTGACTCTCCATCCACTGAGCTACCCAGCTGCCCCACATCATACATTATTGTTGCATGAAGTAGATCAATTTGAAATGGCCTGAGAAGATCATCCTGGAGCAAGACTGTAACAGGCTCTACAGGAGAACGAGGCTATTTTTTTCCAGAGGTAAAAGATGACTCTGGAATTTCTTGATCAGAGGAAAAATGTAGTAAGGATTGCATCAGAAATATCAATTGGGAAGCCATGTGGAATCTAGATAAAAGAGGAGACACTGGAGAATGGGACCAATGAGAGAGCCTCTAATGTCCAGTGAAAGCTGATGATTCTCTGGACTAGGATGGTGTCTTTGTGAATAGAGAGAAGGAGATGAGAGAGAGAGAGAGAGAGAGAGAGAGAGAGAGAGAGAGAGAGAGAGAGAGAGAGAGAGAGAGAGAGAGAGAGGTGGGGGGAGGTGCCCAGGAAGCGAGACTGACAAGCTCTGGAACCAGGAATTCGAGATATAAATTCAAGTGACCGCCTCAGACTATATCCCTTGAAGTTCTCAGACAGTCAAGAAACATAAAGAAATTTTTAAAAAATCATGATCACATTTCCGGAAATTGTAAAGTAAAACTTTCCATAATTATTGACATCAAGAGGTATAGATTTGATTGACGTGATCCATCAGGTGCCAATTAGCATGAAGACCAGATTCAGCTCAGTGAGAAATGCCCACCGAACTCCCAAACTACAATGTCAAAGAAGTGATTTTGCAAACATACAATAAAATACGAGATAAATGTTATTTTCCCACTTTAGAGAAGAGCAGTGCGAATTACACAGGAGTTTCAAATGCAACATACAGAGAGGAAGAGCTGGAAAATGGTGTGTGAATAATCAAGAGAAACTCAGCCTCATCCCCAAACCAACTTCTAGTCAGCATTTGAACATTCTATTAAAAGAAATGTTGTATTGAGGGAACGTTGACTGACAGCCCGTATACTCCAATGTTTATTCAGAACAGCAAACAAACAAAAACTTCAGGAATGTATAGAGACAAGGCCAGTCACTGGAGTGATATTGAGGTAAAAATCCTGCAGAATGCACTGGGAGAAAGCCAAAGCAAGGTTAACCCAGATTTCATTCCCATCACCCATTAAATGCAAAATCTAAAAAACTACTCTTTAGTTTCTAAAGGTTTCTGAATGGCCCCATTTCCAGCCTTGTTGACACTTCCACACTCTCCAGTCAAACTGGTCTTCTCTCTGTTCTGCACATCTATCTCTAATCTCCACCCCTGAGTTTTTATGTCAATGTTCTGTTGTGGTTCTTCTATCTGTTGGCCTGATTCTTCTTGTTTTCCTTTGGAGAGTCATCATGGTCTATTGGATCTTCTCCATTGCTTCTGCTTTTTCTCTTGGGGAAGCTCATCAGCTCCCATGGGATTACTTATCTGTATTATATAGGTTACTCCTAGGTGGATACACTCAGCTTCTATTTCCCTCCTGAGCTCCAGTCATTCATCCTCTTCTGCCTGGTTGACATCTTCATCTGATGATCCAAAAGCATCTCATATTCATCATGGCTGTTGCAGAACTCATCAACTTCCTTTTCTCACAAAAATAACCCCAAACTTCTCTTGTGGCCTCTGGCATTCTCCTGGCACCCAGGGTCAAATTCTTGGCTTCATCCTTGCTTCCTTACTCTCCCTCATTCCTTGGGTGTGATCACTTGCGAAGCCTTGCTAAATCCTATTTTATCAAATCTTGAATCTGTCTCCCCTCTATTTACCATCATCATAGTGAGCCCCTGTTGCTTCTCGATTGGACTCATTCAATCACTTCCTAATTCATCTCCCCTCATCCAAACTCTCCCCCTTCTGGTCCACCCTCCACCATTGCTAAAACAATAATCCTAACAGCAGGAGCTGCCCCGTGACACTCAAGACGTTTCAGTGTCTCCTCTTTGCCTTTCTGTTACTATATCATCTCCTTTGATTGTCACTTTGAGCCCTTCACCATCCAGCCCCCGACCTCTTCTTCAGGATGGTTCTCATTCTGTTTCTTCCCCCCATCTATGTTCTAGCTCCAACAGCTAAGTTTTTAGAGCTAGATGCTAGGATGGCTGCAGAACAACAATTGAGATCCATGGGAAGCCAGCAGTCTGAGAAGGGGTGCCGCTTACCCTTACCTATGATATATACAGGGCAGAAGCAGCCTTGGGGTAGAACTCATTGGAGGATCTTGAATCTGCATATAGGGGTTTGCTTCCCACGGAATCAGAGCATTGTCTGCTTTCCTTCCCTTTACAAAGGAATTGTGGATTTTCTGGAGAATCTGGAAAGAGACCAGGGACCTTTGCCCTCTGAACATTTCTTCCCTTCCCGTAGCATGGGGCTTACTTGGAATATCACAGGATGAAATCCAAACTTCATTTTCATCATCCCATCCTCTGGAAGGTCAAGGCAACCTGAGACTTCACTGTGGCAGAAATATAACCCTGTGCATTATCCAGAATCAACAGTTCCTTCCTGACCCCCTTTAGCCAGAGCTAGATTGTACACTGGCCTTGGTCCTGGAAAATGATAGATGGCATTGGAATTTGCCTAGACCTGGTGCTTGTACCCATAGGTAGGGAGTCTGATTGGTTCCAGGTATGGCTAGTTACAAACGTTGTGAGTTCCCCCTTTCCCTGCTTTTTCCCTCTTGTGACTTCTTCCACTACAAACTTATACCCTTTAACCCAAATGTCAGGCCCAATCACAGGCTTTGGTCCAATCTTCTGCTCTTTGCCATTTTTTTTTAATGTCTTTCAGGCTTAGTCTTCCATGTGTAATGGAACTTGGAGCAAACAGCCATCTCTGCCAAAGAATTCCTGGCCCAGTCAGGGAAAGGACTTTCTCACTGGGGACAGACAGGCATCCTTGAAAAATATGGCTTCCCTTCATCTTTCATTTTGTGGATCTCTGCAGCTGTTGTTTCTTTCCTTGGGCTTTGTCTGGCTCAGAAGACATTGAGAAGCCTTTGTTGACTTCATTTGGATGGGGCCCCTCTATCACCCATGCTTCTACTCTTTCTGTGATAGCCTCACACTCAGAACCACGAACCGGTCATTCTGCTTCCTTGGTGGCAGGCCAGCTTCCAAAGAGAGAGGCAATTTAGGCTGGGGAAGTAGATGTGGGAGCAGGATTTCCAGAAGGCGCACATCTGCCTGTGTGGAATTTCCGACACTAGTAGGGTCTTGGCCCCAAGAATTTCAAAACCAATAAACAACGTCTTGGTCAGACAGCCACCCCACTCAGGTTTCCATGCTCCAGTGGTGGCTCTACAAGGAGTCTGTGAGCTATGGCGAAGGCCAAGAGAAAACTTCTCAAGATCTCTGCCTCTTTCCAAGGTAGTGAGAAATGGAAAGAGATATCAGTCCAAGCTTCTACAGAGAACGTTGAGGAGAGCAGGACCAGCCAAGGGGCCTACAAGTCTTCCTCCTCTGTGCCAAGAAGGTGAGGGCAATCAAGTGCTTGGTTAGTGGTCACCGAATTAAAGTGCCAGCTTCAGACAGGTGTGTGAAAGGGTTCCCTGGGATATTCTCACTGCTCTAGCCTCCTTCTAAACACACACACACACACACATACACACACACACACACACACACACACACACATCTGAATTTGCATTTCTAAAGTGTTTCTCCTGTGTAAAATGAGGGCCACTTGCCAGCTCTTTTTCCAAGAGAGTCTTGACAATGGATCTTCCTTTCTTTCTAACTTGACTCTTCTGTTGGAACCTAATAACAACAGAGTAGCTATTTCTTGACCTGCTCTCCTGCTGTCACACTCCTACTATTCAAAGCCAAGAGTGGAATGAGAACTGGACTCATGCTGTCATTGATGTGGTGAGAGAACACCCTCTAAGAATGGGTATAGTGTATGTGGTGGGTGTGTCTGGGTGGGTGTGTACATCCGGGTGGGTGTGTGAGTGTGTGCATATGTGTGTATGTGAGCGTGTAATGAAGGTGTCAGAGCTTCATCAGAGAACATCTAACATCCCAAAGGAGAGAGTGTACACTGGGAAGCTCTCTGGATATGTAGCCAGAGGAGCTGCATACAAATCCTAGCTTTCCCATAGCACTCTGGGAGTATGGGCATGTCTCTTCATCTCCACAGCCCTGTTTCCTGTGGCTAGATTGAGCTTAGTGTCCTCTGGGGTCCCTTCCAGCTCAGGTCGTGGCTCCTCTATAGAACACTGACCTGCCAAACGAGGGTGTTGGACCCCTTAGGCCCTTCCCTTCCACCTCTAAATCTATGATCCAGTGCCTAAATGGGAGGTTGATTCCAGGAGAATTTCCAGCCAGCAGGTCCATATCCGATTGGTAGGGAAGCTCTAGGGGCATGCCACAGAGCTGACTGAATGACACCACCTATCTCCCCAAAGCTTTGTCCCTTTGATGCTAGTTGTCTGCATTCTTTGAGTGAACAAGTTGCCAGTCACTCATGGGCCAGGCTTGCCATCCTCCTTGCTAAATCAAGGGAGAGAGAGAGAGAAAGAATTGTCCTACTTTGTATTACATAAAATTGGTGAAAACCATTCTGGAATCCTGAAGGGCAACCGATAGGGGATGGGGAAGTGGTAGTAGCAATGCCAGCCTCTCTCTTTGTGATGCTTGGCTGGCTCTTTGGCCTCCTTTGTGGCTTTATTTGGTTTGGCCTGAGAAGAAGATGGTCTGTCACTAGGGAATGCTAAACATGGATGACTTCACTCAGATGGTCCCCCTTCCATATATAATCATTAAAGGAACCAGAGAGATAAGATGGCTTTTTCTCTAGCAGTCACTGGAAAGAAAACCCTCCCATCCACCAGGCAGCACAAGTGGGCCAGATGCCTCCTATCTATCCATGGTTAGATCGTTCAGATCTTCAGGTCTGAACTGAACTTTCTCCAACCTTCTCTCTCCATCTGCCTGTTTTGCTCTTCCCTTGAAGTGACTGCTCTGATAGCCTCATCTCTGGGTGTTGCTTGCTGGCATCTTACAATTCTCCCGTCACCCACAAATGAAAGAGGAAATGAGTCAAAAGCATTGGCTTCAAACTCTCTCACTCCAGAAGGAAGTCCAAAGCGACAGAAACCCAGAAGAGAGGCAATGGCTTATATCATTGAGATAAGAAGTCCCTGAGTCTGGAGTTGGGGGTCACTAGAGTCATTTGTGGAGTCTCTCCGTTCCTCTCTCTAGACTTCTTGCATAATAAAGCTGCCTGGGGACATTGTGGCCAAAGTGAGCCTAGAAAATAGAGGGGCTTTCTCAGAATTTTGAGTGGGAGCACTTACAGCTCTCAGTAGTACATGGGACCCTTGCCTCTACAGGGGATTCTTTATCATCTGTGGGCTTTTTTTTTTTTGACATCAATAAAAGAGCACTTTGGCTCGTTCATGCCTGATGGCCCATCCTCTGTCTCTTGTCCATGTTCCCCTTCTAATGTCTTTGCAGTAAAGAATTCACCATCATTCTAGGGCCTTCCTCCATCTCTCCTGAGCTTGCCTGGATATCACTGGATCACACAGGTCTTTCATCATCCATCGCCTTCACTCTTGCTGTGTGATTGATCACCTTTTTTTCCCTGGTTATACAGTTCTCTGAGGACTCACTTGATGCCGCTCCTCCTGTATAATACCTTCCTTATAATGTGTTTCAGCCTGTTGTCCATGTTACTCCATCACTTCTAGGGTGATCTTCAACCACAGTATGAAAGAAATCATCATTTTCACTGACTCTGAGCCAGTTTGGGTGGGCTTTTCCCTCATGATGTGGGTTGCATCTATATCAATGAAATCACAGGTCTTTTGGAATAATTGGTTATTAATAAACCTAAAGGTCTAGTGGAATGAGTCCTGAGTTTAAAAGAAGAGGGAAGACCTGAGCTTATATCCCAGGTATACTTCTTACTAGCTGGGCAACTATGGACAAAACACTTTAATTATTAGGCTCTTAGTTAACCCATTTCTAAAAGACTAGAATTGGAACTGATGACTTGAAGGTCTGTTTCATCCCTAAATTTATCATCTTGTGGTATTACCAATCAACCAACAAATATTTGCTAAATGCTATAAGAAATGACAAACAAGATGATTTCAGAAAAACCTGGACAGACATACATGAACTGATGCAAAGTGAAGTGAGCAGAATCAGAAGAATATTGTACACAGTGATAGCAATATTTCCTGATGGACAACTGTAAATTACCTAATTATTCTCAGCAATACAAAAATTTAAGACAATTCCAGAGACTCAATGATGAAAATATGTCATCTGTGCCCCAGGAAATAACTGATGGACTTTGAATGTTAGATTGAAACATACTATATTTCATTCTCTGTCTCTCTGTCTCTCTGTCTCTCTGTCTCTCTCTCTGTCTCTCTGTCTCTCTGTCTCTGTCTCTGTCTCTCTCTGTCTCTCTGTCTCTGTCTCTCTGTCTCTCTGTCTCTGTCTCTCTGTCTCTGTCTCTCTGTCTCTGTCTCTGTCTCTCTCTCTGTCTTTCTGTCTCTGTCTCTGTCTCTGTCTGTCTCTGTCTCTCTGTCTCTGTCTCTGTCTCTCTCTCTCTGTCTCTCTCTCTCTCTCTCTCTCTGTCTCTGTCTCCCCCTCCCCTTCTCTCTCCCTCTTTCCCCTTCCCCTCTCTTTCTACATGTAAGACTTTGGCCAAGTCATCTAACCTGAGTTAGCCTCAGGTTCTTCATCTGTAAAGTGAAAGGGTCCCTCTTGGTGATCTACCTCTATCCAGCTCTAAATTCTGTGTTAATATGATTTCTTTAGAGGATTCACAATTTCCTCAGTGTTGGGAACTCCCAGTCAAATACTTCAGCTCCCAAAGTAAATGACTATCTGCTTTGGAGCTGGGAATTCTCAAGAGCTCTTTGGGACTCTGAGATACTAAGAAATTTGTCCAGAGTCACTTGACTGGTTTGTTTCCGACCTCGTACCTGATCCTTTGTCTTCTTGACCCCATGACCAGATCTCTCTCCACTATAGCATATTGTCTCTTTACTGTGAAATGCTGTTTCCGAAAAGTTGGAGAGGCCCTTCCTAAAAGTAGCAGCACCCAGATTTCATTCCTGGTGGGGAGTGACTCAGCTTGTGTGATGGGACACATTAGAATTCCAGAAATAGATAGTTTGCCCTCTGGCGTGTTCCTTTAATAGGCCTCCACTCCCACCCCTTCATCCCCCACTGACTGTTTACAGTTGTATCACCATTTTGCACAGTCAGGGAATGATTAGCAATCACCCCCCTAAGATCTGACTTTCTGGCTCATCGGGCATTGTACCCTGCTCATGGCAGGATTCTACACTGTCCTGGTTACTCAAGTCCACATCCCTGTTTCTGAAAGAGAGAAGCTCCCTTTTCCCACCCCTCTGCCTGGAAAGGTGGGTAGAAGAGGAGTAAGTGCAAGTTTACTCCAGACAAAGTCAGAGGCGTTGTTTTCTAAGACCTCAGGGGTCACTTTAGTGGCATCCTCTGAGACTGAAGAAAAGGAGCAATTGGTGAGAATAGGAGATAGTGGAAACGTCGCTCCACTCGTGGGCTGATCTCATTGTCTCCTTTCATAGTAGAAGTTTGCCAGCCTTCACGATCACTGTGCCTTGAATGGATGGCTATTGAAAAAAATGCTCATTGTCAGAGCAGTAGACTTCAGGAGATGATATTGTGAGCAAGAAGTTCTGGTTTAGAAACTCTCCTTGAGAATGAGATGAAAAACACAAACAAACAAAGATCCACGAGGCCTGGGTTTGAACAAAGACAGCAATCAGTGATGAGTTGGGTTTGACGTTGGACACTTTCAATTAAATTCCTTCATCTTTTTGACTAGGATTTTTTGGTTAAAAGTGTATGTGGCTGGGGGGCAGCTGGGTAGCTCAGTGGAGTGAGAGTCAGGCCTAGAGACAGGAGGTCCTAGGTTCAAACCTGGCCTCAGCCACTTCCCAGCTGTGTGACCCTGGGCAAGTCACTTGACCCCCATTGCCCACCCTTACCAATCTTCCACCTATAAGACAATACACCAAAATACAAGGGTAAAAAAAAAAAGTGTATGTGGCTACCACTACTGGATCTGTATTCCAAATAGATCAGAGATAGGGGGAAAGACTTACTTGTAAAAAATATATCATAGCTGCTCCTTTTGTAGTGGCAAAGAATTGGAAATTGAGAAGGTGTCCATCAGTTGGGGAATGGCTAAACAAGCTGTGGTATACGATTGTAATAGAATACGATTTTGACATAAGAAATGATGAACTAGATGAGATCAGGAAAGCCTGGAAAGTCACGAGAAGTGATGCAAAATGAAGTGAGCAGAACCAGGAGAGAACAGTGTATACAGAAACAGAAATATGTACAATGATCAGCTGTGAAGGGCTAAACTATTATCAGCCAAAACAAAGTTCCAAGATAACCCCAAACTTGGGACTCATGATACAAAATGCTACCCAAAGCCAAAGAAGGAACTATTGAGATCTGATTGCGGTTCACAGCACATCATCTTCCACTTTATTTCCTTTGTGAGTTTTTTAATTGTATGTGTGATATGTGTCTTCTGTCATGGCATTGGAAATATGGAAATATATATTGCGTGAAAGCTGGCTTAACCTATATCAGATTATTTACTGCTTCTGGGAGGAGAAGGGAGGAAGAGAAGGTAGAAGAAGGGGGAGAATCTGAATTGCAAAATGTCAGAATGCAAAATATCAAAAATGGTTTCTACACGTAATTGGAAAAAAAATAAAAGAAAGTTTAAAAAATGTATGTGGAGGAAAAACGCTATCCCACACTTATTTGATACTGTTAACGTAAATGCTTGTTTGGGAATTGGGCCTTTTTATCCCTGTCTCTGGAGAACTAGACAAGTGATATCCCGATATTCCTCAGAGAAAATTGGTTGGAGGACAAAATGCCTATTTCTGAGACTCACAAGGGAAATTATGGGGTGGGGCAAGCTAAAGAGAGTGATTTTCTGAGGAATGCACCTCTCTCTCCCTAATATCAAAGTTCAAAAAGCCTAGGGATTGGGGTCCCAGGACATGGGCTGCAGCTCTTTCCAAAGGAAAAAATACAATTAGAGGCAGCTCACAGAGCAATTTTATGGTACCTCTGGGGCCATGGTGTTACTTGCCTCTGTTTTCTTTGTGAATAATTTCCCCATTTTCTTTTGAACTAGGCATCTCCCACCCTAGGCAGTGGGCTCATGACTTTATATCCCTGGCTTCACTGCTTATTACATGAATGTAAGTTTCTTGTCTTGTGTGACTAATATTCCTGGAGGCCTCATGTCCTAATCTTCTCACCCCAAACCCTTCATGGATCACTCAACCACCATTTATTGGGTAACTTTATCATCTATTCCATGATTAACATTCCCTGAACTGGAATGCCCGCCACAAACAAAACCCATGTGAATAAACACTAGCAAGAAAATCACCCCCACAAAAATCTCCTCTGTGACATTGTCCAGGGGGCTACAGTGGCCAGCAAATTCTGAAATCACTGCCTCACCCCCATCCCTGGCTGGCCAGACCTTCTTTAAAATGGAAAAAGCTAACAACCCACAAAAGCACGTGGTACCTCATTTCCACGTCTTTCTTCATAGGGTACCTCTTGAAGAGTCTACGCAATTGCAATGGAACCTGGGAATTGAAATGTTCAAACTTTGTTTCTAGCCAACTCTTTGTTCCCTGACTGGTTTATCCCCCCATTGCCTGGGCAGCAGTCATGGTCCATAAATCATGACAGTTTTTAAGAAGAGAGTCCCATTAATGCCTGCCCAAAGCATTATCCTTATTGTGCTTTTAACTCACAATGATGTTGGGAACCAGAGAAATCTTATGCAATACACAGACAGCTCCACTATTGTAAATACTTGTCAACTGTTTCATGACCAGAACTATTTCAGAAACTCAGAAGACCTTCTCTTCAGGCGCACTAGGAATGGACTTTTACAAAGGATCAGGACAGAGATGGCACATCCACTTGGAGAGGTCTGCATTATCCCTTCCCCTTGGACGATCCCCAATACTATCAGATTCCATGTTACCAAACCTTTTCCATTGGCTCTTTTGAGCCATGTGGCATTGTTGCCATTTCTGGTTGGCCCAAGGTACCATTTATCAGCACTACTTCTGCTCTCTCCCTAGACGCCCATGTACTAATTCTTGCACAACTAGGCACAAGGGGTTCCGTGTCTATACAGTAGTCACAAGCCACTCTTCTTTATGAAGACATAGTAACTGCCAGGGGCATATTAATGGATTTTGAAGTCCAACATTTCTTCTCTGAAGATTGGAGTGATCTCTCTCTCAAGTTGGAGGAGGGTGAAGGAGCTCCCAAAACAAGGTTAAGGAACGCTGTCATTATGATTATTCTAAATGCGTGTAACTTTTCTGTCATTCTGCCTCCTTCATTTTGTTTGATGGACTCACAGTGTTTAGAATTCCCTGGAGAAACTCTACAAACCTCACAGAGAGGATGGACAGGCCAGGCCCAAGTTAACTGTCCTTGGGTTTGGGGAGGGGGCATTTTAATTGCTCATGTTTGGATTGTATTTGGGGTTTCTTTCATAACATGCACTGATTTGCTTTGAAAGAAGGGGGAGAACCCCAAACCAAACAACTCCATCTGTTTTTTGTGTCTACTTGGGTTTCAGACCCATAGCAAACCACTGACTTCAGAAAATCAGAATCCTGACCATTGTACCATTGGATCTGTTGGGACAACCAAAATGTTTCTAGATCCTCCTATGGAGTCGATACAACATAAACAACCTGGCATCTAAATCACCTTCTTCTATTGACTCGTGTAGAGAGCTAAGGGGGATGCTGAAAGCAGGGTGGAAACACCAAGAAAACCTTAGTGAAATCAGCCTTTCTGAAAATGGCTGGAGAAATCATTCTCCAGGGCTCTGACCCTTCTTGCAAAATAGGGCGATGTCTTAGATGGGTCCTTTGTACTTCAAGATTCTATGCCATTGGGGACAGCTGGGTAGCTCAGTGGATTGAGAGCCAGGTCTAGAGATGGGAGGTCCTAGGTTCAAATCTGGCTTCAGACACTTCCAAGTTGTGGGTTGGAGGGCAAGTCACTTAAGCTCCATTGCCTAACCCTTACCACTCTTCTACCTGGGAATCAACGCACAGTTTTGATTCTAAGATGGAAAGTAAGGGTTTAAAAGAAAAAAAAAGAAAGACTCTATGATATCACAGGTCAATGAACTACCAGATAAAAGGAGAAAGAATTAAAGATATGGTATGACATAATGGAAGACTGCTGGATTCAGATTCAGAGGACCTGGGTTTGTGTGTGACCTTGAATAAGTTTCTTAACTTCTCTTGATCACGTCTAAAAATTGAAGAGATTGGACTATTTGGCTCTCTAAGGTACCGCCTCGGCTTAAATTTATGATTCAGTGGATACAAATGACCAAGAAGAGAGAGACTGAAACCTCTTTGCCATGGAAGCTTATTTTGCTTAGGTGGGGCTAAGGATATTGGGTCATTCCACTTCATGATAAACCATGATACTCCAAGCACTTTAACAACTCTCGACAAAATGAAGTAGGATATAGTGTCACCAAATAAAAGTATATCATCATTTCTTGAATCTTCTAGCAGTTAATAATATAATTAATAATGGTATATGGTATATCACTGTAGTAATTGGCACCCAATAATTCTTCATGCCATGGGAGATCATCAAACTCTTCTCATTGGGCATATCCGTGTATGTTTCTTCAAGTTTACTGGTATTTTTTCTACTCCTTGGGCCTCCTTCATCCATGGACTCCATTTCAGAGGGAGTTCTGGTCTTCTGATTCCCTGGTCAGATTGCAAGTCATTGGCCAGGCTCTCCATCATCATCTAGGAGGATCTCCATCCTGCTAGTGTAGGATTTGGAGTCAAAAAGAGCTGAGTTAAAATCCTACTTTGGATTTGGATCACAAACTTCTGTTGTGACTGACTATGGGCAGTGACTACTGTGAGCCTTACTTTCCTTTTCTGTTAGTGAGGATAACTCTAGCTCCTCCCTCATTAATGTATGGGCCAATTGATAGAATGTATGTAAAGTGCTTTGCAGACCTAAAAACCCTGTATAGATGTTTTCTATCGTCATCATCATCCAACCACTGTGCCCAGCACAGTACCTAGTACACAGTAGTTGCTTAATAAATGCCTTTATATTAATTGCTCCCAATACACCATAAAGACACTCTCTCAGGTCTTATATGGTGGTTAATTAATCATAACTGAGGGAATGATCCAAGCAAAGTGATTTATTAGCTAGTCAGGCAAAATAAATGGGTCAGAGGACTTCCCAGTGAGTTCAAAGACTTGTATACAGAGTGAGAGAGATTTTTATGTATTAAAAACAGTTATTCAAATAAACCAATTTATTATAAGAAAACAATTGGCCAGCATACAAACCAGGATTCAAAATTAGGTAATCTGATTTCTACTTGCAAGAAAGATTAGGACTTCCTAAATTAGGAGGAAGAAAGAGTGGATTTCAGTCAAGTTGGTAGAGGGATGAATAAATAAAAAAAATACAAACAGGTCCTTTCCCATTTTAAAAAATCCTTTTTTTTTCTCTCTTTGGGAAACAGACCTAGTAGTGGCATTACTGGATCAAGGGTATGTATTCTTTTGTAGTAGCCCTTTGGACATAATTCTAAATTGCCCTCCAGAATGGTTGGATCAGTTCACAACTCTAACAGCAATTGCATCAGTGCCCCAATTTTGCCACATCCCCTCCAACATTTATCATTTTCTCTTTATTGTGATATAGGCCAATCTGATAGATGTGAGGTGGTGGTTTTAATTTGCATTTCTCTAATCAAGAGGGATTTAGAAACGTTTTTATGTGATTATTGATAGTTTTGATTTCTTCATCTGAAGACTGCCCATTCATACCCTTTGATCATTTATCAATAGGGGAATGACTTGGATTCTTGTAAATTTGACTTAGTTCTTTATATATTTGAGAAATGAGACCTTTATCAGAGAAATTTGTTATAAAATTTTTTCCCAGTTTGTTGCTTCCCTTCTAATCTTGGTTGCATTGGTTTTGTTTGTACAAACCCTTTTTAATTTAATATGTTCAAAGTTATTCGTTCTACATCTTGTTCTCTATCTCTTGTTTGGTCACAAATTCTTCCCTTCTTCATAGATCTGACAGGTAAACTAGTCTGTGTTCCCCTAATTTACTTATAATATCACTCTTTCTGTTTAACCAGTTGATAAAGTCTTGACTGATACAAACCAGCCGGTTTCATTCTCCTCTAGCAATTCTGGAAAATGTTTGATGAAGAGAGAGCTGAAGGACTTCCCTGAGATTTCTTGCTCCCTCTATTTCTTACCTCCATCACCATGGGTGGTAGAGAGATTACCTTGTCTTCTTTCCTAAGGGCCTTCTTCTGTAATGCTCCCAAAGACATAGGGCCATTTGGAGTTGGGATTCCTACAATTTCCCAGGCACTGGGATGTTGTCCTTTTAAGAGCAGAAAGAAGCAAGTTGGAGTTAGAAGCTGAAGGGTTATTGCAAGTCACAGAGTTAATGTAGAATTAATGAGAGGACCCTGGAATTTCCATTGAGCAGCTGACATGGGCAAGGATCCTTTAGCTGGAGAACATTTCCCAGGCAACAGATAATCAAACCCCTCCACGCCTAAGCCATTAAAACAAAATAATCTCTCCCTTCCACCTTTTACTCAAAAACCAACACCCAAGTTGAACCTGGATTTGGATAAAGCTGGGTTATGGAGCTTTGGGTCTCCTTTCCCATAGCCTGGGAGTGTCTGAAATTAGACGAGCATGATCTCTTATGCAGAATTATATGAAAATATAACCACGAAGAAAAAAAAAAATAAAGGAGCCCTTCCTAATTCTCCACACCCAACTCTGTAACACATCCTGAGATTGGTGCTGAAGAAATGTTAGAAAAACAGGATATCATAAGTCTCCCTAATCTTCAGAGCCACATTGAAAGGATGGATAACATTAACCAGGCTTAAGGCTGAGCTCCCAATACCTTTCCCCCATTATAGAAACCAACCGGGGCCTCCAAATGGAACGTGGGCTCGTCAGGAGTCTGGGATGGAACTCGTCCCTGTTGGTTAAAGGAAGGAGGGACCCACCAGCCAAGGATGAGGAGCCACTGATGTCTAGGCTTAGAACAGAGGCTGTTCTGGTCATAGCTCTTCCACGTTTACTCCCATTCTGCGAGAAGCCTGAGCCAGGATGAAGAAGGAACAAGAAGCTTCTAAGCCAACTCAGATGAGTTCTGAAAACAAGTCCCCCCCTTTTCAGATGACCAGTGTTTCTCTTCACGGTGGGCCTAGGTTGTATCACACTCAGCCATGCACACCAAACACCCTCTGAGCTCCGGCTCACAGCCATCACGACACTCAGCTAGAGCAGAGGCTTTTCAGGCATGTGGTGACGTGCAATAGTTCGATCTCCTGCAGAGAAGGAGATGGAGCATGGCACCACCTGCCATTTTGCTAAAGGCTAGTTCATTTTCCCCCAACCTATTGCATGTTGGTACCTCCTAAGAGCTTTGTGGCTTGGGGCAAATCATTTAGCTTTTCCCAGTTTCCTCCTCTCTAAAATGAGGGGATTCCACTAGATGGCCTCTAAAATCCCTCTTAGCTCTTCATCTAGTCATTCATTCATTTATTCATGAACACCAGCTTTGGTTATTTGCTATGTTTTAGGTATTGATGGTACAGAAATAGAAATGAACCAAGTCTTTTCCCCATGGAGATTATATTCTATTGGGTGGGGGTGCTAGGTAGACTACAAATAAATTCAACACACACACACACACACACACACACACACACACACACACACAAACACACACACACAAACACACACACCACATGCCCCTAACACAAAGGAAATACAATAGGACGTAACCTCTAATGGAACAAAAACTCACCATGGTCTAGGACTGTCATTTTATTTTTGGATCTCTATCATCTGTCATGGTTTTTAGCATAAGGAAAAAGAATAAAAGCTTGTCACATTAATACAATAATCTAAGGGTGAAGAGCACTAATAACTGGAGGTAGAGTAGGAAGTGTCTTGAATAGGGGAGGATTGCCTTGAAGGTAGCTGAGGATTCTATCAGTGTATGATCCTGGTATTCTCTCCAACACGCCTTTCCCATCCTCTATTGAGAATCTCAGAACTGGCAGGGACCCTGTAGTCCAGGGACATGTGGTCTAACCTATATCTGAATAAGAATCCTCTCTATGACAACTGATTTTCCTATAATATGGCCTTTGGGTAAAGCTCTCCATTGGGAGTCCACAACTCTCTTAGATAACCCATTATATATTTGGATTGTTCTCATCATTAAGAACAATGAAATTCCTTGGTTCTTAGGAAAACTCTCTCTGTCTCTCTCTCTTTGTCTCTGTCTCTGTCTCTCTCTGCCTCTCTGTCTGTCTGTCTCTGTCTGTCTGTCTCTGTCTCTTTCTTGGTCACCATATCACTATATTGAAATTGGATTCCATTTCATGTGATCTTTCTAACCATGATCTTCTCCCCCAAGAGCTTTTGCTCCCACAGGGCACTGTTCATTGCCATAAGCACTGCATCCCCCACCCCATCCCAGTTAAAGGACAAAAATCCTATTGGCTGTGCAGTTACATCAAACAAGAGAGCTCGATCTCACGTTCCTTGGGTACCTGAGTATTTGGATTTTTTGATGTTGATAACTCTTCCATGCTATCATGCTGCTCCAGAAATGACTTAAACCAGAATTTAGCTTTCTCTGTGGATTCAAGATCCCTCTCTTTTTTTTGGGCCAGGGGAATCCGGCCTCAGAGTCATGTTTTTAATGCATAAAACAAAATATGTAGACTTTACGAAGGAAATCAACTATCATGAAATTCAGTTTTCAAAATATTAAAAAAATTATTGAAAGCCTTTCCTACCCCGTCTATCCAAGGACTCCTTGGGAGGTCTATGGGCCCTGCGTTAAGAACTCCAGCTTTAGGATGACTCAGTTATATTCAGCTTATGTTTATGGAGTGACCACTATGTGCAGACCACTGATACTCTGTGCAGCAGCTGGTCCTGGGGCATCAGGAGAGGCCACTAACACTGCCGTAGTGGGACACACAACGTCTTACCCATCAATTTTGCTTTTCAAAAATAATTTAAGTATGAGATAGGTGCTGAGTTAGAATGACAAAAGTGAAACAAGTCCTTCCCTCTGGGAGTTTACCTTCTATTTGGAGAGAAAGCATATGCCCATATGAGCACAGAATGCCCCTGGCATCACCAATCTGCTATATAATAGTCATAGGAAGGTGATTCACACTGGTAGCAATCTGTCTCCAAGCCTGGACGCTGGTCAGAAGGAAGCCTTCCTGGCACTGTTGTCCCAGATTTTACTCTCAGTAGGATTCCTGAGCCTAAGGTGCTGAAATACCAAAGCTCAGAGAAGGGAAAATGGCAAGTGATGAAGGAGCCTCTAATACAGTGATTCCCAAAGTGGGCGCCACCGCCCCCTGGTGGGTGCTGCAGCGATCCAAGAAATGGTGATGGCCACAGGTGCATTGATCTTTCCTATTAATTGCTATTAAAATTTAAAAAAAATTAATTTCCAGGAGGGCTAAATAATTCCCAAGTCCAATTCATTTGGACATCAGCATGTTTTTTGGTGGCAGACCATTCTGTTTGCTGTGACCTAATAGGATTCCTGATTTCTACTCTCACGTCTCCAATTATTCATTGGGCACCTCAAACTGGATGTCCTGTCAACTTCTTAAACTCAATTATGCCCCAAACTAAACTCGAATTTCCCCATAAACTGCTCCCCTCCACCTTCCCTCGTAGGTAGGGCTCAACACTATTCTTCCAGTGCCTCGTGCTCCCAATTTAGGAGCCATCCTTGACTCCTCTCTCTCTGCCTCACTGCCATCACCTATCCAAATTATTGCCAAGACATTCCTGTGATTTTCTTCTCTGTAGCATCTCTTGAACATGCCCCTTCCTCTGCTCTGACACAGCTCCTATCCTGATGCGAGCCTTCATCCCCCATGCCTGGACTATTGCAATAGCTGCTGGTTGTTCTCCTTTTAAATCTGTGCTTTCTCCCTGTCTGCTTAATCGGTCTTCCTAAAGCAGAGATCTAATCCTGCCATTCCCTAGTCCTGTGTTGGTAAAGCTGAGGCACAGGTGCCAGGCAGAATGGGGAGGGCTGTTCCATTCTCCCTCTCCACATGCCTGAGGCTATTTTTTGCATGCCCTCCTCACCCCACTCTGTCCAGCTGCCCAATGTGAGCACTTCCTCCCTTCTCTGTCTGGGTGATGGCTTTTTTTTTTTAAACCCTTAACTTCTGTGTATTGGCTCCTAGGTGGAAGAGTGGTCAGGGTGGGCAATGGGGGTCAAGTGACTTACCCAGAGTCACACAGATGGGAAGTGTCTGAGGCCGGATTTGAACCTAGGACCTCCCATCTCTAGGCCTGACTCTCCATCCACTGAGCTACCCAGCTGCCCCCAACGTATTTTGGAAGGGTGACAGCTTTTTGACGGCTTCCTGGATCTGGGGTAATGCAGGGGCTCACAGGCAGCTTGAAGACGCATTATGGGCACGCAATCTTGAAAACATTTGCCAACACTGCCTTAGTCAGTAAACTCTAGTGGCTCCTTATCTCCTTAGGTAGGTGGCGCAGTGGGCAGAGCACTGGAACTGGAGTCAGAAAGACTGGAGGTCAAATTCAGCCTCCCATACATCTTAGCTGTGTGACCCTGGTTGAGTCGCTTCCCCTCTGCTTCAGTTTGTTCAACTGTAAAATGGAGCTAATGACATCTGCCTCACAGAACTGTAGAGAGGATCAAATGATATGTTTGTAAAGTACTTAGCATGCTGTCTGGTACACAGCAAGTGCTTAATAAATGTTTGTTCTCCTTCCAGGATCAAATTCAAAATACTCTCCGGGGTTCCAAGCCCTTCATAACCTGCCCCCTTCCTGTCTTTCCAGGCTCCTTACATTTTACACCTGCCCCTTCGCCCCCACACTCTGGGATTCGGTGACATTCTTGTTGCTCCTCAAACAAGATACTCTGTTTGGAAGATGGGGGCATTTCCTCTTCCTGTCCCCATCGCCTGGAATTGTCTCCCTTCTCGTTTTTTTTACCTCTTGGCTTCCATCAAGTACCAGACAGAAGCCTGCCTTCCCCAGGCACCTTTGGCTAATCCCTCTTCATTCTGTTGCTTGTCTCCAGTTTACCTTGTCTGTAACTTGTTTGCACCCAGTTGTTTGCATGTTTGTCCCCCATTAGCCTGGGAGCTCCAGTAGGGCAGGGGCTGCCTTTTAGCATTCTTTGGATCCCTCCCTAGCACCCAGCCCACACCCTAACCCTAAATGCTTATTGATCCACTGCCCAAGGGGCTTCATTTTATGGTGTCAAATCAGAATGGACCTGGACAGTTACCCAGGGCAGTGGGACAGGTTCATTCCCAAGTTTGTCCTGGCTTGAAGTCCACCTCACAGAAATGGGTTTTCAGGATAAATTTGGACTCCTTCTTAAAGGGATCCCCTGCTGTCAGGGCACCCCTCACTCCCAGCAGCCCCGAGACTCTGTGGGGGCTCTCCTGACTGGAGCTCCCATAGGCTCCATCCTTTGTCCTCAGGTTCTCCTGGAGACCCTTCCATAACAGGGCAAAAGCATTAACTTCAGACAGGCAACGATGTAAATAAGGAAGTGATTCCAAGAGTAGAGGCATTCTCTGCAGCCACCCACATGCAGGCAGGAGCAATTCTTCCTTTGCCTCCCAGGCAGTTTTAATGGAATCCTCATTGAATTCTTCTGATTTCCCAGCACCAGAGGACAGTCACTTCAGAATCAGCAGCTCTGCTGCTAAACATTCAGGGGCGGCTCTGGCTCAGACTGGGGGATGCTAAAGTGTTTCCCCTCCAGGGCTAAGCCAGCTCCTCCAAGATGGCCTTTCCTTTACTCACCATTATCTGGCACGGGTTGTTTTTGAGATAAATATAGATGGATATTAAAAGGAGGAGTGATATTTTAATTATGGCCATGTTGGTAAAATAAAGAATGACCATTGCCTGCTAAGATCTATTTCAAATCGCCTGCCATTCCCTTCTCTCACCTCTCCTATGTACCAAAAAAGAGAAGCGCAGCTCCCAAAGCGAGTGGGTAACCAAGAGCAAGTCTCAATCCCCACCTCTCAATTTGAGCTATGTTTTACATTAGCTCATGTCAAGACCAGAAACCCTTTGAATTGTGGGAAATGTAGTTTCCAAGCCCCCTAAATGTCCACAGGAAGTTTGTTGTATATCTAAATATTTTAAACTCAAATGAGCCCCCAAAATTCCAAATAACACACACGTTAGGGTTTGTTTCCCTGGCAAGAAGGAATCTGGTTATGAAGGGCTTGGAACACCAAGCAGAGGATTTTAGACTTGATGTGGGCAGGAAAATGAGCATTTATTAAGCACCTATGAAGTGCTGGGCATTGTGCTAATTTATTACATGTATATCTGCTCACACACATACAAAAATGCACATACATATGTCTGTATATATTTATGTGGATATATAAAGAGAGATCCATGATCATAGATACATAGCTACCTCTACAGATATTGGGCAGCTAGGTGATACAGGGGAAAATTCAGGACAACTCATCTTCTTGAGTTCAAATCCTACCTTGGGCACATCCTACCAGGGTAAAGCTAAGCAAGTCATTTAACCCTGTTTGCCTCAGTTTCCTTATCTATAAAATGAGCTGGAGAAGGAAATGGCAAACCATTCCAGTACCTTTTCCAAGAAAATTCCAAATGGGGTTAGGAAGAGTTGGACATGACTGAACAACACAGAAACTGACAGACAGGTAGATACAGACATATAGAGAGACAGACAGACAGGAGACAGGTAGACAGATAGAGATAGATAGATAGATAGATAGAGAGATAGATAGACAGACAGGTAGATAGAGGGATAGAGAGATAGATACAGACAGACAGAGAGATAGATAAAGATAGACAGACAGAGAGAGATAGACAAATAGAGATAGATAGACAAGTAGATAGATAGATAGAGAAATAGATAAATAGACAGATAGAAAGAGAGAGATAGACAGACAGACAGAGAGACAGATAGATGGATAGGCATGCATACATACATACAGATAGATGGATGGATGGATGAACAGTCATATATGTATATATATATATACATATATATATATATATA